>NC_134117.1:4755000-5057500 GCF_040939455.1 Microcebus murinus
TTCCATAGTTGTGTTCAACAATCCTCCAATTTGAGTCTCAACAAACATTATATCAGGAAATATAACACATGAACATGCAAATTAATTTTTTTAAATGTACTCAGAGATACAGGACAAAGAATTTTTATAAATATTGCCAAAAAAGAGAAAGAAAAGCTTAGGGTTAAGGAACTAAAAGTACTTCCACAGGTCAGACAATCTCTTCCCCTCCAAAGGAAAAGCTGGCCCAGGAAGACTACTGCCATCCACAGATGTCAGCAGCGCTGGGCAACGCCCCTCCCTCGGAGACCAGAGCATCAACCCTGAGCTCTCCAGGGCTCCACTGCACCTCCACGCCCCCCACTCACAGGTCACCTGTGGCCTGGAAAGGCAGAGGCCAGGGCTGGACTTAGGGACACTGAGCAGTCAGTCTGCTGTCTGGGATATCAGGGAGTTCCTTCCTGTTATCTTAGATGCACAGGGAGGAGCCCTCAGTCTTCTGAGGTCTCCAGGAGAAGGAGGCAGTAAGTACCTGAGGAGGTTTTGACTGAGCCCGGACAAAACAGGGAAATGGAAGAAGACAGAGTGGGTACACAGGAGAGTAAAAGAAGTCAAGGGAAAGGGGCCAGGCAGGCTGGGCCACGCTGAGCCGGCCTGGTGGAGGATGGCAGGAGAGGCCCTGGAAAGAGGGGCTGCTCCAGGGACGCAGGAACAACCAGCAAGAGAGCCGCAGGAAAGAGCACCAGAAACACACAGAGAACAGGCACAGGGAGCAATGCCGACAAGACAGACTGAAATAGGCTGGCCAGAGATGACCAGGAAAATAAAAGCAGAGCTGTACCACATCAAGGGAGGAGCCCAAGGACAACAGACTCCATCAAGGGCAGCTTGGGCCCCCACAGCCAGATCCATTAGGCATGGATGATGAAATGCAGGGAGATGAGGAGGAGGGAAAGGTGAGAAGTCACCTACACCCAGGTGTGGGCAGCTCATTGAGTTTTGTTTCTATAGTTTGTCTGAGTCTGCCTGAGCTGCCCTGTCAAAGGACCACAGCCTGAGTGGCTTAAATAACAGAAATTTATCATCTCACACTTCTGCGGACAGAAGTCTGAGATCAAGGTATCCAAGGGCTAGTTTCATTCCCAGGCCTCTCTCCTTGGCTTGCAGACGGCCACCTTCTCCTGAGGTCGTCACATGGTCATCCCCCAACACATGTCTGTGTCCTAATCTCCTGCACTTACAAGGACACCAGGCACACTGGATTAAGGCCACCCCAAGGACCTGATTTTATCTCATAAAGACCCCATCTCCAGAATAGTCACATGATGACATACTGGGGGTTAGGACTTCAGTAAATGAATTTTGGAAGGACATGAACAGTCCTTCCATGTTCCCTCTTTTATACAAATGCATCTTATTACTAAAAAAAAGATTTTTTCTTCTCTTCATAACAATCTCTTTGTTATGAGTTGTTGCAACATAGAGTACTGAAAAGAGGCCCATTGAAGGAAAGGGTAATCCAAAGTGAGAGAAATTCAAACTCTACCAACAGGCAGTTTCTTTCCAAAGTACCTTCTGCAAAGCCACATAGCACACATGTTCCCATCAGGATGGCAAAGACCCCTGCTGACATGACCACTCCCCTAAATGAGCTCTGGGGACCACACCCACGTGCTCTGAAACCTGAGGCCGGTGCTATCCTCCTCATCCATGAGGAACATACCCACCAACGACATGTTGAATGAACTGTAAGAGACTATAATGCCGGCGGCTGTTGACAGTTCTATGTGTGCTGGACAAGGAAGCAATGAAGCCCAGAGCAAGCTGCTAGCAAGCTAAATACCAAGAGCCCAGCCTTATCCCTACCCATAAGCCCACTGGCCCAGGTGTGTAGACTATAAGGAAAAGCTATGGCTTCGTGTTCCTGTTCTATGGCAGCACACAGGGCAGCAGACCCTGAGTGGGGCCACTCTGCAGCCCAGCCCAGGGCCTCAGTGCATACACAGGGCCTACCCTGGTCCCCTCTCAGCCATGCACCCTCCCTGCCATCTCATGGCTGGGAGTCCCATGGCTGGGAATGGCTTTGTTCAGAGCCTACCTACTCCTGGGCCAGGTCACCTCCACAGGTGTGCACATGACTCCCAGTCAGAAGGTTCTTCCTCCTCCTGAACTGCTGACCCTAACCTAACCCTAACCCACCACTGCAGAGAAACACCCCAACTTCCCTGTTAACTGCCTTAAGGAGTCTGGGACCCCAAGAGGGAAGCCCAAGCCCTAGTTCCTCTCCCAACACTCAAGACCAGGGGTCCTCAAACTTTTTAAATAGGGGGCCAGTTCACTATCCCTCAGACCGTTGGAGTGCCGGACTATAGTTTAAAAAAAACTATGAACAAATTCCTATGCACACTGCGCGTATCTTATTTTGAAGTAAAAAAAACAAATGGGCAAAAACACCCGCATGTGGCCCACGGGCTGTAGTTTGAGGACGCCTGCTCAAGACCATCTGCAGCCTGGTCATCCTTCACCGACTTCCCCATGCCCAGCCATGCTCTGGCTGCCACAATTTATTTCAATGCCCAGGGAAGCCAGGTAGTTCCCCTCCTTGCTGCTGCCTCTGCCATCCCATTCCCTCACTGGACACATGGAGCCCTGGATGGGGCAGCCTAGGTGCCCCTGTGCTGGGATGATCCATCTCTTCCTCAGAAACACACCAAACTCATGTGTGTCCATAGCCCCCTGCATGGTTGTTTGGTGACAACTTGACATGGCTATTCAATTTAGCATGAATCTAGATGTTGCCATGGGGGTAATTTGCAAGAGTGATTAACACCTGATTCTCTCGGTAGGCCTGAGGCCAATAGGTGAAAGGTGTTAACAACAGAACTGGCCAGAGCTTCCAGGCTGCTCCCTCCATAGATTTCACTTGCTGACCCTGCCCCCACCATTGCATCAATCAATTTTTTGCAATGAATATTTAAATAAATAAATAAATATCCCTCTAGCTCTGTCTTCCTAGTGGATGCCAGATAGACACACCTCCCATGCATGTCTCCACCGCAGCTCTGAGTCGGCTGACCTGGCCCTCCCCACAGGACCATGTGACCTGGAGGGGGAAGGGCCCACCCAGGTCTGCAAGGTCCTGCCTGCAGTTTGTGCCCCTGGCAGGACACTCAGGATGGGGCTGAAGGACAGAACACTGGGTATTCCACAATTACATACCCAATTAGTAAAAGTTACGCAAAGCCAATAAACTCTCAGCCAACTTACTAAGACAAGCCCTCAGTCCTCCTGTTTTCACTCACTGAGTAAGCTAAGATGTAACAGTTAACTGAAAAAATGGGTTAACATTTGAAAAAGGATTGCTCGGCAAAGTTGTTGAAGCCCTCTGGACATAACCTTCTATATACAGGGTTTTTTCTTTTTCTTTTTAATAGGAGTTTTGACCCGAGGGAGGTGTAGTCATAGACCATTTGGCAACCATGGGATTCTAAGTATCTTTCAGGCCAGGTGCCTCTGAAGTGTGATACCATTTGAGAATCACGGGAAATTCAACATAAATTAATTTAAACGGACTTCTCGCAAAACCTGGCCTGGCTTCAAGTTCTTTTATTGGGGGCTAACATTAAAAGAAATAAAACATACGTTTCACGTTCCCTTTCCTTCATACAGTTCAAACAAACTGTGAGTTATTTAAAAAGCATCATAATCATTATTATTTTCAGATGCAATAATAGAAACAATAATTTCAACCAAGAGTTCAGAAACATAAAGCCAAGACAAACTAAAAAAATACTGTTGAGGTGTCTACTATGCACATAATCACTAGTCAGTTTAATAGTTTTAATAATTTCTACTGGGTATTTTTTAATAAACACCTGGAGATGAAATCCCTATTTGCAATCAGGCAAAAAATGGTGTTTTGCTCCAGAAGAAAAATGTGCCTCCTTCCAAAATTGACTGAAGCAAAGAGAAAATGTCACAGAAAACGACAGTAAACAGTATAATAATAAGTGAAAAGGACAAAGGCACTAGCATTCAATTTATAAAAGGTTGGTATTTGATGATTTCACAATGTGCCTGAACATATGATAAAAGAAAATATGAGGCACTTGATGGCAGCTAACTGGTTATCAAGTTAAATAAAATATGGAATGAATTTTACAATTACATTTATAATTGCCACCATCAGAAGAAAAAACCTGCTGACTTTCACTTTGCATTTGTAAAAGATGACTTAGACCAAATTGGAGAAAACTTTGAAATTAAATACAAAAGCAAATGGCAAGAAAATAATTACATTTATTGAAAAATGAATTGACATGATCATCAGAGAAAATTAAATGACTCAGCTCCAGAGCTTGGAAAGTCTAGAATTTGATAAACACAATGTGTATAAAGATAAATCTACGAAGAATAAAGCTCAGAATGAGATTCCCCATTTATTCCCAAGATTTGTATTTGTAACCAAAGCATTATTTACCTATTTAACGACAGACTAATACCAAAATTATTCTGGTTCTACTTTATAGATAGCCCTAAATGATGTCAATTGCTACCCGGATAATGCTGCTTACATCTCATCAGAGTAACCTGGCAAAGGCTTAGCTACCATCCGAGAGCTCACAAGACAATGCTCACATGAACAATGGGAATGTCGGATATTTCTTGTGAATGGAGTCTATGAACTAACTTCCAGAAGTTTCACTCCCTATCCCAGGTTAACACTTGATTGGCTTCTGGAAGACTGAGCTCTCAAGATTTCTCATGGACTACCTGGGCCAGAATCAATTCTAGAAGCTCCAGGGACCAACTCTTTGCTCAATATTGTCCCCAAGTAGCGTCCACAGGGCAGCCCTTCTCCACTCCACTCACTCCCCAGTATACACCATAAGCACCACAGCCCAAGCCCAGCATGAACTTCCTGGACTCTTCAAGGCCAGCTTCAATGTTACAGAGCAATGGCCCACCTAACTTGATGCTCTCAACATTCCAGAAGGTCTCAGCATTCACTCAAGAAGTTGATGTTTCCTGTGCTGTTTCAAAAATTACAAGCCCATCTCCTCAAAACTCTCATGACTTTGTCAAGGGTGGTTTGAATCTAGTACCTACATCACATGAACAGACATCCTTGTTTGAGAACACATCCAGTGTGACATGTAATAGACACGGTGCTCTGAGTATAAGCTGCACAGTGATTTTTCTTCCACCAAACTGACCAAGTTCCTTTGCTTTCTAGAAGCTTCGGTAGCCCAACATGAATGTCTCTCACCATATTCATTGCCACCCACCCACTATGTGGAAATGCTGTTTGTCCCTGTAAGTGAAGTAACCCTGGCTGTAATAAGAATTTCCATTGCAATGAGAAAGTTGCATGTTTTGGCCACTTCAAATATGTATATTTTATGGATATAAATACAAGCCAAGTGTCTCATTATTGATTTAACTAGGCATTCCTATCTAGCTATCATTCATAGCATATGAATATTAATTTACAAATATTTTTGTCCACTCTTCCATCTCATGCAACTATTTTATATTAACTTTTTACACACATCATTGACATCAGCATCTTCATCATTATTCGACAATCATTTTTGGTCATCATTTTACAAATTTGAAGTGCTTAAGATATGGCACTTTTTATGAACCACAGAAAAATTTTTCCCAAACCACAAGTACCCATTTATATAGTATTAGCAGTCATTTTTAATTCCTATTAAGTACATATTCATGATCTTTCATGATCTCTGCAATATAGCCAATTATTCTATTTTTAAAATGACCTTTAAAAGGTTTATTTACAATGACAACCAACAACTGCATTCATACCAGCAGGAAAATGCCAAATATACATTCAATTTCTCTGCTGGTTTGGGTTTTTTTTTTGTTTTTTTTTTAATCATTCTTCCAGGTAACCTCTAAAATCATACCTAACCAGCATGGAAGTTTCAGGGAAAGAGGTTTCAATATTTCATTTTTTTGGCAAATAATGTTATAAGAAAAATGTTATAAGGACTCAAAGAGAAGACTACGCAACTTCTAGGGACTAATGTGGGGGAAAATGTGGGGAATCGACTTAATGGGTCCAGAGACCAAGTTACATTCCCTTCCCTTCCAGACCTTTCTCCAGGTATGGTTCAGAGGAGCTGCAATTTCCTCCAACTGCAGCATCCCCAGGGCTGAGAGAGGTGAGACCAGTCACTGGGTCCCTTGGGCATGGCCTCAGCAAATCATGACCTCCCTGAGCTGCAACTACACCCCCACCCCTGCCCACAGAACCCCATGTCTAGAATACCACTTGGCACATACAGTGGATTCAAGAGTATCTGGTATAATTGGTTTGATTGGTGGTTGTTTTTTAATATTTACTGGCCCACAAAAGCCTGCTGACTGTTGTGCCAAAAGATCCAGGAAGCCACATATAAAAAGAAAGCACAAGGACAAGGACCCTCAGTTCCCCTTCTTCCCCAGGACCTCCCCAAATTCCAGGCCCAAGGCTTCTCCATTTTTGCAGGAGTAAGGGGTGAAGAGGAAGGACTAAGAATACTATTTCGGGTAGACAATGGGCTAAAATGCAAAGAGTAGGTTAGAGGACAACAGACAAGCCAGGAATGCACAGGCAGATTTCCAGTCTCCAATCCCAACCGGTGTCCACGCCCTCAGCAGCTGGGTGGGCTCCAGGAACAGCCCCCTCCCACAACCCAAGTCTTCAGGAGGTAAAACGCTCAGCCTACCATCCCAGGAAGGCAGTCCTGCCTTGCTGGACAGAACACTGCACCCAAAGTGGCATTACCACATTGCTTTTTTTCCATGAAGGCTACCAAAGAGAAGTGTTCAGACCCCTGAGGACAACCCCAGCCCAGTACTGCTCAGGGACCCAGCCAGGGAAAGGGGCTACACAACTAACTGGATATAACTTCCAGGCTTGCTGGTGAGAGAGAGTCTTAGAACCAGATGTCTTTACGTTAAAAAATAAGGTTAGAGATAATTAAAACACGGTAACTAGAGGCCTGTTGAATACAAGCCTTGTGAAGAATATTCACATATTTAACTAAAAAGGGCTTTATGTATTATCCTTCTATTTGCAATGTTTAACCATCACTCACCAACAAAGAATTAACTAATTATAAGTCATTAGATACCCACATTTATAAACAGGAGATTATGGGTGAAGGATTTGGGGATAAAGGAGACAAAAAATAACATTATTTAATCATCAAATTACAGAACAATATTAAATAATGGGATTTAGAAGGATTTAGACCCATTAAGAATACTAATTTTTTTGAGTAATATAACAAAAGATGAAAAATTATAAATATCTTTCAACATAAAAGCCATTATATTTATGACAAGTGTCAGCCACACAACACTGTGATCAGAACAATATCTGGTAATTCTGACCCTGGGTTAACAAAGCACAACAGAGCTGTTGTCTGTGATTCGTTTACTCTCCTGTGCTATACTATCCTGAAAGGACAGAGAGATTACTCAGTGGTAAAGTTTTAAACAGCTTCTTAAAGATTTTAAACAAATTTTAATGAGTTTTTTTTTTTCTTCTTTGTATCATAGGAATTTGTTTGAAAGATTGAGAAATCACCTTAGGAAAAACAGAAAACAGAACTCACTAATCATCTTCCATTTAGCCTTTTATATGAGTAAACAGGGAAATCATTTATAATCACATCCATTATAAAGAATTCAAATTATTCCACTCTGTTTTATTATCTACCAACAGGAAGCACACTAAGAAGTTCAGTTAATACGTTTCTTATATGATTAGCTCATACTTTTAATAGCCAAAAGGTTTCTCAAATCCAAGTGGCCCTGCCAGGAGCAAGACACAAAGAAGTCAAGGAGCTGTGGGCATGGCACCAGGGCACACAGGAAGGCATGAGGGAAGGGACCTGGGAAGGTGCGAGGGACGAGACACCACCAAGGAGCCAGCGCTGCTCGGCAAGAGGTATCCTGGAAAGCCACAGCACCAGATGTTTTACATCTCCTCGGATGCCGTGGCAGGTGCATTTTCAGAAAAGTTTTCTGACTTCCAGTTCATTAATTCATTTTTCTAGAAAGAACTGGTGCCTGTAGCCTGCCAGGCAAATGCTCCATGGCCAAGAGCTTTGCCCTGCTGAAGAACGTGTAAATGGCCATTGCCAACACACCTGCTCTAGGTGGGTAAAGCACAGGACTCTGGGAGCTCAATGGAACGAAAGACAGGAGGCCAGGACAAACCCACAGAAACGAGTGGCTTCTGCACTACTGCCGGCAGGGCCCCTGGAAGAAACAAGAGTACCTGGCATTCCAGGCAGACTGCATGCCAGAGAAGTGAGCAGTCCTGGCCAGGCCGTATAGAGATGGGAAAGGAGCAAAGAGGGCAAAGGGGGTGTGAAGGGGGACTGAGGCTGCGAGGGCTCAGAGCTGGTCACAAGGGAACTTGCAAGAGTGGAGGGGATGGAGGCCCAGGGGCAGGTTCTGGCTCCTTCTCCTCTAGCCAGAAAGTCACTGTCACTTTTTATTCTTCCACAAAAGCCTCTACTTGCCTTCTTCACTGCAACCCACACCCAGACAGCGCCCCACTCCCAGAACCTAGAAAGACTGAGGACTTAATATTCCCATTTACAGAAGAAGGAGAAAATGGCCATGAGAAAGGAAGGCACTTTTTTGTTTCCTGGGTGAGGAAATGGCTCCTGCTGGGAACATCTCCTCTGTGTCACTACAGTTAACCTTCACTAACATCAGATGTCAGCAGGTATTCAAGGTGACAGAGAGAAAAGAGGGACTGAAAATGAGCAAACCCAGTAGTTTCGGGATAGATCACAAAGGGATCCAAAGTGGAAGAAGACTAGGACTCCTGTTTGGTCTCTTTTGGGTCACCTGCTTTTTTGTGAAGAGCCATGACACGTGTTAATGTCACCAGGGGCTGGCAAAAGGAACTCAACAACAGTAACAAAATGTTCCAACTCTTGATTATGTGGCGATGAGGTGTGCACATTTTCAAAATGCTCCAAATCAGACAAACTGTTGTATTTTTTAAATGTAAATTATATCTCAATAAAGGTAGGGTTTTTTAAATAAAGAAACTCATAAGGGACCATGATTCTGGTTGTCTATGGCAGGGTAGCAGGAATGAAGAGATGGCCTAAGTCTGTGAATCAGGACACAGGCACTTTCCTCCAGTCTTAGAATAAGACTGAGAAACCCAAGGCGATTGCAGCCCCTACCACTGGGGAGGTGACAACCAAAACTATTTCCTTGTGACAATTCAGAGACTCATTGGAAAAGAGATGAAAGTAGACAAGAGAGGAGTGATGACAGAGAGACGTGAGAAACATGCTGACCCTTTGGGTTGGATTTCATGTAAGGAGGGGACCCAAGGGACACACCATTTTCTCAGACCTGTGAACAAAAGCAGCATTAAACAGTGTGAAAGGTCACTGTCTATTCATGACAGTGGGAAATCTCAAACAGGCAAAAAAGCCCTGAGCACAGGATCCACAAATCAATGAGCAACAACTATAGATAGCAAAACTGCCAGCAGCCACTTCTTCCAAGAAGGTCAATGTCAGCTAATAGCCACTCACCCAATAAAATCATTGTATCTCCTAATGTAAGGAAATAGAAATGGATGGGTTTTAAAGTCTCTGAAAATAATATTTATTTTGCCAAAATACAGCGCCATGGGTTCAGGAACATTTACAATAGACATGACATATTTAATTCATAGAGAAAGCAAAATCTCATTTAACTACCTTGGAAGGTCACCAGGGTTGAGAACAAGATCACACCAGGTTCTGAGAAGGTTATGAAAACAATGATGAGATAATGACTATATGCCAAGGGGGCAGAGGACAGAGAGGCAAGTTGCAGGCTGGCTAACTCTACCCTCACTTATGACAAATAAAAGACCAAAGGTGTCATTTAGAAAACATTAAATTATTGAGTAGGAAAGTCCAAATTCAAACACAGAATAAATAAAGCCGATTTGTAATAGTCTGGCATTCAAGACAGGCTGGTAGAGACAACCTCAGTGTAAACTGCGACACATAAGTTGAAGTGCACATTTTAGGGTTTCCTTCCTCCTCATGGAGCCACTTCAGCTCTGTGAGATGTCATGAACCAGGTGCACCAGAAAAAACCCAAAGGACCATAACTGTGCTACCCCAATAGCTCCAGACAATGTGACATTTTCCATGTGCAGTATGATGTAGCTGCAGTGAAGAAAACCTCAGGAAACTTGGATATTAAGTAGTAATTATAATACAAAAGTAAATATCAATCAAACCCTGGAGTGCATGAGGGGTGGGGGTAGGAGGTTAGTGAAAAGTTTGAAGATGATAAATTTCCAAAAGATGAAATGCTTTTACTTTCAAGTTTTCAAAGGAAATTAACATCCCAGCTTAGAATGATATTGGCAAATATTCAGAATGTCTAAGCCAGAGCCAGATGCACAATTCATCAGTTCTAAACTCCTTGGTAGCGATCTGGTACCAAGAAGAGTTAAGAAAGACTTGTATATACTGTGGTACCTGAAAAGATCGGATTCTTCCAGGAAGTGTAAGAGTGCCATCAGTGACTTAATCCTGCTTACGATACGTACTTGTATGGCAAAGCATCATGTTCCTACCTGGAAGAGGTGAATGGCAGCCGAACCACTACACTAATTATCCCAAATTATGAATAAGTGGCGTGTGAATGAGACCTTGCTCCACTGAACTCAACATAGTGTCAAAAAAAAAAAAAAAAGAGCTGGGGAAAGATTTTTAAATGTCACACAAATAGCATGCTAATTCTGGGAGCTATGATTAAAATACAAAGGTATTGTAGTTCTAAAGACTATCGCATTATCCTCTCAACAGATTTTTTTAAACCTGTCTCTATGCACATTTAAAAGAAATTACTTCCCGATGCAAGCAAATGATGGCATTTTATCCTTTGCAGCCTATGCAAGGTTTTCTTTGATGTTCATTGTCTATTTTGAAGAGATGACCATTTGTTCTGAGTGAGAGAGGAGTAAGATCACAGGGAGTAAGTAACTACAGAAAAAAATGCAGAACATAGTTTAAACTCTTTCCTTTATGCTGCTGACTGAAACAAGAAAATTCAGTGGAGTAAAAAGTTTCAGTCCAAAGGGACCAGAGCTGTTGAGACAAATAGGATTGAGAGGCTCAGATTCCCAGAGGGCAGAGTGGAAGAAATGCACCTAATACTAGCAGTAAACGCATCAAATGTCCGGGGACTGGTGATGGAAATGTTCTTTATTCTGATGGAGGTGCAGGTTACACAAGTACAAGCATTTGTCAAAACTGATTAAGCTGTACACTTCAGATCCGTGTCCTTCAACATGTACAAATTATACCTCAATTTAAAATTCAGCTTTTTGCTAAAGGGATTATTAAACAAAAAAAAGCAAGAGACCAAATACTCCAAATAAAAAACAGAAGTGGTCAGATTAGGGAATACAGAAACAGCAACGACATGCTGCTCCCAATTAGCTGCCCTTCAGTACATGAACAAAGAGACTGGATTTAAAGGATGATAACAATATTGCACTCACATGCCAACTGGTGCAGCTGTAGTAATACTAGAAGACGACTTTAAGGAAGGAATCATTACTAGAGATAGGGTCTGTCTCCAATAAGAGATTACAATTCTAAACCTTCACTCTTTGTGCCATGACAGCACAGCTCACACACAGTCTGGATAACATCCCAGGGAGGAAGGAACGTGCCCAATGTCCACGTCCCCCAATCCAGTGCTCTTTGCAGCCTGCCAAGGGGGAGACTTAACAATGTGGCAGGATTTGGCAGCTACAGAGAGTGACAAGCACACAGGCCAGGCTCAGGTGTGCCTGTACCTTGGAAGGGAGGAGAGTACAGGGGCAGAGTGGCCCTTGTGTCAGGCAGATGGCCCCTATCAAGGGTGATCACACACTTGCTAAAAGACTGGTGTTTTCTACACATACATTGCACATGCGAAGCATGTCATGTTATTTCATTTCCTGTCCAGCTGAGGGAGGCAGCCAGGGAGTGGAAGGCAGATGCCAGTGCCGTGATCTCACCAAGAAACTTCCTGGGATGGACTGTCAGCCATCCTGGGGGTACCCGTGGCCCCACACCCCAGAAGGGGATCCCAACAATGGCCACAGAACTCTGAAAGCACAAGCGCAAGTTTCCAGGAAAGCATTTTAAGTTACATCAAGAAAAAAAAAGAACTCATAAATAATTCCATAAAATAAAATTTTTAAGAACTCATGTAATTTTCATACCAAGAGACCCCTGGAGTATACGGCCATATCACCCTGAATACGCCCGCTCTTTGTCTGATGTTGGAAGCTAAGCAGGGTCGGGCCTGGTTAGTACTTGGATGGGAGATGGCTGGAAAAAATGCCCATTTCCTCCCCTATGTCTTCCCTGGAAGATCTTGTCTAAAGTCTAAATAAAAATAAAGGTATACGTCAACTCCTGGAGTTGAGATCCCAAATACTGCCATCGGATCATCAGAATATGTCCATATTCCTCTTCTTGAGACTGAGGCTCAGGGGAAGGACAAGGGCTGCCTCCTTCCACGCCCCTGCTCTTGATCCAACACTCCACTCCAGCTCCCAAGCACCTGCTTTCCCCAAAAGACAAGCTGCTCTTGCCGCCTCCTTTGGTTCTCCTGCCCCTCTCTGGGATGCTCCCCTACAACACCTGCCCACTCTTGAACCTGAGAGCCAGCCCCATCTGCTCTAGCCTGGCCTCATCTGGTTGTTTCAGTCTACCTGCCACTTTCTTTGGGTTCTTGTCTTGCCTGAAATCTCTCAATAGGACACCCAATGATGCAATGATGCACCACTCCATCTATTATCTATTCGGGAGGTTTTGACTGAATACCTGGTTTCCTCTCCTGCAGACAGAATGTGACATCTTTCTCATACTCTTCATGGCCTCTGGCCAGTGTGAGTCCATAGCTGGCACCAAATGAGCACTTAATATGCTTTATAAAGACAAGTAATCCAATTTGTATTACCTTTAAATAAAAGCTGATTTTGTAGGTAGAGAAATTACTTAAAAAGTAAAAATATGTGCATATAATTTTGTATCCTATAGTAAAATATTTCTTTGCTGTTTTCTAAGAAAAAAGTACATGTATATTAAAATACTAAACCTTGCACTAACATCCATGATCTGGAAAGCACTTAACATTGCTTTCTCAGTAAGAACTCAATAAAAATCAAGCAAACTGATTTAGGAGATATTAAAGTTACCCCAACTTCTTCTTTCCAGAATCATCCTCCTGGCCATTCCCACAGGGCATCAGACCCTGACTCACACAGGCTCTCGCACCTGCCTCTGTCCATCAAGGCCTACAGACTGCAGTGAACATCAGGCAAGGACGCGGGGAGGAAAGTGCCGAGGTACCACTGAAGTCCAGTGTTCAAAGAGAAGGAAGCAGGGCAGACCCCAGCACAGAAATGCCACCAGGAAGGACAAAGGCAGGCACAGGCTCTGGGTCAGAGGAGGAAGCCACCTGGTCAGCAGAGGCAAAGCCAAGCCTGGAGACTAGCCCAGCCTTAGACAGAGCAGCTGTCTAACAACGGGGAATGGCAAGAATCCTGGAAGCATTGAGTGTAGGGAGGAGAAAGGGGGGTGCTGCGGGGACCCCTCCGGGACCCCTCACCACATGGTTGCCTTTGAACTTGAACTCCAAGGCTCTCGTGGAGGTTTTCACTGTGACTCCTGCTTTATGGTTCTTTGTGTTTTCTTACTGGACCTTTGTGGATCGTCTTGGATGAGCTCAGTGGTGTTTCTGGCTATCAGGTAGTTCCCAATTTCTCAGCAGTTCAAGAGATGATGATGTGACCCAGTCTTCACGTCTCCATGTCAGTAAGAGGTGCTTCCTATTCTCATGGCAAGACATTCATACCCATTGTGTGGACAAACAAGGCAGAGAACAACCTTGGCCAGGAATTTATCACTGGCTCATTTAAACACATGCATATGATCCACATATGAACAGAACATTTCACAAATGATCATCACCAAAGGGTAGAGACAGTGAGTGGTAGATTTGTATCTGATATTTTATGGCACTTTATTATTTACCTGCATTTGAGAAGCAATCAAAAGTTTTTAAAAATGTATATTTTACTTAAAAATAGTCCTCCTACAGTTTTCAAGATTCTATGATGTGCAAAGTTTTAATAACAAAGCCCAAAAAGTACCCAACCCCCACCACCTCACTGCCCCCACCGCCCCTGTGACACCGCTGGCTATAGCAGGGAGCTGGGAAACTAGACAGAGTAGGGGCTGGACACACACATTGGACACGTCCAAAGGAGAAATTTCAGCAAGTGAATCTGACAACCTGCAGCTAACCCACCTACTGCTGAACCAGTAGCTTATCTGTAGGTCCCTCCTGTGGACCTGAAAAAAGACAGAGGCAGAGAGGAGGGGCCACTTGGTAGACCTGCAAATGGGCAGTGTGACAGCCAGGGGACGGCTCTACAAAGCTCCTCTCCCAAATGACTCATCGATGACAATGCAGCAAGAGGATCAAGACCCGCCCAGCAGTTATCATGAGATGATTAGGCAGCACTGATAGTATCATTTTGCATCTTAATATAAAATGAATCATTTAAAAGAAAAACAAGGAAAGGACTTGGTGGTCACCTAATTTCTTACACGTAGCAGCACCTCTTCTCTTTAATCTTCAATGGTGACCACACAAAATATTTAATGTAAGAATGTGTATTTCTTAGAATTAACTGAAAATATCCTCTTCAAATATTAATTATACCCTTGTTATGTTTAACCTAATCAGACTATGAGGACTGTTGTTCTTACTTAATCATTTAACTAGACAGAAGACAATAATTTATGCTAAAAAAAAAATTAGTGTCTCTGACTATGAATCACTATCTAAAGGTTACACAGGCAAGAAGAAAACCTGCTTTGTTTTAATAAGATATACTTTTTATAGCCCTTCTTTTTTCTTTACCTCTTCCCTAATTCCATTGAATGTACCGCATTGAATGTATAGGATTTTCCAAGGGAAAAATAATTCTACTTGAATTATAAAAGTGTCACATTCACAGTTCATAGAGAATAATACTGCTCAGTTTCTAATCAAAACTATACTGCCTGGCACAGGATTCTAAATAAAGTCAGTGTAATGTGCAAATTTAAAAACTGACTTGAGTGATGTCATGGAAAAAGCAGTAAGATGAAGAACAGGAAATTGGGTCTAATCCTCCCACCCAGAGCCCCTCTATTCCCAAGTAAATTCCTGAAAAACCTCAGGGCGTGACTCTCCCACTCCCTAATTTCCTGATTCCCTCATGTTAACTACTTGGGTGCTTTAGAAATCCAACTTGACATAACCTCCATGGCTTCATCAATACATACACAAAAATAATTTATTCCATCATAAAGTTCTGCAAAATGGTTTTAATTAAATTTTCTAAGGATTCAATATAACTATAACAGAGATGATGATTTTTTAAGCTCACATATGAACTATTCCTTTTTCACACTTGCTAATGCTGTAGCATAGTTGACAGGTTTCCCAATATAATTCTTCCTGGGCATATTTAACGTCTGGTCTCTTCCCGGGCCTCCGGTTCGAACTACTTGGCATGCTGGCTGCACACCAATCCTAAATGAAGGTTTTAACTACCCTTTCCATCAGCTCAGCAGACAGGTCAAAAGAATAGCTGCAGAGCCCATTTCACAAAGTCACCAATTTGCACTGGCTTCCACTGCATTTACAAATGTCCCTTCAGCCATCCTGTGAGTCCTCTCATCCCTTTCTCCACTTTCTGTATCCACAATGCCTCTACTTCTGTTTCAACTTCATAGAGTCTTTTTCCTTTCAGGGACAGACCTTCGCTTAAATGAAGAAGGTTAATGAGGGTTTTGCCGGAAGATTGACATGGCCTTGAAAAGAGAGATAGTTGCTCTGTTTCCTCTAGAATTATGAGACAAAAAAGAAATACAAGCCTCTGGCTACTGGTGGCCACTTTTCTCTCAAATGGAAAGAAGCAAATACAGAGCCCAGCAGGAGGGTATCTTCTCAACACACTCAGACCTAATGCCTTGGACTCCCCAGCTACATGAATCAATTCATTTCCTTCTTTCTGAAGCAAACTTGAGTTGGGTTTATGCAATTAGATCACTGCAGCTTTAGAGCAAGACTTGGGTAGGTCAGCCTCTACCTTGGTTCTTCTCCATCAATATGGCCTTGACTATTCTGGGCCTTCTGCCTTTATGGATAAACTTCAGAATCAGTTTGTAATATCCATTAAGTAACTTGCTGGGATTCTGACTGAGATTGCAGTGAATATGTGGATCAAGCTGGGAAGAACTGACATCTTAACAATACTGAGTATTTATAAACATAGAATATCTTTCGTTTTATTTAGCTCATATTTGAGGTTTATACAATTTGCAATCAAAATAGGCTTCAATGCCACAGAAACATAAAATATAAAAAGAATCTATTAACATAAGTACCTACAGAAAATGCATTTATAAATTCCACTCCATAAATAAGGAGCACATAAGCCTTTGCAGACCTGGTATCTTCTGTTCACTTGAGAAGACACTGCTTAGACTGGTCTGTACTAACACTGGCCTCTCTCTGAAGGACTCCAAGGGACAGCTGCATTTGAAGATCCCAGACAACAGCCAGTAGATGTGGGGTACAAATGTTTCCACTGATGACTCAGATATAAGACACACAGATTTTGCGTGATTATATTCTCTCCCTTCCTTTAAGAAAGGTCTTCATTGTTATTTTTAACGGCCACCATGGCAGTGCTGGGAGGATCCTAAGAGGTAACATGCATCAAAAGGCTTTCGTGACTGACAGTGCTGCACAAATAGAAGGGATACAGACTGTTTCATGCTCCACAATCCATCTGGACAAAAGTAGCAGATAAGTTCCCTCCAAACCATACGGCAGTCTGGGTTTGGTATTCCCCCTGCTACATTATATAGCCAAGCACCCAATGGTGACGAGCTCTGTATCTACACAAACACCAAAGCCAACCAAACAAGAGCCATACTCTTGTAGAGTAGGACACATACTAAGTAGACACCAGACAAGGGGTGGAAGCAGGACACTATCCAAAAAATAAAAGAAAATGAGAAACTAGTCCTCAAAGACAGTCATGTAGTTTGAAATGGCAGGTAGATACACAGGAAGAGGACAGCCAAAGTGTGCAGCAGGAGGCAAATAAGACCTATCAGTACACTCCGTCCATGCAGACACAAGCTTCCCAGGACAGAGAGGCAGGTACTAACACAATAGTTCCCAGAAGGAGATCATATTCAAGCAGGGTCTCAGGAGCAGAAGCCCTCAGTGTCTGCACATTCTATGGTCTTCACCACTTCTTTAGCGATGTCCACACAGTTGATTGAGCCAAAGGTTTGGGAGATGGGCACAACACCTCCTTCCCTCTTCCTCACCTTCCAAGCCAGATGCGCCACTGCGGCCTGTAGATCAGACCTGCGAACATGTCCAACCCTTCCCTAAAGTCTGCAGTCTAGTGGTTCTCAACAAGGAGCAACCCCCCACCTCCCGCCAACCTACCACGTCCCCACCCAGGGCACATTTGACAATGTCTGAAGACATTTTTCATTATCATAACTGGGGAGAGCTGCTGGGCAGGGGCCAGGAATGCTGCTAAATATCCTCCAAAGGACAAGACAAGAACAACCTGGTTCCAAACATCAAGGGGGCTGAGGTGGAGAACCTGCTCTCCCCCCAGCCCCTAGTCTGGGTGACATGACATCTCTGTACTCTCTGCTTCCTCTCCTGCGTCTCCAATCCATTCTGCAAACAGCAGCCAAATTGACCCTTGGAAAAGCCAGCTCTGACCTAACCAGCCCTCTCCAGTGGCCTCCTCCAATCAAGAAAGCCCCACACATACCCAGCCCTGCCTCTCTGTTCTCTCAAGGTCCTTGCTTTCTCATTGCCCACTCTATCCTCCCACAGACACTGATCTTCTCACCATTTCTTGAAAGTAGCAAATATCTTCCCATCTTGGTGTCTCCTCCTGAAACTTCCCCTATGACACACTTTCTTAACCTCGCTCCTCCCAAACCCTTCCCTGAACCCCACAGTTCCCAATGCCCTCAATATACCCTGTCATCCCAACCTTTATTTTTTCTTAAAATGACTTACCACGATCCACAATGAGAATTTTTTGTCTGCAATTTTCTTTAGATCACTGATTACAATTGTGCAGCTGCACAGGTCTGGGTGTGGTTACTGGGTTCACACCTGTCTCGCTCACTCCAACGTAGAACACATGGAGTTCTAGCCCCCATGAGAACACAGAGCCCATCTGTATCACCACATAGTGCCTGGCATACGGTAGAATGAGCACGATGGAATGAATTTTTTAAATAAATGAATAAACAAATGATGAAGCTCTGCGCATAAACCTGTCCATGAGACCTGCTTACTTGCAGAGGAACACTGAATAAATCCTGACCACAGTGGAGGAAGGAGAAAAGGATGGCTGGCACCTTGTATGTGGGCAGGAGGTGGGGTCCAAAACAGAGGGCACAGATGGGGAGGGGCAGCAGGGGAGAGAGCCATGAAGACTAAGATTGGGCAGGAGAAGGAAATAACTCCAGATTTCCTGAGCACTGAAGCCCCATGGTCAAAGAAGAGTTGTTCCTCCAGGGAGCCTCATTACAGAGGCAAGGTGGAAGGGACAGCAAGGAAGGGCCCAGAACTCAGCAATCCCAAATTAAAGGCTTGTTCTCTGACACAGGTAGAAATGTGGGGGTAATCAATAGGAGGCAACTCGTCACAAAATGAAAGTAAATGCTAAACACCACTCTCTACTCATCAATGAAATCATTCACTACAGGCTGAAAATGCTTTTAAAAAGCAAGATCCTCACATTCAACAATAGAAAAATTGATTTGATGAAAAATCATTTGATTAAGCAAATGAATGTACATCAATTCAAGCATACGTTCTGAGTCAACATACAGCCATTGCAAGTGTAATTATGACTCACATTAATATGGAAAGGTACGGTGATATAATGATAAAAAAATCAGTAAACCAAAAATTATCTAGGTTGTAACTATAAAAATCTTCATGCACATGCACCATAACTGGTAGAAACTCAATACAAATAGTTGGACCCTAGAGTAGAGTTGTAGAAAACAAATGATTCTCATTGCTGTTACTGCTGCATTTCTGCTACTGTTGCATTTCTGCAACATGGTGCTACTATTGTAATGTACTGTGGACACTATAAATGGAGGTGGAAAGTCAAAGAAACAAGTACATCCATCCAGACTACTCCAGATTCAGTCTTGCCCATGTGGGTGGTATCATTCTTCCTAGAGAGGGCAAGAAGAATGCCAGGAAGCAGTCCAGAAGACTGTGTGATTCTACAGTACCTGGTGAGCTATTGTCTCTCAGCCAGGTTGTGGAACTCCCTGCAAAGCCACAGACCAGAAAGCAGTGTAATGAAATTGGGAGCATTTTGACCCACAGGTTTAAGCAAACCATAAAAATATTTTTTTCACCTTTCTCTTTTCTTCCACTGCTGCTTCTTTTTAGACATGAATGATGACTTCACTTGCAAGTGTCTCATCATCTGTGTATAGGGCAAACTTGTCAAATCACAACAGTCCACAGTATCAGGCAGCTAAGGGCAGGCAGTCCAGGTGAAGCCAGCCCCGAGGCTGCACCAGCTCGGACCCCATGTCCTCCTGCCCTGCCCCAGCCAGCAAGGACTACCAGCAACCATCAGAAACTAGGAGAAAGGATGGAACAGCTTCTCTCTTAGAACATCCAGAATGAACCTACCCTACTGATACCTTGATTTTAGACTTCTAATCTCCAGAACTGTGAGGAAATAAATCTTTGCTGTTTTAAGCTACCAAATTTATGGTATTTTGTTGCAGCAATCCTAGGAGAGGAATATAACTTCCAACCTTGGTTAGTTACTCTCTCCCGCTTTACCCTGGGACCTCCCTGTTTTCTCTGTATCAGTAGGAGGCTCTCCAGAAGGCCTGGCCTGGTGATTCCTGTCAAGGCTAGCTCTGCCTGAGCTGCCAGCCCTCAGCTGCCCGACAGTCAGGTTTGACACGTCTGTCCCACCCAGGGGTAACATGACCTTGAAGGGCCCCAGCCAAACCATTGCATCCTAGTCTGCATGAATGATGAGAGACTGACAAGTGAAGTCCTGACTCCTGTTCATGGCATTCTTAGACCAATTAACACAATCGAACCCCCTACTCCTCCTCCACCTCAAAATAAACAAGGTAAAATATTTTATCACTTGCTCTTAGTAAATCTTTCTGTCTCAATATGCTCCCCAATTTCTTTAGGCTGCACACTAGTCTGTGAGGGCTCTGATACTGTCTTATCTGGTTCACTCCAGGACCAGATTCATCTGGGCAAAGATTCTCCTTACCTAACTTGGCTAACAATCCCGTGCCAACATAAGCAAAGATTACAAAAGCACGTAGTTTCTGAGAGAGATGAAATGTCTCCCTAGCCACACAACATTGCAGGGGAGCAGTTCAACCCCAGGAAATGTAGAATGTCATGGAATCACAGATAGACCAGAGCGCCAGCAGAAAACCAAGTCCAGATGGTCACTTTTAACAGAAACGACCCAGATGAATGACGTGCAGATTCATCATCTAGGAGGCACGTCCCACTAGCCTTGATCATGACTTTCATAGGACTTCAGAGCATTCGGAAATCTGGGCACCTCAGAGCAAACCAGATGGAACAAGGTCCTTGCTGTAAATAGAGAGGGTCAGCCAGGCACCGTTTATGAAAATGAAGACTAGAAACCACCTAAGTGCCCTCAAATAGAAAACTGATTAAACAAGTTATAATACAACCATGAGGTAATATGTAACCTTGAAAAACATGTTCTTGAAAAACATGGAAGGACGTATGGAAATAAACATAGCCAATGAGCACTGTAAAAGTGTGGGTGTGTATATACACAGGAATATACACTACACAGACTTCTATATATGTAGAGATACATGAGTGTATTTTAGACAACAGTAAATGAGGAGAAAAAGCTTACAATTACAAAGACAAACATGCTAACAGTGTAATCTCTGGGAGGAAAGGTGATAAATGATTCTCATTTTCCTTAATTAACTTTTTGGTATTTTCTACTTTTCTAACCCAATCACATATTAATTTTAAAACTGAGGGCAAGGACACAATAATAAATGCCTACTTTGATTAACACAAATAATAGGACTTAGTATCTTTATAGAAATCCTGGACACTATACAGAGGAAGGGGCTAAGTGAGGAGCTGCTGTTACTACAAGGGAGGTGATGGGTAGGCCAAAAGTTACAGAGTGGAACCCGATTTCCTCATCTGCAATCAAATTGTATCATATCTGATCCTTACTAGTCATCCTTCCTAATATATTCAGACTATTTGTTGTGAGGACAGTAAAATTCTAAATGTACAAATTTGTGAGTACCAGTGTGGACCCCAGATGCTAGCTTGGAGATAAATAGATAAAAAGCAGTGAAAACTTCTCGTAAGAAAGAATTTGGAGTAAAATAAAAAGCCAGCAAGTATGGTTCGTTTCAAGTCAGGAAATTATTTTTAAAGAAATTAAAAATGTGCGTCTTAGAGGGCAAAATTCACCCATCAACTGTATTTCTTGGGATTACAGAATAGCTTGTTCCCAACAGAATTCCTTTCTAAGAGGCCAGATGGAAATGGCACTACGAGATGGTTAGAGCGGGAAGAGGCAGGGAAGCCTGCTCCCCAGGGACAGTTCCCTGGAAGGAAGACAAACCCTCATATATCTGTGTGCCAACTTCCGCATGGGAGGGTCCAGATTCAATTAATCTTCACCCTCATCCAATCCACATGGCTGTGGGGAAACTCACCTGAGCGCCAGGGGACTAAGGCTTGTCTTGACAATGCAAGAAGCATAGAAAACAAATGATAATATTTTCATAATAAACTTAACAGGAGACACAGGGGAAGAGCACTGATGACTGGGAAGGAGAAGCGTTTTTCAGGTGTGGGTTGAGATCCATTAGCCGCTCATGAAATAAATTTAGTGCCTGTCAACCAGCAGTTTTTTCAGTGAAATACATTAGTCTAGCATAGACTTGAAGGAGACTAGAATAGAACAGAAAATGCCAGAATGCATCACATGGAATAAGTGAAAGCTTTTTCATGAACCATTTTTCAGCTTCATATACACAACGATACACATATACACATATGTGTGCGTACAAAGGCATACACATACAACACACACACACACTCACCGAGTAAGCATCTATTTCTTACTGTGTATCATGGTCAACACTTTCTACAGAAAATTCTGGAATTCTCAGGCCTTATCATCCTACCTAACACAGCACAGGGAACAGCAGACTGCATGGGGCAGTCTTTTCCAGGGTCATCCCACTGGGAAGGGATTAAATATTTACGGAATTGAGTGAACATGTCAATGCCTGTGACAACTGATGTCAAAACCCCAAACGCCCCAATCCAGCTTTGCGATGCACAAGTGGTCAAGAAACAGAACCATCTACCACCGACACGGGGCCGCCACCCAGCTCTCCCTCTCCCTGAAGCCCCGTGACCACCGCTTCTAACGCTCTGTTCTTCTCCCAACTTTTGTGGCAATATCGTCAAAGTGTTTTAACTGCTCTATGCCTGTACACAGACTATTTCCACTTAGGTGGAAAGCTCCACAAGGAATAATTCGACAGGGACAGGCAGGCCACAGTCACATGGAGCAGAGCAGGGAGGAGAACCGGAGGGCAGAGGCGACTGGGACAAGGACCTTCTTTCCAAACGGCGGGAGACAGAGCGAGAAGCCGGTGGCAAGGAGGACGCCCAAAGCGCCATCTAAGGGCTGTCGAACGCCCCGCCCGGCTGTGGGCCGAGGGAAGCGGCGACAAGTGAGCAAGGCGGCACTGAGGTGCCCACAAGTGAGCAAGACGGGGAGGAAATGGTGATGATGGGGCAGGACGGCGGGGGACGGGGACCTCAGCACTGGCAGAAGGTCACAGTTGTGGGGTGGCCTGCTCCTCTCAGAGGGACGGAGGGAGAGCTCCGCGGTGAGGTGTGGTGGGGAACCAGCCTGGGGCTGGAGCCGCTGCCGGAAACAGCTACTGAGGTAAAAGTCAACAGGAATTTTAAAAGAATTTAAGTAAAATAGTGGAGCTTGTTAAAAAACGGCAGGTTAATTCCTCAAAAAATTAAACGTACGGTTACCACAGGACCCAGCGACTCCACATCTGGTCAGACACCGAGAGCAGAGAGGCCGGCGCGCCCGCATCCACGCAGCGGAGTTGCCCACGATGGCGGGAGGCGGAAGCTAGCCCGCACCCACCGGAAACGGGCGAGCAAAGTGCTGAGGCCGCGCACACGGGATGTTGTTACCTTAAACAAGCAGGACATTCTGACACGTGCTACTACTGGGTTGAAATTTGAACACCTGATGTGTAGTAAAATACGCCGAACACCAAAGGTCAAAGGCCGCCTGACTGCGCCCACACAGCATTCAAGGTAAACACAGCCTGGAGCGGTGATGGCGGGAGCGGCAGGGGTCAGGGGTTGTCGCGTTTGATGGACACGGAGATTCCGTTTGAGGAGATTTAAAGTTCTGAAGATGGATGGTGGTGACTGTCACACAAAAAAGCCACTGTACTTAATGCTACTGAATGGTACACTTAGAAATGGTTAAAATGGGAAATTTCATGTTATTTTGCCACAATAAAAAAATTGTTTAGGTATTTGGCTGTACCCCAGAGGCTGGGGCATTAACTGAGGGACATAAGGCGGCACAGGTGAGTGTGTCTCCAGAAACACCTGGACTCCGCAGAGTGGGAGCCTGGGAGGCGCAGGTGGCCTGCAGGGCCAGGGGGCAGACAGCAGGAGGGAGGCTGTGTCCTCGCCCTCACTGGAGTTTCCTCTCCCGTCTGACATGAAAACTTGCCCTTCTGTCCCCCATTTGTGTGTTTTCTCACTTCAATCACCCGGGTAACCATTTTGTCATGAAGTCAAATAGAAAACAGTGCTGCTGGAAAACTCTAGTCTGAGGCCGTGTGTATCCTGCAATAAATTATCACCTGAAACAACGCCTGCTCTCCTTTCGCTGAGGCACCAACTCCCAGGTCTGACTCTAATCTGCAAAGCGAATGTAAGGGCTGGGTTCGGTTCTGCGAAGGTGACAACAGCGTGGGGGCTCTCTCAGACAGAGAACACCAGTCAGGGTCACCCAGAATAAAGGCAAGAAGGCGAGGGCACACAGATGATCCCAGAAGTCAAACAGCCAACAAGGGCCACCCTTTGGGAAAGAACATTTAAACCCTAAGAAATGTCACACTCTGAAAAATACTTTCTTTACAGAAGACAACTCACTATATGTTCACTCCAACGCAGAAAAACTGAAGGAGTTAAAACAACACAAAAACCATAGTCCCATGGGCATCCTTAAATCTCTGAAGTTGAGAGAGCACCCATTGTGAAATAATATACCAAATTAGCAATAAGGGAAGCAACACGTCAAGTAAAACACTGTGCATCTGTCTCGCAGATGTAAGGTTTGCATCAATGCACGAACGTCACTGAATTCACTCATGTCTTATAATAAAACATCCACTGAAGAAAGGTCTTCCCGTCTCCAGTCACTAAATAATTTGACTTCAAGAGAGGTAGGCTGACACAAGTCAAGCCCAATCAAATTTAATAATGTAAGAATATATTTAGCAATCTAAAATTACTTCTGGGCTCAAAACTTCCTGTAATTTTTATCTATTCTTACACTACAGGCGTCTGTTTTTCTAAAATGCCACTGAATTCAGTAGTAAAAGTACCAAATATATAGCTAATTTTAACCTTGGAACAATAAGGCAGCTTTGGGCAATATCAAGTTGCCAAAATAATTTATCTAAACTTTAACATATGCACCACATACTACTTCTTTCTCTACAGGTCACCAATTGTTAAAACAAATTCATGTAAAGATCAAGAAATTATACTGAAGAATCCAATGGTTCTACCAGAGAGCTGCACCACCTTGGAGATGAAAGGTAAGTTCTGACATGATTCATGCCTAGTGACACTGGTTTCCTTGGTCACAGCAACCATGAGACACATCTCAGCTCACATGTATCTTTGTTCTGGGCCATATGGCAAAGCTTTAAGGCCGGGAAATGACTTGCCCAAAACACTTTAAAGACAATAGCCATAAGGATGCTTAGTGAAATTATATATTAAAAGAACATTTAAAAAGGAAAGTAGGAATAGAAGCATCTACCATGAGCAGCTGAGAGAAAGGTACAAGTTAATCATTCGGAAGATTCTTGTTCTTTGAAGGCATTAGCACAGACAGCACACTGCAAACTGCACAGCTCCTGCTGCAACACGTCAGCCCGAGGGACATAGCCATAACTGGGGTGCACAGGAGTGTGAGGCCCTGGGGCTGCTCCTTGTGCCCTCCCCACACTCTGCCTCCTAGGCACCTCCACACCAGGGCATGTCCTGGAGAACACTCAGGCCTCACATGGAAGTCATCTTCCTTCCAGGAAACAACAAGGCAAGATAAGGTCATCCAAAGGGGGGAGAAGAGAAGGAGGACAAGAATGCTAGATCCTCACTCTACTACACAGTCAAAGATCCACTGAAGGACAAAAATATAATACCGCCTGCAGGGTGTAGCCTGAGGTCTGACTGATGCCAGGGCACCATAAGCCTCAGCCTCCGCATTGTCTTGGATAAGGAGATGCCCTCACAAATGAGTATAAAACATGATTCTCATCAATTCTCCCAAACCTCTTTTTGCCAATGAGCAGAGATAAGCAATGAAAATATGTAAGAGTACCTAAGGAGAAAGGAAAAAAGAATTTCACTGCACAGGGAACATGAGTCTGTTCACTAGAAGAGACTCCTGGGCTTCCCACTCAAGGTCTTTGCAGGATGTAGTCCTCTCAGCTGGCAGGGGAAGCCCTTCATCTACTTGATGCAAAGTTGCAGCCAGGTGGGGGAATAAAATCTAGTGTTCTATAACACTGTAAGGTGAATGTGGTTAACAATAATTTACTGTATATTTTCAAAAGCTAGAAGAAAAGGTTTTGAATGTTCACAACACAAAGCAACAATAAATGTTCAAGGTGACAGACATGCTAAGTATCTTAATTTAATCACTACACATTGTATACATGTGTTCAAAATCACTTTGTATCCCCTAAATATATACAGTTATTACACGCCAAGTGAAAATTAAAAAAAAATATTAAAAAGAAAGTACAGCTCTTGAAATCAAATGAGATGCCTGATGTTAACAACTATAGCATCTTGGGCACATTAATGAACTTTAATGACAATCCTACCATACATACATACATACATGTCCACCCTGCATGTGTGCTTACCTTCACCCGGACGGTCTGGTCCGACAAGCTGCTCATCATGTCATTGATGGATCTGAACAGCTGCAGCAGAGAGTCCACAAAGTCAGCCTCTCCTTTGTTTTCATATAGTCTGCAAAGAAACACACAAAACTGTGGCACCTGGCAGAGAATGCTCCACACTTTTTGATCTTGTGTCTGTAGACATTAGTGGAGCTGCCTGAGTGACAAGCTAGAAGGGGAGCCCGTTTCCTCAGGATCTATGAGACATAGAAGGCAATTTGGCAATCAGGTTAGTCCAGACCATTCAACTGTGGAGCCTCTACATTAAAGAAGCTGATTCTTAATGATACCATCTATTTTTTTCCATTGTAAAATACTACATTAATATCAATCTGAAGAACACAGAAAATACATAGAAAGGGAGGGATAAATGCAGGAGAGGACAGAAGGAAGAAGAGAAGGAAGGAAGATGGATGAGAAATTCAGCTTTAATCCTATCCCACAAAAATTACACTATTAATATTTGGTATATTTTCTGCCAGTGTTTTTAAACCCATAGAGTCACAGATTGACAATCACAAAGACACTTCACTGCATAAATTTACCATGACCTTATTATCATTTAAAAATGATATTCTATTAATATAGTAAATTCAAAATTACCTTATTTCAGAGTAATGATACTATACATATTCGTTCATTTTAGAATCAGTGGTAGAAAAATTTTCACGAGGTGGAGCATATTCAATAAATGGATAATAAGAAATTTGTACGTTGGTTATGTGTATGCTAATATGTTTACTAATTGTAAGTAGCTTTCATCTATAAATTATTTATTAGCAGCCACTTCAAGTTGCTGTGTTACTAAAAAGCAATGTATTTGCATTTTAGAAGATTGAGACTCAGATGTTTTATTAATACAGACTATTTTCTGCCTAATTAAAAGTATACCATACCTGAAAACTTGTGTACAATGAAAAATTTTGTAAACTAAGTGATAATTAATTACCCTAGAGGTAATCTTATATGTAAATGAGTACCATTGTACAGGAATGAATTCTGTGTAAAATGGGAAATTGCAACCTAGTGTACCTGTTTTGTAAATAAGAGTTTTCAAATAGGGGTTTGCTTAAATGATGTGCCAAACAATTAAAATTACAGAGGACTGAACTTCTGATTGTAGGTGGCATAGAGAACATTTGGCAGGCTGGTGCAATGCTTGGTTGGGTGGCTTCAATCATGCAATCATTTTTCCCCTCAGGGCACTTGCTAATTCCTGGAGCTGCATGGGGTTGAGCACTAAAATCCAAAATCAAAACCTCTGTAAAGCAGAGTAAAGAATTTTTATCAATTGTCAAAGAAAATGACTAAAGTTTGTAAAATGCCAGAGACAAGGCTCCAGGTAACACAGCAAACTCTCAAGTTGAAAATCATGAAACGGCAAGAACAAATTAAATGTAGACTGAGGTTTACCAGGGCTGAAACACAGCCTTGACTTAGTAGTGTCTGGTTAGAGTAAGGTGGTCAGCCCTACTTTCTCTGCCTAGAAGAAGGCAGGAAAATTATCTGTTAAAGAAAATCATCAGGGAGGGGGGTGGGTATATACATATATAATGAGTGAGATGTGCAGCATCTGGGGGATAGTCATGCTGGAGACTCAGACTTGTGGGGGGAGGAGGAGAATGGGCATTTATTGAAACCTTAAAATCTGTACCCCCATAATATGCCGAAATAAAAAAGAAAAGAAAATCATCACATTATCTGAAGCTTCTACAATTTTACATGCAAATACTCCTGCCTCCAAACAAAAATTATTAAACTCAGCAAAAAGTCAAACTACAGTAACAAGTCAAAGAGGAAAAATAAGACTACAGAAACAGACCCATGAGTGATCAAGATACAAAATAACTGAAATTATTATATCCTAAAATAGATAGAAATATGAAAAATAGAAAAATGGGAAAAATAAAAGGTGAAATGAAATTTTTTAGTAGAGAAATGAATCTATAAAAAAGAATCAAGTGGAAATTCTAAAACTATAAAATATACTATCTAGCATTAGAAATCCATTATATGGGTTAACTAGAGTAGACACAGCGAGAGACAGAATTAGTGAAATGGAAGACAATTCACAGAAAAATAACATAAGTGCAGAGGAAGAAAATATGGACAAGAGTATTAGAGAGATGTGGGCACAATGAAGAAATCAAATATACATGTAATTGATGTGCCAGAAGAAAAGGAGGTAGATGATGGGGAGAGGTAACATTAGAATGGATAATGGCCACGATTTTCCAAAATTGGTAAAAGACTTCAGTCCAAAAATTCAAAAATCCAAAGTAGAATAAATGAAAACCAAAGCACTCCTATGCAACCCATCGTAACTGTTAGTAATCACAGAAAAAGAGACAAACTGTAAAAGCAGCTAGAGGAGCAGATACCATTTACCTCAAAGATGTGACAGTAAGTGTGAAAGCTGACTTCTCACCAAAAGAGCAAGAATAACTTCTGGAGGGACAAAAGTAACTGCCAATCTAGAATGCTATAGTAAACAAAACTATCCCTCAAACACATAGATGAAATAGATCATTTTCATACAAACAAAGCCCGTAGCTGGCCTAGACCAAAAGAAACTCTACAGAGAGTTCTTCGGACATGGGGAAATGATCCCAGAGGGAAATGTGGAATTAGAGGATAAAAAAACAACCAAAAATATAAAACACATCAAATAAATACTAACTGTACAAAATAATAGTAACGTTTTATGGAGTTTAAAATACATGTGTGAATCGAAATGTATGACAACAGCAACACATAAGAGAGGAAAGAGAAAATGGAACTAAAGTGTGCTATTTTCCTAGCCATGTCTGGCATTCTCAGGGGAGTGGCAACAGTGACAATTTTAATTACTCTATAACAAGTTCAACGTGCTGCATGTTACCATCTCTATGATACTAGTCAGAAGAGTAGTAAAAGAATGTTTACCTAATATGTCAAAAGAGTAGAAAATGGGATGATAAGGAACAAAGTTTAATAGGTGCTAAAGAAGGCAAAAAAAAAAAAGAAGAAGAAAAGAGGAACACAATGCAGATAAGTAAAAGAGAAAACTAAGAGATTGATAACAGAAATAAATCCAACATATTGCTTAATTACATTTAGGTAAATGAATGAAATACTGACTTTAAAAGATTGCCAGACTGTATAAAATAAAAATACAGCTATATGCTGCTAATAATAGATATACATTTAATATAAAGACACAGAAAGGTTGAAAATAAAAGAATGAAAAAAGGAATTCCATGTAAACACTAATCAAAAGATAAAGAGAAACTTTTCAAGTTGATTGAGGAGTAAATCCACAAGAAAGACATCACAATTATAAATCTGTGTGCCCCCAACACAGCTTCAAAATCTATAAAGTATAGTTAATAAATCTTTATGTATTATTTTCAAAATTCTATCATGAACCTGTCAAGGATGAAAATTTAATAATCAGTTTCTCTGCTGTCAACCAACATGTTTATAAAATATACATGGTAATTAGCCTTTTACAGTGATCCGTTTAAAGCATCTTTCTATTACAAATGATCATGGGGAAAGTCTCACCTCTTGGATTTATCAAATAAACCAGGAAGAGTCACTTGTTTGACCCACCTTGAGGTGGAGGAAGGGCTGGGAAGAAAGAACTCAAGAGACTATTGATAAATAGATGAGAAAGAGCTACTCATTCCTTGCTCTATTTAAATAAGTATTCATTAACAAGGAATGATGCGATATTTGTCTATTAACTGCATTCTATTTTGTGACCCAGGGAATGATAGCAAAAAGATCTGCACAATTTATTCATGATCAATAACTAATTATTCACAGAGCTAACACCAGATGACAGGCAGAAATTCTACAAAGCAGAGGGAAGACGGAAGAGGAGCTGAGCAGTAAGTATATTTAGTAATTGGATTCGGAAGGTCTGATGCAGAATGTCTTGTTTTCTGGCTTTCTAGTTAATGTGATCCGCCCACACACGAAATACAGACAAACAAAAAGCAGCAGAGAAGCGCTCCTGGCTGTTGAGAATCTCTCAGTGGGTTCCCCGGGAACCAAATGTCTGTGGGCCAGAGCTTTTAAACTGCTGTTCTCATTTCAAAACACAATAAGCTTTCTAAACAGAACAGAAAGTATGGAATTGCATAGCAAAAGAGATAGTAAGATAACTATCATAAGCTTCCATATCTTCATCTTGAAATTTCACCTCTTTGTTCTTTGGAAGAATAATTACTGTCAAGTATCCTGGAATTTAACAAAGCTACTGCATTATAGGAAAACACAGCAGACCATTTGGAAAGAAGCAGAAAAATAAAAGATCTCAAAACTTTAGACCAACTGCAAAAAGAAAAACACACTTGTCAATTCCAGCTGTGAGCACAATTGTTTTTCTCCCAAGGTAATAAATGTGTTGCAGGTAAGAAAATGAGAGCCCTAGTTTGTTTTCTTCCCCACCTCTCAGAACACCACACATGAGACCTGCTTAGAGCTCATGAGGGATCAAACATTCTAGACATCTGCGTGGGATACAGGACTTCTTTTTTGTTAAGTTTTCTATAGAAGATAGAAATATGATTTCATCTAAAATTTAAGGCCTTTGATATCACAGATGAAGAAGTAGCAAGTGACATGTTATGGCAGGACAATGGAGAGTTAGAGTGAGGACAAAGGAGAGATTACGACAAAACTTCAGCCATTCTGTCTGTGATTCTAAGGGCATGAATTTGTTTTGGACCAAAATAAATCTATAAGACACTAAAACATCCTCTCAACAGTTTTAGACTACAGATTTAAATTCAATAAGTTACTGTTATATCCATACAGTGCAGCTACAACTGTGTTCTATGCTTTGGAAAGGAATACTATGTCCTTCTCTCCCCTCAATAATTGTATGAAGCAGCCAAGAGCACACTTACGAAACATTTAGACAAAAAATAAAGTCAAACTATAGTCAGGATATAGTCAGGGATATAGTCAGGGCTCAAAAGCTCATTAAGTATTTATGGAAGAAGGAAGAAGCAATGGAGGGAGTGAAGGGAGGAAGGAGGGATCTAGGACAGGAGGAAGGGAGGGAGAGAAGAAAGAGGCTGGGGAGAAGGAAGAAGAGAGAAAGAGAGGGAGGGAAAGATTAGGATCTTCAACATCACCGTGATCGCTGGACTACATGGTCAGACAAGGTCAGAAATGCACACACAGCAGTCTTAGAGGCTTAGGAAGCCTCACTGCATTTTAGCAACTGCTGTGACTCAGCTCGTGACCACTTGTGTCCTTGACAGTCTCAGTTCTTTTGACAAACAAGTTATCCCAGCAAAGCTCACATAATGCCTGGCTTCTGCTGGGTCCACACCAGGACAAAGGCAGGCCAAGGGGTCATGGGCTGTGCCATGTTGCCAGATACCAGGACAAAGGCATTCCTGGGGACTTTAACACAGAACACTTCCTGGGTCCAGCATAACGGTCAGCTAAGCACTTCAGCCCATTTCTGTGTAAACCGACAGGACTGAATCACATCTGTGGGTCACTTAAGGCTCCATTAACTTAAAGCCAAAGAGAAACTGATAGTATTCTCAGAGATCCACCGTCAAACTAACGGGGAAGAAAGTCTCCGCAGAGCCTATAGTTAAGTAGGAGTTTGTAACCTGGAATGAGTTAGGGAAGTTCTAAGCTCTCAGGCAACAGACATTCTGGGTTAAAAGTATGAGGAAGAGACCGAGTGTGGTGGTTCATGCCTGTAACCTCAGCACTTTGAGAGGCCACGGTGGAAGGATCGCTTGAGGTCAAGAGCTCAAGACCAGCCTAGGCAACATAGTGAGACCCCCATCTCAACAAAAAAAAAAAAATTTTTTTTAAATTAGCCAGGTGCAATGGTTTCTGCCTGTAATCCTAGCTATTCAGGAGGCTGTTGCTGGAGAATTGCTTCAGCCCAAGAGTTCAAAGTTGCAATGAACTGTGATAGTGCCACTACACTCCAGCTCAGCGACAAAATGAGATACTGTCTTTAAAAAAAGCAAATTTATTTAAGCAAAATAAAAGATTAAAAAAAGTATGAGGGCCGGGCGCGGTGGCTCAAGCCTGTAATCCTAGCACTCTGGGAGGCCGAGGCGGGCGGATTGCTCAAGGTCAGGAGTTCGAAACCAGCCTGAGCAAGAGCAAGACCCCGTCTCTACTATAAAATAGAAAGAAATTAATTGGCCAACTAATATATATATATATATAAAATTAGCCGGGCGTGGTGGCGCATGCCTGTAGTCCCAGCTACTCGGGAGGCTGAGGCAGCAGGATTGCTTGAGCCCAGGAGTTTGAGGTTGCTGTGAGCTAGGCTGACGCCACGGCACTCACTCTAGCCTGTGCAACAAAGCGAGACTCTGTCTCAAAAAAAAAAAAAAAAAAAAAGTATGAGGAAGAGAATGTAAATTGCCCGTTCATTATATATTTCTCCCTAACTCCTTCACTGAAAGAACTCTGACTTTGTTTAAAACATCAATAAACCCATCTAAAAATTGTATTCTAGCCTCCTTTGCAGCTAGGTGGCCATGTGATATAGTTCTGGCCAATGAGACAAAAGCATATGACACTTTGTAGGGATGGGGAAAAGCTCTTTCAAAGGGGAGTGGCTGACATGTCTATTTCTCCTGTGTCTTCCCTTCCCTTCTGCCTGGAAAGCAGATGTGATGCCAGGAAGAGTAGGAGCCACCTTGGGACTATGAGATTAAAGGACAGACACTAAGGATGGTGGGACAAAGAGATAAAAGGAGCCAAGGACATGAGGACACCAATTCCTCATGTAACCATGTGAGCTAGGAATTCTTCCTCTGGACTCCACATGATGTGGGGAGGAAAAAGTGAACCTCATCTGGTTAAGTCACATAAATTGAGGCTTTTTGTTACAGACAGCCAATCATATTCCTAATCACTATAATATTGATCAAACTAAATAAATTTTATGGACCGTGGCTCTAAGATCTTAAGCCATTTGTATTTAGAAATTGAAAGAGATTAAAGAGAGAGGCAGAGAAATAAATTGCTACTAGTCCACCTGGGTGACCTCAATCTTTTCTAAAGCAGCATTATCATGTAAAAGATTATGGCATTTACTACTACAGCAGAAATACACTGATTATCAATGCACACTTCTTTTTTTTTATTATTTTGGCATATTATGGGGGTACAGATTTTAAGGTTTCAATAAATGCCCATTTCCCCCCTCCCCCCAAAAGTCTGAGTCTCCATCATGACCATCCCCCAGATGGTGCACATCTCACTATGTATGTATATACCCGCCCCCCTCCCCCTCCCACCTGCCCAATACCCTATTACTGTAGCACTATGTGTCCACTTAGGTGCTACTCAGTTAATACCAGTTTGCTGGAGAATATATCTGGTGCTTGTTTTTCCATTCTTGGGATACTTCACTTAGTAGTATGGGTTCCAGCTCTAACCAGGAAAATATAAGATGTGCTATATCACCGTTGTTTCTTAGAGCTGAATAGTACTCCATGGTATACATATACCACATTTTATTAATCCATTCTTGGATTGATGGGCACTTGGGCTGTTTCCACAGCCTTGCAATTATGAATTGAATGCACACTTCTTTTAATTACAAATTTCTGAATGAAAGTCAGCACTGTATTTGGAAAGAAAGTGTGCATCATCAAACCCCTGACTCAATGCCGTATTAATCACCAAATTGCACTGGATTAAAAATTTTCAAATAAAACATGACAGAACCTGTATCAAGTCACAATTGCTTTCTTTCATGCTCACCCTTCCACTTTAGTGTAGATATCAGAATAGGGTAATCAGAGATTTAAAATTGCTGTGGAAAATACAAAAGCAATATAGAGCATGCCAGGAAATTCATTTTCATAGAATTAACTTGATTGAAATAAAATCAAACAAAATACAAGAAAACATAACCTGGCTTACCATGTTGTCTTTTACTCCTAACAATGAGAAAATCACTGATGACTCAGACCCTTAAGAAAAGAGAAAACTTCAGTCCACACCAAGAGTCATGCCTACCCATCATAAGCAAAAAAAAAAAAAAAAGTGCCTTTGACATCTTAATTAAGGATAAAACCAGGATGTCCTTATGCATTGGGTCCTTGTACGTAAAAATGGCAGTGCAGAGACTGTGGTTTTAATCGTGGGAACCCGGAGCAAACATAAGCACACTAAACTCTCTGACCAGCAACACAGGGGCTGCAATCACTGACCACTGGTCAACTCACTTGTGACTTTTATGGGTCTACACACAGTCAATAAGTAGTCACTTTGGCTTTACTTCTATCATGGTAGACATAAGATAAGATTCTGAGTTCTTCCCCTTTCTCCTGGGCCCATCTGGACACATCTGCTTCAGACAAAGGAAAATAAAGTGAAGAGGAAATAGGACAGTACTGATTTGGGCATACACAGTTTCAATTCCCAGTTTTCACTGCCACGCTGCAAGAGCGCTATGCTTTTCAAAGGCAGCACGTACTCTCTAATTCGGAGGGACACTGGTTCATGAACTCCATCTCCGTGAATTCTACCTCCCTACAGGAACAATGTCAACCTAGCATAACCAAGATCCGTCACCATCACTCTCAGTGGGTCACCAGCAAGTGGCCATCCCGAAAAAGAAACAAGCAGAGTGAGCCAAAGTCTACACCCAACACTCAGTGCACTTGTTATTCACACCCTTTATAACCTACAGTGAGATGTCACAGGCCAACGGAAAGCCCCTATGTTAGCACAGCACTTTATATATACATATTAGTATTCTCTATAAAATAGTGAAGTCACAAATACCCTAATTTACTTTAAAGTTCAGAAACAATCCATACGTTCATCCACATGACATGTAAGAAATGTCACTGAGCTAAAAGCACCTGAGTGTCCTTGCACTTGGAAATGTCATGTGGGACCATCTCTCTGGAAAAAAAACATCATCCTGGCTGAAGGAGAGGGAGGAAAACCAAGAGTCTTTCCAAGTGAGGCAATTTAATTTTGATTTTGGTTTTTCATTGCTGTTTCTTTGTTTTATTTTTGTCTGTTCTCTGGGGGCTTTCTGCTATAAAAAGGTATGCTGAAAAGGGCTTCAGTGCCCATGGTGGGCACCCAGACCCCAATGTTAGGTACTTTAAATGCTTTCAGTAGACTAAGCTTGACTCACATGCACACACTGCTGATGCAGAACAGGGCTCCCAGAGCAGCTCCTGTGCATCTAACTGCACAGGGGGTGGTTAAGGAGAGAGGAGGCAACCCCCCCACAAGGGCTGCTCCCTCTTAATGCTCTCTCCAGCTAGAAGACACGGAGAGGAAAGCGGAAGCAAAGGAGGAACAGGGAGAAGGGACAAGGAAAAAAGAGGAAGTAAAGGATTTGCTGACAGTCCTCTTAAGAGCCAGCACAGGTGATACCTACTGATTGAACAGTATCCGTGAGCGCACGATGAACTTGAAGATGTACTCCAAAGCCTTCATGGCTTTATACAGCTGGTCATTTATTCCCGGCTTCTCAGCATTGTCCACATAGTTCCTTAATACTTTTGTCAGCTTCCTGTCCATGATGGAAACACACATAAAGAAAGCTATTATAACACCTTAATTCTTTACTGATAAAGAAATACACAAATGGGTTATTTTTATTTTGGTTTCCACCTATCAGTATAGGCATATTCGTAAAATGCTTTTTAATGAGATAAAGTGATAAAATATCACCCATAAGAATAAGGTGAGAGTGTTTAATAAGGACTTCTTAAGTGAGACGTTGTTCTAAGCATGCTAAATGCATTGCCTAATTCAATCTTGACAGCAACAATGTAAGAAAGTATTATGCTTACTTTACAGACAAGGAAACCAAGGCTGAGACAGGTGAACTAGCCTCCCCCCAAGTTAAACAACAAAACCGAAAGGATTTTTATTAGAGCCTCACAGAGCCACAAAAAATGTTTTGAAAAAGGCATTACAGAGGAAATGTTCTCTGACTAGATTACCATGATTGTTTGTCAACACTGTAAATGTACTAAATGCCATTGAATTGTACACTTTAAAATAGCTAGGAAAATTTTGTTATGTATATTTTTCTACAATTCTTAAAAGGCACGAGACAGTATTTGTTGCAGAAAATCATCTCAGCCACATCTATTGATTTTAATTGATTTTCTAAAACTAGAGCTCTTACAATGAAAATAAAACTTTCAGAAATAATTTTTCAAATAGAAAACATTCTTAAATTTTTAATACATTTTCCAAAAATCCTTATATAAAAGAATAAAAACAATATATAAGAATAATTTCAGTGGATACACAAAAAGATTTTTAAATATTTTGTACATTTCCTAATAATAGGATTCCCCCAAAACATTTAGTGTTAAAAGCATCATGGACTACACTTCTTTCATCTATATATTTATAAACTGGGATCTAAAACCAACTAACTCCCTAACATGAAAGCATTTAAAACTTTTTCCATGATAAAGAAGTTCACAAAATTTATAATATACAGGAAATGAATTATTTTTCATTTTTCCTTCCCACTACAGAAGTAATTATAGACAGTACAAATAAACTCTATATTAGAAACTTGATTTTAATTCATAGCTTCACAAATTATTTTAAGTGCCTAGGTCATAGTTTTGTTGTTGTTGTTGTTTGGTAAATTTCTTGCTTAAAAATGAAGAGAAAAACATTAAATTTTTAAAACTTTTTCTACTATGATTTCATTTAAATAACCAGTAAGTTCAAACAGTAATAGATTTACTCAAAGCTTCAGGGTATATGAGAAGGTTAATTTAAAGAAATAAACACCAAATATAGAAACATAAATGAAAATAATCAACTCCATTAATAAATAAATACATGGAAATTAAAATAACAAGAAATAAAATTTTTGCCTAGTACCAAGAAGATGTGGGGAATCAAGAATCATAACACTGCTGTTTGGCCAACCAGGCCGGATATTCTTTAGAGGGTAAACTGACAACATGCATTACAATATCTATTGGCAATATCTATTACAATTAAAAATATTCAAATCCTATAACACCAGTAATTCCACTTCTAGTAATTTGTCCTATAGAAACAATTGAAAATAAATTGAAAGATGTTCACTGAAGCATGGTCTGCACTGAAAAATACATAAATAATGCAGATACTCATCATTTAAGGACTGGTTAAATTATGATACATCCCTACAGTGGAATACGGCACAGCTGTTCAATACTAAAGGTGGAGGCTGAACGGGAGACTTCATCATTAGAAACACGGAAAAAAGGCCAGTTATGCTGTTGTGCTATTAAAACAAAACAGCGGTTACAAAATAGCAGGTCTATTGTAGATCTGTTTTTTTTTTTTTACTTTTTTTTTTTTTTCCCAAGTGATGTTTTTTTATTTATTATATTCCTTTGATCTTTTGGTTTATCTTTATGCCAATACCATATTATCTTGGTTACTGCAATTTAATAGGAAGTCTTAAAATCTGGTTCTTCTGAAAATTTATTTGGGTACTTTGCATTTCCATATAAATTTTCAAATCAGCTCATCATTTTTTTCCACAGAAGCATGCTAGGATTTTGGTTGGGATTATGTTGAAAGTATAGATTAATTTGGGACAAATAAACATTCAAGCAACATTTTTTCAATCCATGAACATGGTATATATCTCTGATATTGAATTCTTTTTAAATTTCTTTCAGTAGTAATTTGTAATTTTCAGTGAGTAAGTCTTACCCATCTATCATTAAATTTATTCCTCAGTATTTGATGATTTTGGATAATATACTAAATTGCACTGTACTTTAAATTTCATCTCTCAATTATCTGTATATACATATGGCTGGATAGTCTTTGTTTTGTTTTGGAATATACAGGTTTCCAACAAACCACAACTATATATTTTCAGGGTTTAATGGAATGTTTTAATACATGCTTACATTGTGAAGTGATTAAATCAGGCTTTGTATATTTACTTTTGTAAGGTTACCTACCTACTGGTTCTAGTACTTGTTTTTTCTTTGGTTGGTTTGAGCTTATTTAAAATGGATTCTTTAGGGTTTTCTATGTACATAATCACATTGTGTGAAAATAGAGTTTCACTTCTTTCTTCCTAATTTTTATATCCTTAATTACTTTTTTGTGTGTGTTACTACATTATTTCCAATGCAATAATAAACAGATATGGTGAGCAGAGACATCCTTGCCTTATTCCTGAACTTAGGGGAAAAGCTTTCCATGTCACAGCATTAAGTATGAAGCTGGCTGTATCTTTTCTTAGAGGTTCTCCATCAGATTGAGGTATCTATTCTTAGTTTTCCAAGAGGTTTTATCAGAAATGAATGTTGAATTTTGTCAAGTGCATTCTGCATTAGTGATATTTAGAGCTGAAAGCATAAAGCAACTGAAATAGTGGTGCCCAAGGGAGCTTTCTGTAATGATGGTAACCTTCTAGATATGGTCTGCCCATCGTGGCAGCCACTCACCCTATGTGGCAACTGGGTACTTGAAATGTACCCAGTGCATTAAATTTTTAATTTAGTTTATTTTTAAATAGCCACATGAGACTAGCGCTGTGACATTAGACAACGCAGGCATTGTTGTGACCTATGGTTAGATAAAGATTTTTTAAGTACAAAGGAAAATCCATGACTACTTTTTTTTTTTTTTTTTTTGAGGCAGAGTCTCACTTTGTTGCCCAGGCTAGAGTGAGTACCGTGGCGTCAGCCTGGCTCACAGCAACCTCAATCTCCTGGGCTCAGCTACCCTACTGCCTCAGCCTCCCGAGTAGCTGGGACTACAGGCATGCGCCACCATGCTCGGCTAATTTTTTTTTTTGTATATATATATTTTTAGTTGGTCAATTAATTTCTTTCTATTTTTGGTAGAGACGGGGTCTCGCTCAGGCTGGTTTTGAACTCCTGACCTTGAGCAATCCGCCCGCCTTGGCCTCCCAAAGTGCTAGGATTACAGGCGTGAGCCACCGCGCCCGGCTATGACTACTTTTAACAATGATAAGTTAGACTTCAACAAAATTAAAGTTTCTGCTCATGAAAAGATACCATTAGGAAAAGGCATAAGCACAAGCAGAGAGAAAATGCTCAAAATTTATGTTTGATAAATATATATACACACACACACATACATACATACATATATACACAAATCAATAACAAAAAGACAATGAAATTGAATAGACATTTCACAAATGGTAAATAAGGAAATAAACAGGTGCTCAATATCATTAGTCATCAGATAACTGCAAGTTAAAAATCACAAAGAGATATAATTTTGCCTCCATTGTAATAGCCAAAATTTAAAAAGACAATACTCAATGTTGACGAGAATATAAAGCAAATGAACATTCCCAGATCGCTGGTGGGGAAGCAAAATGGTGCAAATCATTCTGGAAAAGTGTTTGGCAATTTCTTATAAAGGAAGCCACACACATGCCCTCTAGCCTGATAATTTTACTCTTAAGTGCTCACTGTAGGGAAATGAAAACTCTGCCCACAAAAGACTAAGACAATAATATTCATAGCAGTCTTATTCAGAATAGCCAAAAACTAAAAGCACTTCACAAATCCATCAGCAGGAGAATGGCCAAACAAATCATGGTGCATTCACACACTAGGATACTACTCAGCAATAAAAAAATAAAAAAATAAAAAAGGAGAAAATCAAATAGTGACGCTCAAAGCAACACGGATGCATCTGAAAAGCATGATGTTGAAGGGAAGAAGCCAGACACAACAGAGCACGTGCACCACCGATAGAAAGTGCAAGAACAGGCAAAATAAACTGAGGACAACATACATCAGAAAGTGGCTGCTTCTTTGGGGGTGGGACCAGCTCAGAAGGAACAGAGGAAGCATTCCGGGGAGTAGCAGTGTTATATTAACACATCCCGGGCGGTGGTCACAAGGATGTATACAAATGTCCAAGCTCATGCTTCAACATGAGCATTTTACTGGATGTAAATGATAACAATGAAAAAACATTTTTAAATTTTAAGCAAAAGAATAAAAAAATAACATGATGCTATTTTGCAAAATAAGCAGACATAATAATCATAATGTTACTATAAGCATAGAAAATAAAGCCAGAGATAGTAGTGATCTCTGATATGTATCATTACATAGAGGGAGCTTGGATTTTCTGCAACATCACTTTTTGGTAATGTGAGATGGTTTTAATTTTTTTTTTTTTTTTTTACATTGAGCCTGTATTTTTTTTTCCTTTTACACTTCATTGAGATATAGTTCATATACCATAAAATTCACTCATTTAAACTATATACTTCAGTGGGTTTTAGTATATTCATAGAGTTGTGAAACTGTCACCACAATCACTTTTAGAACATTTTCATCACCCCAAAAAGAAACCCTGTGTCCATTAACAGTCATTTACCATTCCCCCTATCCTCAGCCCCTGGCAAAAACTAATCTACATTTTTCTCCATGAATTTTTCTGATTCTGGACCTTTCACACAAATAGAATCATCATACAACACATGGTCTTTTGTGACTAGCCACTTTCACTTAGCATGCTGTTTTTATAGGGTTCTTCTATGTTATAGCATGCATCAGTATTTACTCTTTATTGCCAAATAATATTTCATCATATAGACATATAATGTTTTATTTATCATTTCAGTTGATGGATATTTTTATTGCCTTTACTTTTTGGCAATTATGAATACTACTACTATGAACATTTGTGTACAAGTTGCTGTAGACATGTTTTCATGTTTATTTTTAATATGAACATATTTATATTTATTTTGTATTTTCAAAATATTAAGGTGGTACAAATGTTTTTGTTACATGGATACCTTGTATAATGCTCAAGTCAGGGCTTTTAGTGTGCCAGTCACAAGAATAGTGTTCACTGTATCGAATAAGTAAGTTTTTATCCCTCACCCCCTCCCATTTTCCCTCCTTCTTGGTTTCCAATGTCGTTTACATCTATTTGTTCCCATATGTGTCCATCATTTAACACTCAATTATTAGTAAGTGCATGTGGTGTTTGTTTTTCCATTCCTGAGATACTTTACTAAGGATAATGGTCTCCAGTTCCATCCAAGTTCCTACAAAAGACATTATTTCATTACTTTTAAGGCTGAGTAATATTCCATGGTATATAAATACCACATTTTTGTTATCCACTCATAAATTGATAGGCACATGGGTTGATTCCACAACCTTGAAATTGTGAATTGTGCTGCAATAAACATTCAAGTGCAGGTGTCTTTTTGATAAAATGACTTTTTTTCCTTTGGGGAGATACCCAGTAGTGGGATTGCTGTATCAAATGGTAGGTCTTTGAGGAATCTCTGTATTGTTCTCCACAGAGGTTGTAAACTAATTTACAGTCCTACTAACAGTGTACAATGTTTCTCTCTCTTTGCATCCATACCAGCATCTACTGTTTTTTGACTTTTTAATAATGGCCATTCTGACAGGGGTAAAGTAGTACCTTATTGTGGTTTTAATTGGCATTTCCCTGATGACAAGTGATGCTGAGCATTTTTCCATGTTTGTTAGTCATTTCTCTATCTTCTTTTGAAAATCTTCAGTTCCTGTCTTTTGCCCACTTTATAATGTGGTTGTGGTTTTTTCTTATTGATTTGTTTGAGTCCTTTGTAGACTTTGGGTATTAGCCCTTTATCAGATGTATAGTTTGTGAATATTTTCTCCCATCATATAGGTTGTCTATTTACTCTGATTTATTTCCTTTGCCATGCATAAGCTTTTTAATTTAATTAAGTTCCACTTATTTATTTTTGTTATTGATGTATTTGCCTTTGGGGTCTTAGTCATAAAAAAATCCTCTATGCACACAAACTAGAAAATGTAGAGGAAATGAAATGGGAAAATTCCTAGAAACACACAAACTCCCAACCCTAAATCTGAAAGAAATTGAAACCTTGAACACACCAATACTGAGCAGCAAGATCGAAGCAGTAACAAATAAATCTCCCAACAAAATAAAGCTCCAGCCCAGACGGCTTCACAGATAAATTCTACCAGATGTACAAAGACAAACTAGTATCTGTCCTACAAAACTATTTCATAATATCAGGAAAGAAGGAATCCTCCCTTACTCATTCTATGAAGCCAGTATCACCTTGAGACCAAAGCCAGAAAAGGACACAACAAAAAAACAAAACTATAGACCAATATCCCTGATGAACATAGATGCAAAAATCCTCAGTAAAATACTAGCAAACCAAATTCAACAGCACATCAAAAAGATAATCCACCGTGATCAAGTGGGCTTCATCCCAGGGATGCAAAGATGGTTCAACAAATGCAAATCAATAAACATGATTCACCACATAAACAAAAGCAAAAACAAAGACCATATGATTATCTCAACAGATGTAAAAAAAGCATTCAATAAAATCCGGCACTATTTCAGGATTAAAAAAAAACAACCCTCAACAAGCTAGGCATATAAGGAACCTACCTCAAAATAATAAAGACCATATATGATAAACCCACAGCCAACACATACTGAATGGGGCAAAGTTGAACACATTCCCCCTAAGAACTGAAACAAGACAAGGGTGCCCACTGTCACCACTTCTATTCAACATAGTACCAGAAGTCTCAGCCAGAGCAATCAGGCAAGAGAAAGAAAACAAAGAGTATCCAAATTAGGAAAGAGGAGGTCAAACTATCCCTGTTTGTTGATGATATGATCTTTCTTGTATCTAGAAAACCTTAAAAACTTCACCAAAAGAATCTCAGAATTGATAAACAAATTCAGCCAAGTCTCAGGTTACAAAATCAATGCACACAAATCAGAAGCATTCCTATTTACTAATAACAGTCAAGCTGAGAGTCAAATCAAGGACTCAACACCATTCACAATAGCTACAAACAAAATGAATTACCTAGGAATATACTTAACCAAAGAGGTGAAAGATCTCTACAAGGAGAACTATGAAACACTGATGAAAGAAATCGTAGATGACACAAATGGAAAATCATCCCTTGTTCATGGATTGGTAGAATCAACATTGTTAAAATGTCCACACTGCCCAAAGTGATTTACAGATTCAGTGTAATCCCTATCAAAATACCAATATCATATTTCACAGATCTAGCAAAAATAATTCTAAGCATCATTTGGAACCCAAAAATATTCTGAATAGCCAAAGTAAGCTTAAGCAAAAAGAACAAAGCTGGAGGCATCACATTACCTGACTTCAAACTATACTACAAGGCTATAGTAACCAACACACCATGGTATTGGTACAAAAGTAGAGACCTAGACCAATGGAACCAAACAGAGAACCCAGATATAAAACCATTTACCTACAACCAACGGATCTTTGACAAAGTAGACAACAACATACACTGGGGAAAGGAAGCCCTATTTGATAAATGGTGCTGGGAAAACAGGATAGCCACATGCAGAAGAATAAAACAGGATCCCTGTCTCTTGCCATATATAAAAATTAACTCAAAATAGATAAAAGACTTAAATGTAAGGATGAAACCATAAAAATCCTAGAAGAAAACATAGGAGCATGTGTTATTTTTAAATGATGGAAACAGTAGTGGGAATAAACACCTTTTCATTCTGCCCAACTTCTACACTTTCTACCACTGCTGTCCCATAAAAGAATCATCCTTGTTCATACAGATGACCTTCCTCAAGCAACAACACATAAATAATAAAAAGAACTAAATTCACTTCAATCTTATTCCATTTTTCAGTGTACCAGGCTGCACAACTTTCTGAAAACCAGCAGCACATGTGCAACCAGAGCGACAACCACCATGAGAACATCCGCCAACCGAACTTCTCCAGTTACCAACTTTGTATGTTCTCAAAAATAATGCAATGTGGCTATTAAAAAGCCACAGAGAATACATTTATATTCATAAAAGTAGTCTGGTAGGAGACTGACAGCATGTCCAGTTAAATGGTGAGCCAGTATGGGCCAGACTGTTTGTCAAGAATATATAAAAAGACACTCAGAAGAGCAACATTAACTGCAATTATGGATGACCTAAGAGTAACCATTTTACTGATAAATCACAAAAAAAAAAGGCTTTTTTAAAGCGACTGAGTAGACGTGAAGTCATTTCTAACACCGACCAGGTGCCAGGGGTCTAATACGGAAACCTGATGCTCTCAGAGCGGCCGTCCTGCTAGCTGCTCTGCGGAGGCCAGGTCTGCAGGCTGCCCCGTTAGAGTCCATGCCCATCGCATGGAAGGCAAAGCTTCCACATGCTCCGCGTGGTGGTTCTCAACACACTGGAGAGCATCTGAAGTCCTGGCAGAAAGCCTGCTTCCCTGGGTTTCAGTTATTTCCCTAACTTACGGGACCACACATCTTTTCTTAATCCCAGGAAATACAGATTTCATAGAACACATTTTGGGATGTCTTCCAACCAATTCATGGAAGAAAAGAATAAGAGTAATAAAGATTTGCAAAGAGAATGATCCAGACCAGAACATAAATCTGCCAGACCATCTTAAAACTGCACCAAGTTCAAACTGCCGGCACCAGCTAGAGAGGGGCAGACAAAAATAGAGCCTCAACGTTGTCAGTAAGGAGCCCGTAGCAGCTCCATGAGAGGGAGCTCAGGGGACAGAGAGGAGCCTGTTCACCCTGGTTTTATGGAAGAACAGTCCCCAAAGTTACTGCCCCCCTCCCCTCTCGCTTTGAACCATGCTGGTCAGTCTCATGGGGCCCCAGGATCCAGGAACTACCAACGCAGGGCAGCTGCAGACAGGAGTCAGGATGGTGAAAGGTAACGCTTATTGCCGAGATCTTTCATTCTTCTCTTGGAGTTCTTTGAGAAGAAAGGCTAACTATCTCAACCTTTATCAAAGGGAAAAAACTACATGAACAAGAGTCTAATGTAAACTCATGCCTGCCAAGGCCATCTACAGGGGAGGAGGAGGGGGACCCTCTGGGATAACACTTTGTACCAGAATTTCGCCTGGCCCAGAGAATACCATAAGCTCATCATCAGTGCAGAGGCTGCCTTCCATGATGTGGTTACAACCGTGGAAATCACAGTTGACCTCTTCAGTATTTCAAGGTGTAAAGACTCAGATTCAAATTGCTAAAGAACCACCTGAGGTTGCTAGTGGATCAAAACCTGGTAAGAATCCTTATTTTCCAAGATGAAAATTTCAGCCAATTCCAGAGACTATATGAGAGGACACTGCTTCTTATTTTAGTTTCATCACACCATAAAGATTAAATGGCACTTGTTGTTTCTCTCATTGAGTAATTTGCCCAAAATGCCTCCGTTTTTGTTTTTCCACAGATGAGCATGAGTGCACCACTCTTTCCCAGGCAGCCAGTGAAGGGATGTGGAATGCAGCATGGTCAGCTGATCCACTGTTCTCATCTTCTGAAATTAAAGTGTGAAGTCCCATCTGAGTAGAGCTGTTCGGCCATGTTTTAATCAAGCAGAATTTTGAAAATGAGCACACAGGGAGATCACGCCATGTTCGTTGCAGTTTGCAGGCCACATCCACAATCCCCACACAGTTATGTTTTGGCTGCTGGATGGAGAAGGTGCTACTTGATCACCCTCCCATGGTCTGTAAGGAACTGTACAACATGCCAACACACTGGGCAACTTCACTAGGTGAACAAAATGTTTTCAACAAATGTTTATTAGCAAGCTAGCTTTACAAAGGGCTCATGATGACTTGTTCCGCATGCTTGAAAACATTGTAGCTCTTGACCTACCTAGGGGCTCTGCCCACCGCCTTACAGTAAACACGCAGTGAAGGCAGACACGAAAACATCCAGACACAGGACCAGGTTATACTAACAGCGGCTTCAGGCGGCCAGAATCCTCTGACCCTGTACCCACGGCTGCATGCAGGCGAAGAGGACAGGTTTTTACCAAGGTATGTTTAAGCCATAGATAAGAGTTTTGACTCAATTTACTGACACTATGGAGAATTCTTTCTAATGATTCTAAGTGGGAGGCTGTTAAAGAAATTAACATGTAAATCTTAATTTTTCACTGCAACTTACACAATAAAAAGTTTGCATAAATGCCAATAAATCCCACCAGGAGAGACCAAGTAACTCATCATAATAAATCTAATAATAATGAAACTCAACAATTATTTTGTGCTTTCTAAGTGTCAGGGATAATTCTAAGCAGGCTACATGTTAATAACTCATTAAAATTCTAATTCAAATTTACAATCATTCTCTTTTTATGGAAGAGAAGGCTGAAGCTTAGAAAGGTTAAGCAACTTGCCCAAGACCACAGATCTTATAAGGGACATAGCTGTCTATTAAGCCCAGGCAGCCTGCGTTCCAGGGCTATGCCCTTAAACACTAGGCCAGCTGCCCATCTGGCTCAGGCATCACGCATGCCCCCTGGTGCCTTACTAGACTCCTGGGATACAGGAGTAGGGAAGGTGAGCACAGAGGAGTAGTACAATAAGAATCCAAGATAGCTACAGCTAAAGCCGTGGAACTAAAGGGAAGGCACTCTTTAAAGAACAAGGAGATGCAATGAAAAGTACAAAACTGAATTTCATTCATACTAAACAACCAATCGCTGCAAAATGAGAACACATTCATTTATGCATCCATCAAAGGCTCATTGGGAAGTTGCAGTGTGGCAGGCACTCTGCATCCATATATCAGTATCATCGAACAGAAACTGAAAATCCCAAAGATAAATGGAAGTTGTGGAGAGCAAGAATTTATTCCAGAATATTATAATAATTTATCACATATCTCTTTCAATAAGACTTTCAGGTCTGCTAACAGGGGAAACAATAATAAAAATTATCCCAGTAAATTCAGAGTTTTGAGGAAAGAAATATATAGTCAAAGACAAAAGTATATGAAAAAGACTCTAAATAACAAATATACACACACAAAAAAAGAAGTACTGGTTTTAAAACAAAAAAGGAACTTACGTGTAGGCTAAGGTTGCACTAAAGTGCTTCTTAATGTAGGTTTCCAAAACAGGATTAAAATGCTGAAATTTTCTATCAGCAATTAGTCCAATGATAAATACCTGTCAAATTAACCAATGATATTTTCATTAGCAACATATGTAAAGTACTTTGGAATCTTTTTTGTACCACTCTATGAGGAAATGAACCATAACATTTTCAGACAGAACTTGGTGGTCAGTTTACCTCTCTTTACCCTAGAAAGGACATTTGCCTAACTGTAGTTTTACATTTTAAAAAAAGTAACTTTCTACCTGTCCAATTCATCTGCTTTGATTGGATTTACAACTGAAGAGCTTTTACGGCACTATGATGGATCCCCTCCCACGACTTCAAAGGCTACAGCAGGAAAGAACACCTTCACATCTGAGCAGAAGAAAAGGAAAGGTCTCTTACCAGAGCATCAAACACAAGCGTATCAAAAGTCTCGCTCTCCGAGTTCTCCATCATGATGTTGAAAAGGGCATCCAAGGTGTCTTGGAGGAACTGCACAGACACAGAAGGGCGACTGATGATGGAAACTCACACAGCTTCTCCCCGCACCGAAATAACCACCATCTCTACAGTGTTCCAAATAGCCACCTTTCCCCAATGCCACCTATAAAGCTATTAATTTCTGAGATTTTTTTCAGCCATTAGATGCACAAGACAAAATTTTTGGATGAGTGATTTCAGACCAAAGAAATGCCACCCTGAGTTAGGCAGGGAAGGATCAGAGCAGGGAGACACGCTCCTGCCTCCACCCAGAGGACCTCCCAGCCTCTTCCTGGCTTCACAAGGCTGGTGACAGACAAAAAAAACTGAAGGCAACTCCCAGAAGACCGGCTCTGCTCACTCTGCACACGAGTGTGGGCCTCAGCTTGCCACGCAGGGACAGGATCCAGCTGAACATAATAAAGGACCTTCTTCCACCCAAGACAGCCAACAATGGAAGAAGAGTGTGATTCTGAAACTAGGGTACATGGCAGTACCCCACTTTCAAGACCAGAAAGTGCTTATTTCATTCAACAGAAATCTACACATTACTTCTATCATCTACTAGAATTTACCAAATATTACCACATGGAATGATAAAGAATCATAAATTTAATTAAGAAAACATTAAGAGACTTCAAAGGTATGCCACACTCAAAGTCACTGTGAAACCTCACTTGCACCTCCCCTGAAGGAACTGTGCGATGGGTTGAAAAAGACTGCATTGGAAGTGATGATCCTTTAGCAGAGCAGTTCAAGAATAGGCAGAATGCCACACAACAGGAGACTGGCCACAAAAACAATAAAGCACAGATATATCATTGCTCATCAGGGGTATGAAATTGAAACCACAAGGAGATAGCACGTCATACCCACTATGATGGCTAAAATTAAAAAGATGAACAATCATTAAGTGTTGGTGAGATTGTAGAGAGACTGGAGCCCTTGCACACTGCTGGTAGAAATGTAAAATGGTCCTGGAACAAGCCAAGCAGGGGGAAAAATGGTGCAGTGGCTCTGAAAAACAGTTTGACAATTCCACAAAAAGTAAAACATAGATTCACCATGTGACTCAACAATTTCACTCCTAGCTATATAACCAAAAGAAAGGAAAACATATGTTCACACAAAAAATTGTACACAAAGATTCATAGCAGCACTGATTATAATTGCCAAAAAAGTAGAAACACAAATGTCCGTCAACTGATGACTGGAAAAACAAATGATGGTATATCCATACAATGGAATACTACTCAGCCACAAAAAGGAACGAAGCATGGACACACACTACAACACAGATGACCCTAGAAAACATTATACAAAGTGAAAGAATCCGACACAAAAGGACATACATCATATGACTCAATTTATATAAAACATCTAAGATAGGTAAATCTATAGAGACAGAGAGTAGACTAGGGGTTCCAGGGAGAGTGGAGAGTTACTGCTAATAGATACGGGGTTTCTTTTTGGGAGAGAGATGCAATGTTCTGAAATTAGATGAAATGTCCTGAAATGTTCTGAAATTAGATACGGGGTTTCTTTTTGGGAGAGAGATGAAATGTTCTGAAATTGCACAACTCTGTAAATATACTAGAAACTACTGAATTATAGAGTGAAAGGGTAAATTTTATGGTTATGTGAATCATATCTCAATGAAACTACTATTTAAAGGAAATAAAAAGGAACAGGTAAGGTGGTCACATAGCAAGGACATCAGAAGGAAGGCTGAATCAGATATTTGGTTCAGATTCTTCCTGGACCGTTCAGCCTATGGTCAACACTCAAAGGGCCTTCCAGACCCCACAGAGCATCTCAAACTGCTCCATCTCCGAGACTGAGAAACCAAACCACAGGAACCTGCTCCCAAACGAGTACGGTGGATCCCTGCAACAGCAGCAAATGCCTCACGGATCTCTGTTAAAAGAGAGGACGTCCTCCCAATCCTAGCAAGAGATCTCAGACCCATTATGGCATAAAATCCTCACTGCACTATGCTGTGCCACATACTGCCTAATTTATACCAGAAAATGTCACATACAAGTGGCAGGGAATAAGCTAGGTGCAGTGGTGCACACCTGCAGTTCCAGTTACTTAGGAGGCTGAATCAGGAGGATCACTTGAGTCCAGGAGTTCAAATCCAGCCTGGACAACATAGCGAGACGCCATATCTAAACACAAACAAACAAAGGGCAGGGAATAAAATCACCCTGACTCCAAGAGCCAAGCCTGTTTGGACATCAGGGGTTTAATCAATTCCATAATTACTTAGGTCTGCACCACCTCAATTACTTCTGCATCGTTTTTCATCATTTTCAGATTAGAAATTCTTTGCAAAGGTCAAAACCTGATGCCATCTGCTAACAGCCGGATATTTCTGCCAACCTGACTCGTCATGGTTCATGCAGAGTCCCTGAAATAGGCCTACCATTCCCACCCAGAGGAATGGCATGGTCAGGAGCACAGGAACAGAACAGCAGAGAGCTGCAGCCTCACATGCCGGGCTGCAGAGTGCAGGGGTGCTGGGAAGGGCAGCCTGGAGGTCCTTCACATGTAGCCAAAAAAGGGCTTTGCTTGGCACCCCACCCTCTCTTTAAGACTATCCACTGGAGGACCAAAAGCACCATGTTCGTTCTCCACCTTCACAGGAAACCGTATCTTTCACTAAATACGCAGATGCTTTCCTCAATCTATCAAGCAATGCCATCTCCCCATTACCAATTACAAATATGCAGAAGGCAGCTTTGAGTAAATATAATAAAGCCCATTAGCAGTGTCCCCAAACAGAGCAAAAGGAACTCCAGGCAGCTGGGAATTCCGTAAATCCGTGTGGCCTTGGACAAGTCGATTCTGCTCTCCAGGCACACGTCGTGTGTGGGACACGCTGGGGAAGGGAAAGCACAGAGTCACGCAAACTGGACAGGCCACCCACGCCCGGGTGGCACCAGAGTGCACAGGAGGGAGGGCGTAAGAAAACATTTCCAGGAATGAGAAATACAATGCGATACTATATGAGAGACGGGGCATGGAAGGGAACAACAGGACAAGATGATTCCAGATTTTTCCTGGCAATTGTGCCACCAGGTCAACAGAAGTACAACTAATTCCTGATGTGATACAGGAACTTAAAAATGAAAGACGACAAAATTTCATTAACTGCGTGTCTCCTAAAGTATGTTCACTTATTCCTAGTTTCCATCTGAATTAGGCAATTGATAGAACCCAGGGAAGTTTAAAATGCAATTAACATCATCTGAGCCACTGGGAGAAAACCAGGACTGAAAAGATGATTAAAATTTCAAGATTAGCGAGGACATGTCTGAGTGGTTATGCAACGAACTCGGGAAAGCAGCACAACCACATTAATTTATACCGAAGTTAAGCACATGGCTAGTTAATTAAGGCCATTTTAAGTAATTAATTTCTACAGAGATAAAGGAGTCCCCTCCTGCCACCACCTCTGCTGGAGGGTGAGGAACTGACCTGGCGGTCGAGGCCACACCTATAAGATGCTATGTGCTGGTGACCAGTCTATCGTGCCCTGGCCAAGACGAGACAGAACACACTGAAATGAAAATGCATCTCCTCCCGTACCAGGGAAACTCCTTCGAGCACACGATGTGGTGTGTGAGAGCAAGGAAGAGCCTGAACGCTGGGGAAAACATCAGAACCACACACAATTACAAATCAAGAATCTCAAAATGTGAGCACTCAGAGGGATGTCAGGTCACCCTGATCTGACTGCCCCACCCCATAGATAAGGCACCAAAGCCAGGGGGGGCTTGAATCATAACAGCACCCAACAGCGCTCCACAGTCTGCCACGTGTGAGGCTGAGCACCGAGTCCAAGGTCACAAGGGAAGGAAATGGCCAAGAAGCATCTCTCGGTGCTGTGATCTTTCAACCACATCACACACCTTCCTAGGTCACTTAACAGGGGACGTCAGTGAGTCGTGAGCCAGGGCCAATAACACAGCTGCCAGTCATCACAATGATGATAACACTATACAGACCTGACGCCCACTGGTCACCTCCCACGTGCCAGCACAGGCTACCCTAGCTCACCAACTCAAACGACAAGCCCATGAAGAAGGCATCGCTGTTATTAGTAGGGGAAGCGAGGCTTAAAGAGGTGATTTAACTGTTGTCAGCCCTGCAGCAAGGACCTGTCGTAAGCAAAATCGGAACCCAACGCTAGGTTGACTCCAAAGCCCATCCAGGTCACAATAAACCCAGACAGTCCTTTGCCAGAATGCAAGAAGTCCTCTGCCCGCTCAGAGGCTTAGGTCACCATCTGTTAAAGGGATTATAACTGGACCCTGTACAACCTCTGGAGTCAGCATCTACATGTGTTAATAGACACAAGAAAAAGAAAAAGAAAACAAAAAAGAAAACCACCCCAGGGACAGAGGTTACCTTCACCACTTCCCCACCGTCCACTTTCATCAGCTGTCTCAAGTTCTGCTGCAGCAGGTTGGTGTTCGAGCGCCACTTCAACAGCCCCAGAAGGTCCACTGGAAACAGAAAACGGATGTCAGCTCTTCACAGCAAAAACTTTACGTCTCATTTGTACGTCACGTGGGGTTCTCCATAAAACTCTTTGAACAGAGAAATCAACCCTGTTTTAAAAGGTTCACTCACTAAATATTCCATTACTTTGCAGCAACATACTTAACACCTAGTGCGGTTGAATGCATTATTTCCAACTACATTTGCCATGAAATGATTTCCTTGTAGAAGCTTTAAAAATGCATTCAGGAACCTAAAAACCAACCAATCTACAGGAAGGCAGTTTCAGAGCATCACAAGGCTTGGAAGAAGGCTACCCACCCAGAAAGCACTGCTGTGGCATTTTCTACCAAGTGCTTTTTTTTTTTTTGTCCTGATCAAGAACAAGTCTCTATTCATAGATAAGATAATATTAATATAAAATAACTGACAAAAATGCAAGTACTGAACCTGCCAAGATAACAGTCCGTGACACAGAACAACTAAGACATGTCTTTGCTTAGCCCGTCTTTACCCAGGCCTGGGCTCCAATAGCTCTTTGTATTCTTATAGTCTTGTTTGTTGCATTTTTAACAGAAAAATCAAAGACTGGAATATACTGAGTTTTAAAGAATCTACCTATAAGACAATGTCCAGACATAATTTTGTTTAAGGTATCAAGATGTTATTTAAGGTAAGAAGACAGAATCCAAAACCTCTCCAGGAAAGTACATGTACCTAAATAATTTTCACTTGAAGTTATGTTAATATCCCATTACTTCAAAAAATACAATTACAAAGTACATCTAATTTACTATTTATGCTCATCTGGAACCAACTTCAGCTACAGAAATTGTCTCCATAAAGAAAGAAAAAAAAAAAACCCTACTTAATACTGAAAGAAAAATGTAATTTTGGCCATAGGGAGAATTTCACCAAAAACAGACACCCATTATAATTTCAGGATCAAATCTCACAAAAGGCATAAGTATAATAAGCACTAAAACGTAAATTTTCATTTATTTTACCTTACCCCTGAGTGCAGCTGACAAAGAGAAGAGTTAAAAATAAGAAAATGAAAAGAGAGCAGCCCCCAGAGGGATTGATAAGTATGTAAAGTGCAGGCTTAACTACTAGCTGGGGCGCTCTGCAAATACACGACCTTGGCCGAGTGACTTCGCAACAGTTTTTTTAATCTGAACAATGGGTACAATGATGCCTAATGTGCAGTGGGTACCACAGCTGACGTCACACGTAGAAAGCACTTAGTGTGATGCCTGGTACAAAGTACTGAAGGCAGCGGTTGTTCCAAGAATTGACCAGACGTTGAGACATTTATCCATTCATGGTGGAAGTTAACATGTTTTAATTTCTTGGTGACAGTGAAGTAAGAGGAAAGGCCACAGCCTGCCAGACACACACTCAGTCCCAGAGTTAAGGGACATTTCCATCTCACAAGAGTTTCAGTGTTTCCCTAATGAAGACTAATTAATAATCTGGGTCCCATTCATTCAGAGTGGTGGCACACTGTATTGTCAGTTTGAGGGAAAGGACACTGGGCTCATTAGCAGTTAGAAGAACATGTTGGAGGAGGGGGAGCGTATCTGGGAAAAACAGCTTGCCTGGCCCCCCAATGCTGCCCACGTCAGATGACGCTCTTCCCCCTAGGCCCCTGTTCCAGGACTCCTCACAGTCTGGCCCGTAATGACTTTGTTTCGTGACTCCTTTCTCCCTAATTATATATTAATCCAGGAGAGGAATCCCAGCATTTACTCCGTCCATGTCCCCCACAGCATCCCACATAATGCTGAGGACGGAGATGTTTAATATAAACTCCAATGAATAATTCAGCCAGCGCTCTAAGTAATGGAACTTCGCAGTAACAAATCATGGTTTTCAGAAAAATGACTCCCTCAAATGAGAATCTGGGGGTCGTCGGACACGCAGATGCCATTTGGAGCAGCTCCATCTCGCCCACAGCTGACATGCCACCATCCCAAAAAGGGGAGTCGCTGCTGGTAGGAAGCAGAAGCCAAAAGATGTCCCCCTTCCCTCCTGGTGCGCAGCATCTCATCGGAATCTCCTGTTGCCCGGCAACGGCTGCTGCGGATGCCAGGGTGCCGACTCCCTCGGTTCCAGGAGGGAGCTGCTCTGCAGCTGCTGAGACTTGAGGCGCCCGAGGTGAAGGCACGGAGGGACGCCAACCCCGGGACAAATCGGGGTTCTCATCCTCTTCTCCAGGGATGTGTGGGCTGAGACGTATTCTGTGGATGGGCCTCACAGCCCACCTGCTATTCAGAACATTGTTTTGAAGGGGAAAATATGTGCGAGTTGCAAATAACAATTTCCAAACATGCTTTTGGAACGTGACCCCTGGATGAGACAGTGGCTTCCTACACAGTGAAAATGGCAGCTCTCGTTCTTCCGGAACCTACTGAAGTGCTAGAATGCCTCATATGTGGGGCAGTGACCCACGCAGAGATGTCCCCTGTGCCCTGGGTTAAAGGAGGGCCTGGATGCTGTCATCTGTCAGGCAAGTGAAACTGTATCGAGGCTACATGCAGAGAGTACCATTTGTCTTGTAGGGGCATCCTCTCCATAACCCAGTCCCCAGCCAGGCGCTGCACTGCCGGCCACATGGTCCCTGGACACTACACTTGCAAGTTTTACGTGCTTCACATCCTTCATCCCGTACCCTGCAGGCCTGCACAGATCCAGCACCCAGGTAAGGCTTTCATCTGCTCCTGGAGATCACTGCATAATCACAAGCTAGGATGCTTCATGCAAAACATGATGATGAAGGTCACATTACACAAACATATCCCAATGACCTTAACCCTTTGCACTCGCTTGCTTTCTTCTCGATTCCTTTATTCTACTCGGGATTTAATTTTTTAAATACCCCAGATTTTACAAAGCGCAGCAGAATAAAAAACCGGAGTCTCTTTTCATACAAACTTATTTGGATTTTTTTATATTTCAAATTATTGATACATTCAAAGAGTAATTGCAGTGCAAAAGGTTAAAGCATTTGAGTGGCTCATTGCCCCCATACTAGCAGTTTACTCACGAGACCAGCAGTGGCAAAATGTAGTTGCTAGCCCAGAACAGAGTGGAAAGCTTAGACACAGAAGTTTTAAAACCATCCGAAAGTTCTAAAAAACATCTGACACGTGCCCAAATACTCAGGACACCTAGCGTATCTTTCTCTGCAATATCCTGGCTTCCACATGATGGGTTCCCTTTTGTTCTGTGTTTAACCTGTTAAATCCCAGACAATAACTGTCCCTCAGGCAAATCTAAGACTATTGCCATGATTTGCAAACAACCCCCAAAGACACAATGCATGATAGCAAGAGGCATTAATAATCAAAATCCATATCAGACAGCTCAGAGGAAAAAATTGGATTTTCAAGCTCAGTTTCCAGATAGCATGAAGTCACTCTGCACAGCTGTGATACAGCCACGTTCAGGGGATGCAATTTTTAAATGTAAGATTTGTGCAAAGGAACCGCTGCCTCTTCCAGACGGAAGGACAACAACAACGTCGTGTGCTTTGAATAACAAGTGCCCTGGCCGGACGGCCGTGCCTCGGGGAAGGCTGCAAGCAGTGGTGCCGGAGCTCGCAGCAGCTCAGCCGCCCCAGCACAGGGACACTGGGCTGACGGGGATCTGCAGCATAGGGGCTGAGCTTTGGCGTGTGTGAACCAGCACAGGGCAGCTTACCTAACATCACGAGAGGGACCAGAAAATCTACCAGTACCAACTTTTTAAAATAAAATAATCACCTCAGCAAGTTGCTGTGAATAGGAAAGACACAGAGGGAGGTTTGCTTTGAGGCATGATCCTTATGTCTACAGACAAGGAGAGTAAGACTCAGAAAGGTGCACAGGCCCCGTGTCCAAGGGCATCCCAGGGTTAGCAGGGGTCAGGGGTCAATCCCAGGTCCTTGGTCTGACTCCAAACTTCCTGCATTTTCCCTTATGCCATGCCACCTTCCTGTGGCCAAAAAGCATTTTAAGGAGTAAATCCATTGCTTTATCTCCCTTTAAGGCTAATCCTGAGACCAAAACAGAGTGTGGATTTTATTAGCAGCAGATGCCATCTCCTCTTTCCTAATCCACTGACACCCTCGCAGGCCATTACCAAGGGTTGCGGCGAATGACCCACAGGCAGCATTCACGCCCGTAGAAGACACCACCGTTCAACGAGGAGCCGCTCAACGAGGAGCTCAGGAAAGACACGGCTGAGGACGGGGAACTCCGGGGGCGAATGCGCTTCCGTGCGCGCACTCACCGTTCTGGGTCAGCTTGGTGGAGCACACCAGGGTGGAGATCTGGAAGGAGTCTTTGCTGATGGTGCAGCTCCCGAGGCTCTGCATGCCCTTGCCGGTGGCCGAGTGGCCCTTCTCCTCCAGCTCCGCCTTCGTGGAGGGCAGGCTCAAGTACGTTGCGGCGTCTTCCAGCTTCCTCGCTTCGGCCTGTGGGTGTAGTTGCGCAACACGTCAAACACAATTCACAAACGGCGACACACAGTGTTTTCCGTCCCTCTTTATCCTCCATCCTCGTAACCATCAGGATGGTTGCTTTCTGCACTGTGCTAAACCATGTATTTTAATAATTTCCACTATTCCTGTGGATGCATTCATGTTCACAGCGTTTGTTTTACTATACATGATCTTCATTCATCAGGAACAGGAAAAGCATTGGTCATCAGAAATGTTCATTTATGTAATTCAATACAGCTGGAGAGCAGTTTCCCCACAATGTTGGGAAATGCACCTTTAGGTGGGGAAGCCCAGCAAGGACTGGGACAGGCAACCCCAGCAACGTGGCACCAGTGAGACCGTGTACCTTATAGACGATGAGGTCGTGCTCTCCGTCTCTCAGGGTGGTCCCATCGTATCTCATCAGCTTAACAAACGCCAGTGCAAATATTTTCTCAGATTTGTCCTTAGCTGGAAAACAACAACAACAAAAATCAATAATTGCCTTCAACAATGGTCATGACAAAATAACATGAAGTTAAAGTCTACCTAAATATATGAAAACATGGACCATGTTCACCAATAGGAAGGCTCCCATCACAAACAGATCAGCTGTTCTCAAATGAATTGGCAAATTCAAAGCAATTCTGATCAAAATTTCACGGAAGAGATTTGTTGTGGAACCTGAAAACCGATTCCAGGATGAAGGGCCAAGAAGGCAGGTGGTTTTGAAGAGGGGTATACAGGGAAGCCCGCAGCGCTAGAAACCAAGAGTAACTGTCAAGCAGCAACAATGAGGACACTGGTTTTAACACAGGGACACAGACCTCCGGGAACAAGCAGGGCTGGAACCACAAGGCCAGGGCACATGGCAGAGGCCGGGAAGGGGAGGACCACTCCACCAAGAAAACTGCTTATCAACATGGAAAAATAAAACAGATTCCTGCCTGGCAATACCTACTCACTTAATTACAAATGGACTAACACCCTGAATGTGCAATTTTGTTCCCTATGGCAGGAAAGCTCCTTCCCCAGATACCTGCACGTGGGGCTCACCTTCTCACCCCATTTGAATTTCTACTGAAACCTCACCTCCTCCAAACGCACCACATCTTGTCTAAAACAGCAAATCAGCAGCCCAGTCACACTCTTTCCCTCCCAATTTATTTTTCTCCATACTTCTTATCGCCACCAGACCACGTAGGTGGTGAGAGAGGGAGACAGAGAGAGAGGGGAGAGTTTTTTGTTGCTCGTTGCTGGTGTTGTCCACTGGGCCCTGGAATGTGAGGGACCTTTTGTATTTTTTTTACTTCTATTTCCCTGTATGTGAAATAGTGGCCGGCTTACAATAGGTACTTGATAAATATCTGCGCTACTTAGGGAGATGGCAACAGACTAGTAAGTTCTTTCAGACAATAAAAAATAAACAAAACTTGGTGTTCTGTTACAGGGTGACGGTGAGAACAGGGACAATCCGATCAACTGGTCAGTACGGTCCCTCTGCAGAGGTGGACGGCACACGAGCAGGAAGGAAACACTTCAGGCCGAGATGCCAGATGCAGAGGCCCTCAGCTGGAGCTGACCCCACAGCTCACATGAGGACAGAAGCCGATAGACTGGTGAGTGGTGGGTGGGGAGTGAAAGGTAGGCAGGTCAGGTGGAGACAGGTGGAGTCTGGACTCAAGAAAAGGTCCAACAAGGATTCCTCAAGCTGCCATCTGAGTCTGGCACAGAAATATTGAGTACCAGAGGTAAAAAATAATCTTTATAAATTCAAACCTCTCTTTTTAGAGACAAAAGGATGAAGGTTAGAGAGGATAGAGTCACACACCTGCCCTCAGGGGTCAAAATATTAGAGTCAGGGGCTCAAAATATCTACCTCGAGCACCCACGGTACAAGATAACATGCCTTATAATCTTTGCCTTCCTTGTGCCCATCAGTATCTCGCACACAGTAGGCACTCAATAAATGCTGGCTAATCATATCGTTCAATGAATGATAGACTAACCAAAAATAAAGGAAGGAACAGAATAAAATATCTGCACCCTAGGAATCTAACAAATAACTTTGTAGAAGGGCACAAAAACGTACAAAATATTTTAATGTTCAAATGGCAAAGAACAGGTCCTCCTGAGTTGGGGCTGACTTGAGTAAACAAAAGCATGCCTTCGTGAAAGCAGCCGGGGCCCGGAAGGACATGTGACAGCAACCATCAGCAGATAGCTTCTGCTGATCCTACCTGCCACTAAGTACACAAAATAAGTGCCCCTTTGTTAACATTCTGCATCTTCATACCCAAAGATCGACTGCGTCTCATCACATGCTCATCTGCAGCTGCTACAGGGTAGACAGTTTATATTAGATTAAATTAGCAGAACCTGAGGGCCCAAAGAAGGAGCCACGTGTTCTGGGATGTGGGCAGGGCTGCCCACTCCCTGAGGTCCCACCCAACCAAGCCTGCTATGTTCAAGGGAAACTCAGCTCCTGGCCAGCTGAACCCAGCTCCCCAAGTCTGCAGAATTCACAGGAGACACAACCTGATGCATGTGGAACTGCTAACAAGTTGCCAGAAGGTGTTATATGATCACATCAGCACCAGACTTTCCAATCCCAAGGACAGACCCTGGCGTTGAGAAATCTCATCCTTGTTCCCTTTGCTCACCTCCTCTGTAGGGTGCAAAGCAGCTCATATTTGGCTCAGGAGGCCAACATGGCCTCAGTTCTTTCTACTGTTTCTGCTCCAGGTATCTGCACACAGGGCTGGCTGGAGAGGCCCCGATGGCCACCATCGGCACCTGACATCCCAGGATTGCGTCAGCATCACCCTTATGATGCTCAACATGCTTCTAAAGCTTCCACAAGCAGTGGCCCTGGAGACTTCATTAATTATGCAAATGTGCCCTGGTATGTCGGGTGATAGCATCTTGTCTATAATGAGTACTTAAAACTGACAAGAAAAACAAGGATTTCGAAAATTAAAATGCTACAGGAGATATCCCTCTGCCCTGGTGTAATTTATTAATTAAAGAGAATGAGCTTGTTAAAAGGGAGGAGTATGATTTTAACATGAATCCTCTGTGGATTCTAGAACTTTCTCTTTGCCCTGCTTCCTCCTTGGGCCCTCAGGGTGATGTGTGGAGAGCCCTAAATCACTATCCCCCCAACGCCGGGCTTCTCACCTGCTAGAGGGGGTCTGGGACTGCTGCAGCCCACTCGGCCATGCCAGCCCCACTGCTTCACTCCTGCATGTGCTGAGCCTGCCACGACCTCTGCACCTTGGCGGAGGACATACCTGGGCCTGGAGCTTCCCCCTTCACCCAACCCTACTCTGCTCACAGTGCACCTGCACCTAACTCACAGGATGCTCCTAGCCGCCATTTCCTAGTTGGTTCTTGCAAACTAACCTCACACCTCAACTCAAACTTAAGTTCTGCAAGAGGAGAAACTCCAGCAGCTTATTGTGTATACAACAAGAGCCCAATAAAGACCAAGTGACAAAAACGGCCATGCCACTCCCTCCAGGCACTGGCGTGTAATGCTCAGGCACACAGACCTGGGTTGGAACCAAAGCTCTTCCACTGGCTATTTGTATGACTTTGGGCCAATGACTTTGGTTCTCTCAGCTCCAGTTTTCTCTTCCGTAACGTGGGAAAGTAATGACAAAAATATTGATCCCACACGGGGACTTATTTACTAATCCAAAGAGCACAGTAAAATTCTTATGTGTATAATCTGAGCACAGTGGATGTTAGCTAATATTTATTGACAGTTACTATTATCCTATAGCTTTGGCCACCAGGGATGCCATGCACAGTTAGCAGGCCCAACCTGGTCTGGGCCTGGTGGCCTGGCTCTGTCCCTAAGGCAGGGGTAGCCAGCCTCCACACCCCTGCTCCTCCCACTCGACACAAACCCAGGTCCGTAAGCATTGCTGGAACAGGACAGGGGGTGCTCGATGCTCTAGGTGCTGCCGTCCCTCCCTCATTCCCCACACCATGCACCATAGGGACCCCGCACTATGTTAGACCCCCTGGTTTAGCCACGTCCCTGCCCTCACCCCACTGTATGCACATCTGCTCCCTGACTGCCACAGATCCCCAATCCAACTCTGCAGACTCACGCACCATGCTCCCCAACTCCTCTGAACAGCAGTGGGCCCAGGCTTCCCAGGAGCCCCCAACACCACGCCTTTGCTCACGAGTTCACTTTCCCAGACTGCTCTCCTGCACCCCTGCCTAGGCACGCCCCACACCATATGGAGCACCCAGGCCAGGCCTGGTCCCCAGAAATAGTAAGGTAGACTGACACGCTGTCACAGCAGCAGTGGCCACGATGGAGCCCCTGCTCCAGGCCAGGCACTATGCAGAGAGGTTGCCAGCCACTATCTTGCCTGACCTTCGAGACACCCAAGGAGGAAGGCGTTCTTGTCTTCCAGTGACGACGCGGAGGAGGCTTGTTTACAAGCATCTTCCAGAGCACGCAGAGCCAGGCCTGCCCACCCCGCCCATGTGGCCCCCACAGTGTCACCAGTGACAAGTACAGCCACCATGTGATCATGTGATCAATTGCAGCACACAAGACTATGCATTCATTGTCATTGGATGTCCTAAATGTTAGCCCACTGCCGAACAGACACAGACCCAGAGGGGCTGGGGAAGTGCCTGTCTTCTGTGATGTCTTAGTGTCTAGCACCGGCCTACGTCCTTAGTTGGCAATTAATTCAACAAAATGTGTTGGGACAAACTTCAGCAATCAATAATAAGTTCTTTTTGGAGACGAGTGATCTGAACACCAGTTCTTTCCTCCTAACGTCTTGGCACCACAGTCAATACTGCACCACCGTCTATGACAAAAGCCCTGCCCGAGCTCCAGACACCCAGAGCCACCAAGGAAGACAAAACGGTTTCAAGGTTTTCAATTCCAAGACAAGGAGCATGAGGGGCCGATTTCTGAGATTTGTTATAGTTCAGTAAAACTTTTCTGACAGACAGAACAGGGGTTACAAGTCAAAACAGAAGACAGGAAACCAACAGAAAGAACAGAGAGTCACAGTACATCACGGGAGGACGCAGAGAAAGAAATTAAGACCTCCTGAGATCCGCTCAGCAAAAGAGAGATGAGAACGTTTCCCAGGAATGGAAGGAGGGAAATGAGCTAAAGTTTCCAGGCCTCACTACGTTAAGATAAACAAGTCCCAGAACCATCCAGCGTAAGCGCGGCCTGCTGAGCTTTCCCCAGCTGTCCCTCAAAAACACCGCAGGGCAACAGAGTGTTTACTCACAGTCCTGCGACGACCTGTGGCGGAACGTAAACCGAAGGTGGCTGCGGCTGACGTCCTCGATGGGAATGGCCACCTGGAAGAATCGAAACAGAAGTTGAAGCCCCATTGCCAATCAATAATCCTCTGACATGAGCAGCTGCATTCAGCTGCAGACGTCAGGCACCACCACAAACACCTCTGTACTGCAGTGGTGCAAATACTGTATATCTAGTCCCCTGGATGATTCTTCCAAAGGCAAAAGCCTCTGCAAAATTTAAATAAAATAATGGCAAAGAATGCAAAGGATGCCTCTGACTCTCTGAAACAACTAGACTTTTTTCTAAATGTTCTGGTCCTTACTGTTAAGATTCGATTTTTGAAAGTTGCCATTTTTGTTTTCGGCTCCAACACGGAGGTGTTTATGTTCCCTCCGCAGCTGTGGTGACCTGCCCGCAGCTGCAGCGAGAAAGCTTTCTTGTTACATTACAGTAAAAGAAAAAAGAACTCATATGCGCCTTTGCCCATAAGCAAAGACTGTCCCGGATTCTCACATCTAACATCTGTATTCCAGAGCCGACCCCTGGCCTGGTTTTCAAATATTCAAGCTCTTGGCAGTGGAGAGGTGTTACCACGGAGGGGCTATCGTGGAGATGCGAGCACGCGGGATTACGAGAATGCACAGTGTCATTGCCACGGCAATGACCTCCACACACTGCCATCGCTGTTTCTTTCCATTTGCTGCACAGACAGCATGCCACACATAAAACAGACCTGGGACGAGAAAGACAATAGCTATCTGAAAAAGACTCTGTCATTTGTCTCCATGAAAGTCCTATTTTTATGTCCAAAAGGAGATGAGAGTAAATGTATTCCAAGAAATGCCAGCGTGGTTCCTTAGCAACCTTGAATGACTTTGTCGGGAGAGCCACTCTGCCGCTCCAGAGCAGCCCCAGGGCTGGGTGGGAGGTGGGGATTTCCTTGGGATACAAATGAGCGTTGCATAATCAACCCCATGTGATAAAATGACCATGTAAGTAATACCTTAACGGTCTCAAACCAGCGCGGCTGTTTGACTTGGTAGTAAATCACAGATTTGTATTCTGAAATCGCTTCATCACCAGCACCCGGGAAAATCACATGCTTTAAAAGAAGGCATAAAGAGTTCGCGTAAGACCTCACAGAGCCTGACCCCGCATACGCCTCCCCCTACATACGTCTCCCCCTACATAAGTCTCCCCTACATACACTAGGACAGATACACTCCAGGAGCACCAACAAACCCCAATGCAAATGGCATGTGTTCCAGCAACAAAAAGGCAGATCCATCTGAAGCCGGCGGCCAGCCTCAAACCCTGTTCTCACACATTTAAGATGCTGATGGTTACGAGCCTCGCCCCAAACAACTTTAACATTAGGACCTGCAGGCAGCTGCCTGATTCATCCTGTTAGGTCTAGACTGAAGGGCTGTAGACCAAAAGGAGGTGGCGATCCTCCCCTCCCAGTAACTGTCTGTGCTGCTAGTATGATTGCGAGACCTCCCAGCCTTGGCTTTATGACCCCATGAAACGGCTGGGCATAGTCAAGACCACGGGCATCCCCTGATACAAGCCGGCTGCCGGCACTCAGTGAACACCAAGCTGGAGACAGGGAAGGACAAACCAACTCTCATCCTGAGAAACAGGATCGCAGAACCTCTCTGTGACAGTTTGTATCCGGCAGCAGAGTCAGGGGGAACACTTGGAAAGTGAAATTTAAATGCTACAGATAACACTTTGCAGCAAAAAATACCTCCAGTCGTTTCCCATCTTCATCGTAAACAGACACGGTGACCTCCACATTCTTTGCCGTCGTCTTGCTTCCCTTATCAAAATCTCCTTGAACTAACGTCACATAGATATCATTTCGAACATCACCTGGGGAGGAGGGGAATCATACCTTTAAAACCAGTTCACTATTCATAGAGTGGTCATGAGTTTTGCAAGACTGCCTAATATGCTACCTCGCCTCACCGAATGCTACAAATACTGCATGAGGTAATTAAGAAATATTTTCTACAAAACCATCTCAGCACGACAAAAGCAATATTCATCAACAAAAGACCTGCTGGAAAGAAGAGAAATCTCAAAGCCTCAAATTATCTGCTTGGTTCTATATCTGGGCAGAGAACCTCTATGAGCTGCCAACGCCCAGAGGGACACGAACGCCGTTGGTGGGTCCCCTTCACCCCCACCCCTCCCCAGGGCCATGGGTATCCATGGCCCATCTCGACCAACACCCTCATCCCCTGTCACTCTGCTGGTTGTGGCTGGTAGCCACGGAATATGGCAGCACCAACTGGCACGCCCAGATGGTAACTGGCAACATTGGCCTCCTCTGCATTCTTCTAAAGGGCATGGGGATTCCAAGAGTTGAATAAAAAACTTGTTGAGAATTAGAACCAGGAGCCTCGGATCAGAGAAAAAGGATGGGTCTGGGGAGAAACTTTCTGCACGGCTCTTCTCCGGCAGCAGCTGTCAGGATCCCAAATGGGGCCCCAGAGAGAAGAATAAAACAGATCTGTGCGCTTTAAAATGAGAAGGGCCCTTAATTGGGGGAGGGTGGGGGTGGAGAGCCACTAGAAATGAGCTCAAGACTCTTCTTCCTACTGAGAACATAGGAAGCCCCTGGTAATGGTCTTACTGGGAAAACTTCACAGCTTTATTAACAACATGATTTAGAGGACTCCTCGCCGCCAGTGACCGCTCCTCTGCTGCCAGCGTGGCACCTCCCATGCCCCGACCTCCTGCTCTCCCGAGGGGGGCCGGGAAGCGGTTCCAGCAAGAGCAGCAAATGGCCCTAAAGAACAAAGACCCCTTAAGGAAAATAACGCCCACCCTGTGCTTTCTTGGTTTTTGTTTTGCTTTTATTAATGCTCTCTTTTGATTTTTAACATATCCCAGTATTACATTCATCTTTCATTTAAAAATGATTGCTATAATAATCCCAGTGGGTCACTACACAGCCCCACAGCTGCACTCGCTGATCCTGACCTCAGAGATGACCAGCAGAGCATAGAGCTAGAGGCAGGAGGGAGGAGGCAGGAGGCAAGGCTGCCGTCCAAGACCTGTCACTCATTCACTGTGTAACCCTGGATAAGACCCTCAACCTCCTGGGGCCACCCACCACTAAACAACCTCATCAGTAAGACAGGCACAGATTGCATGATCTCTTACTCTGCAAACTCTATCGTGGCACAAACCCATCATCAAAAAGGGCCACAACAGCTCCCTAAAGGCCTCACCAGCCAGAGAACTGACAAGTGCTGGGGGTGGGGAGGTGATCAAACCCACAGCCCTGCTCCCAAATTCACCTAGAGGTCACTACTCCAGGACCATCTCAGAAGGAAGACCTCATTTATGGTAGGTGAGCCCACAGATGGCTGCTCACAAAAGGCCCTCCGCAAATGCCTCCCTAGGTCGCAGGGCTCACTCCGGGGAGGAAGGAACTGGAAGCCAAATGCAGTGGACCTCGGCCACTTTCCAGCTCCAAGGAAAACTCTGCTTCCCTGCCTGTACCCTTCAGGAGGATTCCGAGGTTCCAGGCCCACAAGAGGAAAGAAGATCCGCCACAGGACGACAGGACAGGCTATCCTACTGTCCAAAGAAGATACACGTCTCCTAAGACAGCCCATGAGATGAGGCCATTCACAGGTTCTGCTGGGCAGAAGGTGAGGTCTGCCTGGAAACCGCCCACACTGTCTCTCCAAGGCCCACAGCCTGGTCAGGGAATACACGGCCAACCCGGAATGCGGGTAACTCACTCAAGCTAGAAGATCCTCCTATGAGACCCCAACCCCAGGACGTAGCACATGGAACCTGCCAGAACAATGATCAGCTGCGTGATCTCCCCATGAATCAATCATGAGACGATCTAAGAGGTCAGACTCACTTTTGAAGTCCTCCAGTGATAAGGGAAACACTATGGGCATGAACTGGAAGTTTCCTGGGCTTCCCTTTGAACATGAGACATCCTAAGGATGCCGAGATAAATGCATATTGTCAATGACTGCATCCTAATCTACACATTTGCATCTCAAATACAGATGCAAACAGTAACTACGTGAATTAGTCCACTTTCATTTATAAGTCTAAATTAACTTGCTGCATATAGACTTGACAGGCGAAATGTGACCATTTTTCCCTATGTAGGTAAGGCTACTGCTCGGTCTAACCAATTTTATGTGTCTTTCATATGGACTTATCAGACATTCAATAACCCACAGTAGCCTTGAAGGACAAAAGTAGTAAAAGAACACATCCCAAAGTTGCCCTAAAATAAGCAAAGCAATAACTCTTAAGTATCCGCATTGAGTAGCCACCTCTCCCAGCAAGTATACAGCAGAGGCCTATAAAACAAGGGCACACGCATTTGCGGAACATGGGTGGTTTGTCCCCATTTCCACCGCTCATTAGCAGTGTGTCATTAGGCTACGGTGCAATCTTGAAGGGAATTAGTTCAATGCCAATATGTTGGCTTCCAAGACCCAGAGGTGGATCAAGTTAGATTATCAACGTGAGCACTACTTGCAAACCAAAAAGTATCACACAGATACAGAGGCTAAACGTTAACATGCTTCCCAAGATCTCCTGAGGATCAAATCAGGTTATTAATATGAATGTCATCTGGAATCTGTAAATGTAAGAGGTTAACGAGAACACGGAGACCTGTTACTGGTTCAGTGAGCTTAAAGCCCACGCCAGGGCCAGAGCATCACCAGCGTGGTAACTCACACTAGCTGAGCAGGTACCAGGTGCACACGTTCTGACCCTCCTTCCTTCTTTTGATCTGATGTCCACCCACACGTGTGCTGGGTGTCTGTGCCGCCCCCACACCACCCCTGCAGCTGGGGGGAGCTGGCCCACACGTCCACGTGGCCACGGTGCGTGTCTACAGCCCGTGTCCACTGGGGTGGTCCACAACCACACTGCGGCTACACATCAGCCACCACAGCTCAGCCGTCTCCGTCTCTCGCCAGAGCACGTGCTGCCGCCACCACCCACACAGCGTGGTCCGCGGCCAGCTGCCCCCGCGCCCTGAGCGGGCCTGTCCTTACCAGGCATGATTATCTCCGGAAAGCCTGTTTTGCGAGCCACGGCCGTGGTCCTGTCCACCAAGTGCGGAAACTCTTTTCTAATCTGATGGATATCTCCAGGAAGTAATTTCAGTGTTACCCACAAACCTAGAAAAACAGTGGATGTTTATAGTCACATTTTATCCTCATTCATTTTTTGAAGACATTTTCACAAAACCGATTTGATGAATATGCAACTTTGAATTCCCAATTCAACATCTTGGGAGCAAAGGTGGGTGTGTGAGGCAGCGTTCAGGCGAGAGGTGCCTGGCAAAGGGTTGCTTGCACCTGAGGCGCTGGGACTCTAGCCCTGCCTGGAGTGACCAACGGGGAGGTGACGGCGCATCAGCAGCCAGCCGCTGCACTCGTCTGTCTGCCAAGTGGCTCTCCTGAGTTGGGACACACTGAGGACTAATCAGCAGGCAGCATTTCTCTGAGAGGGGGCTGAGAAGACTGTCACTTTCTAGTCTCCCATGAAGGATGAAGGCAGAGGAGGACGCGGGAGGTGATTCACAGCTTCAGAACCCACCAAGGTCTCCAGTGGCAAAGCAGCATGGCGCTCCCCAGGTGAGCAGCAGAGCGCTGGGCTGCCAGGCGCCAGCGAGCCCTACCCAGCTTGAGACAGGTGCAGCTCACAGAGGACAGTCCCTTCATGTCACAGAAAAGGAGGAATGAATGCACCGGCCGGCCTAGGCTCCCGTGGGGAAAATGAAGACTTTCAAACCCTCTAAGCCAAGGGCACCCCAGAGAGAGCAAGGTGACCCCACCCAGGCCTGCATGCTAGAGCACGTGCCCAGGCCTCTCCTTCCTCGCAAGGCTGATGGGGAACTGTATTTTCTGTAAATAATCCTGGGCAGCACTCAAATGAGAAGCAACAATGAGAGGGAATAAGTAGACACGTGCAGCAAATCAAAGGCTCCAGGTGCTTCCAGAGAGCAGGGGCCAATCACTCGTAACTTTAGTTTAGCTCAGGACGCTGTCCTCAGTAGAAGACAAATGAGATGCTTACAGAACTCGTCCTCAAGCCCTTGCCTTCTGGGCACACTGGAGACGACTGCGGGGCTCCAGGCCTCCCTGATGCGCTGCTTCCACCAGGAGCGGCTCTGCCTGCTGCAGCCCACACCTCACGCCCTGTCCTCCGGCTGCCCACCCTCCTCACAGCTGTCCTGGAAGTGCCGTTCTCCTTTGCACAGATGTATGCTCGCTGAAATTGGGAAAGTCAAAGCCTCTAGCGACGTTGTGTTCTTTGCCAGGAGCTGTTGGAGCCCCCTTTCCTCTTGCCATCAAGTGAGTCCCTCTGATCACCCAAAAGTATCTAACGAGACCTCATGTGTGCCAGGCACACACTAGGCACCGCAGACTCCAGGTGGACACTGGCCCCCGCCGGGGCTTACCGCCCATTGCAAGGGTCAAACACCCATTCTCTCAGAGAAACATGCAAGTACAAAGAGCTCTCGCGGGAAGACACCCAGGTGTAAGAGGGGGCATCCCTGAGACTGCAGTCTCCAGGGGCACAGAGGCATCTCTGTGGAAGGGACATCGGGCTAGGAGCCGCAGAACAAGGGAATGGCAGGTCTGTGCCTGCCCCAGGTGGCTGGAGCCGCAAGACCCGGTGAGGGGAGAGTGAGAGGAGGCTGGCGAGGCGGTGGGGACCCCACTCTGCGAGGACCCTGACACCCACCTAGACTGAGGTGCCCAAAGGAGCGTCAGGAGCAAGTGTCAGGGCCCGACTTGATGGCTGTGTGGGACCCATAGGTGGGAGCACAGAGCAAAGTGAGGACCCTGCAGGGAGACCACTGCAGGAGCCAGGTGACAGGACTTGCACTCAACCATCGGGGACAAGGAGGCAGAATGGAGGAAGCAGGGGTGGCAGCAGGGGTAGCAGCAGGAGTGGCTGGCAGAGACGGTGCCTGCCACAGGTGCGCCCACGAGCAGGTGCTGGGATGACATTTCCTGGCCTGGGAACCCTGCTCTAGGTGGAGCTGCCCTGAAGGGCAAGTGCACAGGGCAGTCAGGGAAAGAAGGGAATCCCAGAGCACGTGCAGAATTCCCCACGCTCGGGGGTCACACAGGGAAGAAGCCGGAGAGAACAAGGGAACCTGGGACGGGTGGCATCCATGTGGCCACCTGCACCAAAGAAAGGGGAAAGGTCTGCACAAGCCAGCAGGACATCCCCAGCACCTCCAGGCTGGGGGTGGGGGCAGGTGCTGGCAGGGCGAGGGACAAAGCAAGGGAAGATGCAGAAATCGGAAGAGGAGGAGAAAACGAGCAGATGTATGGAGACAAATGTATTGTTCTGGGTAGAATTGTTTTTTGGTGTTCCCTTTTTCTTCTTTCCTTTCCTTTTATACATTTTTTTTTTACATTTTATACACTGTTTTGAAATATTAAATTCCAGATTATGGGAGAGAGAGTCTGAAGAAGGAAAGAAGAATAACCAGTAGGAGGAGGTCCCTAAAGAGCCATCAGGGGCACATGGACCATTGCTCAGGATGTGCACTTGGCAAGGCAACTGACAAGACGAGGCAAGTGGGAGCTAAACCCTGCCTGTATTTTGCCCACGAAGCCCCGTGCCCGGGCACTGACTGCATCTCCCTGCTCACCCAGTTGAGGAGGCCCCCTTTTCTCATTCACACAAAAGTACCCAAGTCGGCAGCAGCTCTGGACTGTAGAACGGGTGAGCAGACAGACCCACAGAGGGCCGGGCACGGCCTCGCCCTAACCCCCGGCTCTGTCCTCCAGTAGAGCAAAGCAAGCCAAGGGACGCTCACGGCAGTGCTCGGGGAACCATCGTCGTGGCTGACACGGCACCGGGCTCCACCAGAACACCTTGTGGCTAAGGGCTTCACAAATCTTGGGGCCCAAGTCCTAAAGCCCCCCGGGAGAATGCACGTCCACGGAATAAGCTCGGCAGGAAGACACTCTCTGAGGACCGCGGGACGTGCTGAGGCAACTATATACGGAGGTCAAAGGTAGAGAGATGAGGAGGGAACACTTAATAACACAATCAGAAACACTGTGTTTCCAACACCTTTCCTTTCTCACAAGTAGCAGCTTGCTCAAATATCTTAGTTCATAAACCGGTGCATTAGTGACACCATTAGATTTACTACAGCCCAATTTAAACGTGCAGATTAAATGCTCCTGATTATGTTATGTTTAAAATGCTGTCCTCACAGGAGAAAATGAGGCCAATTTTCACCAAAGAAAAAGTCCATTTGGGGTTGACATTTGCTTAACCAGAGTAACTAAAAACAAAAAGAATTAGCATGCATTATAGCTCAAACAATGCAGATGCTCCCGGAGGTGCTGTGGATTGGCTGTCCACATAAAACACCCAACACCTCTGGGTTCCAGAATCAGAATAATTTGGTTTGAATATTAAGGATTTTGTCTACTGGGACAGGAAAACACGTTGGTGCAAACCTAAAACAGGCTGAGGCCCAGGGATGAGCTCAGAAGAGACAGGAGATTATGTGCGAACAGACGAGGGACAGAAAACCCTCTGGTTCTTTGTAAAGATGAGTATTTGTGAAGAGGGGTCCCTTCTGCTCCGGGCACCACCCCTCCCTGTAACTTGAGGGCCACTCGCAGGCCTCAGGTTGGGCCCGGGCTGCCAGCGGAGAGAAGAGGAGCACCACTGGGCAGCGCCCTGCAAACCCAGCAGCCAACTCCGAATGTACCGAACTCACTGGCCACATCTCTCGCCCCTCCCTTGAATGACCTCAATTCCACCCAGGCGTGAGCCCTGGAGAAACGTTCAGGTTTCAGGTGAAACTGCGCTAGTCGTGTTGCCCAAGCGCATTTTGATTCAGGAAGGAATCTGTGATTCCCCTTGAAAAAAAAAAACAACAAAAAAAACCACCCTTGCTCCTGTCTCACTCTCACTGTGACCTGGAAACGCCTGCTCCTCCCCTGCCAGCTTCACACATTTGGCCACACACCAGCGAGACTGGCAGAGGCAGGCCACAGGTCCTCTTTCCGAGCGATTTCCTGCTGGCCTGACACCAAACTCCACTTTGTGTGACCCTGTAATAAAACTCGATCAGAACTCTGATGACTCTGCAAGAGCAAGTGGAGACCCAAGGGGAGCCCTGCGCAAAGGGCTGCAGGACCTTGGCACTGGGAGAGCCAGGCCAATCTAAACAGCCCTAATTGGACCTCCCTGTGGTTTCCAATTAAAGTGCAAATCAATCGGGAGGGCTGTTAATTGATGAGAAGCTGGATTCCGGGTCAGCTCAAAGCGCTCTGTCTGCAGAGGCCACCTTTCATCAACATTCTGGGTTGGGGTTTTTGTTCTGCTCCTGTTTGCCAGGGAGAGGGGTCATTCACACTGGAAGAGAACTGCCTGTCCCTGCAGAGTCCTAGGAGGGATCCCTCCAGAACATTCTTCGGACTCAATTCAAACTCTCCTTTGGAACAACAGGAAATGAATCAAGATAATTGTTTCTTAAAGGCCTAGTGACATAAGGTAACCGGACAAGGAAGCATGTCTCTTCGCCTAAGCTCTACTGAGTTTACGGCTGGTCGGTATGGATCAAGGATAGGGACAGACCCATGAGGTTCTGAAGGTGACTTCCCCTTGAGCTGGAGGCGGGGCTGCAGTCCCAGTGGTTTCCTGGCAGCCCTGCTGGCCAGCCCAGCGCCAACTGTCACCAGCCCGAGGTGACTGATTCATTACTTCTGCCAGCAGAAGGTCAGCTGCTCGGAAACGTGTCAGCATAGGATTAAAAACGATGCGCGTGAGGCGGGGAGTGGGGAGGAGAAGTCGCTTGGAGAACAGAAGCCAAGGGGAACGGGTCTGCACAAATGAAGCCATTTTCCCCGGGTACCAGAGGGAGGGACCCAAAATAGAAGGTGGCAGCCATCAGCACACAGCACGGGGCGGGGTGGGCTCTGCCTAAGGTCTCTCCGTTTCTCTGAACGTCTGATGACATCCCCCTCCGCCCTCCGCTCCCACCTGGGAGGCTGGCTCTCAGCCCCGCTTACAAGGTGAGAAGCCAGAACACCACGTGCTGTATGTACACGGGCACAACCATCGCACACGTCATCGTCACCACTGTCACGATCCACATCACACTGAGATGTAAACCAGACAGCACGGTCCCAAGTTCACGTTCACGGACGTCGATAGAAACAAAACGGTAAAATACGTACCCTGCCCCTTGTGGTTGACTTCTTTGGCAGCGATGACTTTGTTTATAACAGTCTGAAGGAAGTCACTCTCCCCCGCCACCCTGGGTGAAAAACGGGATGACATGTTCAGCGGCTTGTGTCGAACGGCGTCGTCCAACGCGAGCCTGCAGGGCACGGGACGGCCAAGACCACGGCAGACAGAGGGGCACAGAGACCCGTAGGTCACAGTAACAAGGGGACACGAGAGACCATCGTCACCAAGTGCGGGAGAGAGGCACCATGAGTCAACGCAAGACAGAGGACAGGAGAGGTGACAAGAGAAACAGGGAAAAGCATTGATCAGGAAAATGCTGAACCATGAGAGAGAAGTAGAGCAAACGAGGGCAACCCGCTCCCCGGGAAATAAACATGCACTAGGCCTCTCTCCACTTCCACTCGACATTTTTTTTTTAAGAAAAAAAAAGGAACTTGTCTAAAAGTAACATGGTTAAAAAGCATTTAATCCTAAAGTATGTTTATGGCCATTTCTCCAACTTTAATAATTCTGAACACAGCATAGGTTAAGGGGCAGGTGGTCTGAAGAGAAAAGCCCAATTTAAAAAAAAAAAAATCCCTTGAACCCAATTGTTTGGAGAAGCTTGCTATTCTACTGCATCAGACCGTGTACTCCGTGGAGCTTTAAATGATGAAATGTGAGAAGAATGGTACAGCCTTTGGAGAACACAACTGCCAGCTACCATGTGGGAGAAGTAAAATTATGACGCAATTAGGAATGTAAACCATCAATGTCTTCAGAGCCCACAAACCAGGAGCCCTTCATGGCTGCTGCACTGTACAAGAGAATAAATACAAACGGGCAACATGTGCAAACAGACAAACCATGTAGCAAAACAAAGCACAACAAGAAATGAACAAGAAAATATACAGCATGTGCATAATGTTTCAAATCGATCCTGGAAACAAGGACAGTGTATCTGTCACTTGAGCCACATCACGCAAAGGAGCTGAGGACTGTTCAGATTTACTTCACCAAGTTACAAAAGACAAAAAGAGAGGGAGCGAGAGAGATGTGCGCTGTGCTTCCTTCCCTAAAACCAACCCTGTGAGATAATAAATCAGTTTTAATGGAGCAAAAAACGGTTTCATTAGCATGACATTTCCCAAAGAACTGGTTTCATTGCTTATTTTGCTATTAAAATCAGGCTGTTCTTTTGATTCTAACACTGCAAATATGAATCTGTGTATTAGTCTTCCTTTAATGGAGCGAGCAGTCACAAATTACATAAGAGGTAACAGTATTTTTTGAAGTGGATGTTTCACTAAAAGAAAAAGATGGTGGCAATGTGCAGGCCACCTCCAATAGCTCGTAACGTGTCCTGTAAAAAAACAGTGAATCTGAGACTGACAACCTCCCTAACTTTTCAAATAATATCTGAAGTTTTCTTTTCCTTGACTTTTCACAGAGAACACTAACAGGCAGCAAGTGTTTTCAACTTAGTAGTACACTTAGGCATCAAGGAACTGCGAGGTCCAACATATGATACAGCATTCAAATCATCAGAAGGCTGCACTATTTCTCATAGGGGAAAGAAAAAACTTAATATAATTTTAAAAGGTGTATTTCATTTGCTACCTGAATATCTACCCATGTTTCATGATGATATTCCCCTTGTTGGCTAAGGAAAGTTCCAGATCCCGTAGAACTGTGTTCTCTTTATAAACTGTCACCACCAGGTGAGATTCCAGAGCAAAGTTATTGGACAGAGCCTTCTACAGGGATGGAAACATGCCCTATATGTACCGCCCTGGATAGCAGCCACTAGCCCCATGTGGTTGAACACTTGAAGTGGAACTAATGTCACTGAGGAAGGAAATTCTTAATTCTATTTAATTTTATTTACTTTAAACTGCCACAATGGGGCTAGTGTTGCCATATAGGACAGAAGAGTAAACCTAAAGGACGTAAGCCACAAGGACCTTGTTGCCTGCAGTTGTGCATGGTGCGATACACACAACTTGACCCTGACACCAAGCTAGCTGGCGTAGTGTTTTCTGTTATTCTCATGCCAAGAGGATTACAAAATCTTCTACCGAACTATACAAAAAACCTTGGGGAAGCCATCTGACCAGACCACCTGCTTGCAAAAAAAAGCCAATTCTGCCCGTCCTCACCAGGCTCCAGTCTCAAGAGGGGCGGGGCGGTCTGGCAAGAAGGAATCTCAGGGCTCTAGCTGTGGAAGCCGACCTCCCATCTCCTGCCTCTCAAGGACGGCTCCTTGGGCCACCCAGTCACCATCAGTCTCCCAGACCCCTCCGCAACACCTAAGAGCAACGTAAACTTTCTAAAAAAAATGTTTCAAGTCTGAAATCACTTAAGAAAAAACAAAAATAAGGAAAAAGAGAGAACGCAGAGCACCGTGACAGTTCCCGTCAACCCACCCTACCAGTTGCTCTTCTAAGATTTCACGCCCCAGGGGGAAGATGTCTCTTGCAATGACCTAAACCATTCTAATTCCTCTTTCTTCCTTCCCACCTCTGTGCGAGCAAGCAGCAGCAGTGCCCGTGAAGTGGTCAAAGACGATTATCTAAGGACCCTCTTGATTCCATCACCAGGGAAATAAACACCAGTTCTTTCAACCTCTTCCATGGTTCTACTTTCAAATCCAATAATTTAGTGAATCTCCTCCAAGGGCTTTCCTAGCTTCCACGTCTCTCTGAAAACCTCAGGTCAGACTAGACAAAGCCTAAATAATGACGAGCTCAGATACAGTCCACTCTGAGCAAAAACCAAGACAGAAAAATCAGTAGCATGATTATATGCTTTATTTCTCACTTTACGAAAGAATTCATCATTATTTTGTTTGGTTTTCCATTTTAAAAACAGCAACCTCCTGTGATAAATCTTAAAAGTATTGTGTTTTGAAAATGTGAATAGCTACTAGAATAAATCAATTATGTAAAGAGACATTCACGCTCAGAGCAGAATTGTAATTCTGTGCCTTCTACATGACAAGGCAATTCAGTGATGACACATAAAATCTTCTACTTCCAGGACCATAAACAAACTTTAACCCAGGACTCCTATGGCTACAAAAAAATTCACCAGCGACTAAACGGATTTCTCATTATCATAAATAATATATCCCTCCTTGTGTATAACTTATAAACCTAATTACAAAGATAATTATTACAAACCTACATTTCCCACATTCTATCTGCTTAAGTACTTGAATTGTTCCATACTTACGGCTGAAAGGGAATAAAATGCTGTTTGTCTTCATCGTCTACTTTTCCGTTTATTATATCTGTTACATCCATCACTGGGGACAAAAAGAGAACAGAGAGTGTTTTGCTTAAATGCTATAATCACAGAAAACAAACAAACAAACAAAGGAACATCAGAATATCTTCTGGCAAACAACAGCAGAAGCTATATGGTGGAATTTTTTAGATTCAAGTCTAAATTACTTCAACGCCTAAAAGACAAATTAAGTTGTCAGAAAATGCTGGCCCAGCCAGAGTCGGGGCTCCGATGGCAGAGTTCCACTTAGCAATTTCCTTTGCCTATCTTCCAAGTGTCATTCTAGGTTGCCCTGCCCAACAGAACTTTCTGTAGTATGGGAATGTTCTACAACAACGAGCACCTGAAATACAGCAAGCATGTAACAGAGGAACTGAATTTTCACTGGGATTTCATTCATTTAAATTTACACTGAAATAGTCAGGTGTGACGAGCATTGGCCAGCTCTCCTCTGGAACCTCACGTGTTACTGCATTGCCCCCAGAAACAAAACAATAAACAAGCACCTACAATTTGCCAAGAGCCCACCACACACTGCTGTCTGCGGATGCTGTTCCAAGGGGACCCTTGGAGGCTGATCTTCACAGTCACCTACTCTAGTGCTGGAGAAACTGAGGCTGCAAGACAGGATGACAGCCATGTCTGACGTCACAGAGCGAGATGGTCCCCAACACCCAAGCTCTGGCCATCCTATTAAACTGCCTTCCTGGACCCATCCCCGGTGGTGCAGGCTTGCTGGCATCAAGGTGAGGCTGGCAGCCTGTGCACTGCTCCTGGGTGAGAGGGAAAGACATTCCCTGCTTGCACTCGGGGGTTAACCCAGCGGCACCGCCTGCCTTCCACACACAACTCCCATGCCCTTGGTTATGACAAACAGAACAAGAAAATCCGAGAGTAGCCCCAGATGGCACTGGATGCTCTCCCCGCCTCTATCGCTGCTCGACCACCACACTGGACTACAGAAAGGAGAAGAACGCGCCCTGTTTACTTTCTTTGCACAAGCTCTTCCCTAGTGAGTATCACCATATGTTGAAAATGCAGACAACTTTCATTTCTACCACCACGACCCCACCCCCTTAATAAGGGTGAGGAATTTGTAGAACCAGAAAAGCAGCATTCTCATGCCCTGCTTGGCTGGGCAAAGCCCACGCGGCCTACACCCGCACACACCCCTCTGAACCAATGGGCCAGCAAACCGCCTGTGCATGTGTTGAGAGATACGGGTCAAAGAATCCCAGGTGAACTTGAACATCCAGTGATGGCTGCTCAGGGTACAAAAGGCCCGGCTCAGGGTACGATAGGCCCCGCCCAGGCCTTGCCTGGCAGAAGCCTTTCCAGGCTTCAGGCACTCCTAGGGGTGACGTATTAACACTGGACTACACACCCACCCATTGTGAAGAGGCCCGTGTGCCTGGGACCACATTTTTACCACCAGCTCAGCATCATTACATAAAGGTCATGTGGGCAGCAGCCCACTATGGTCCAGAACTAGTTAGTCTGAACCCAGCAGATCAGCCCTTGCCTGCCAGTCCGTACTGGGTGTCCCCACTGGAGGCCTGCAGCCTGCTCTCTCCTGCCATGGGACCCATCTTATCAGTGGGTTGGGAGACGCCCTTGGCAGATCCCCAGCGCCCAGGCCTGGAGCACCTGGGAGCAAGAATCGCAAGCTTAGTCTGAACACCCACGTGTGGAACCACGACACTCTCAGGCCCACCCAACCTGGACCTTGGGGGAGAAGGCTTTGATGTCACCGGTCATCATCTTTCCAAAGACTGTCCTTTCTGCTCTGTAGCACATAAGTCCATGCTGAGGAAGTCCCCACTGTGGTTTGGATAAGATGACTATGTCACCGAAGGAGGAAATGAAAAACCTGAAGGGAAACACCCCCAAACTGACAGCCCAGGGTCTCCGCGTTCAGGTACACGGACAGTCTGAAGAAGCAAAGGAGTCCAGCCACAGTCACCACGGCTGTGTTTGGGCGTGGAAGGCCCAGTAAGCAGATGGCATCACACGATGCTGGAACACGGGGGGCTGGAGAAGGAAGGTGACGGTGGCATCAGGGCAACAGTGATGGAGGGCCAGGGACAGCAGAGGTGGGAAAGCAGACGGTGGGAGGTGAGAAACGCCGTCACATGGAGAAGTCCAGGGCAGCTCAGTCCCATGGGCGTGTTGGGACAATTTGCTTAGGCATCTGGGCCCAAAGCCCAGAGATGGTAAAACCCACAAACTCGCAACTTCTGCAACTCCACTGTGGAGACCTCCCTCCAAAAACAGTCAGAGGGGTGACACTTCAAGTTCAAGGATGCTCACTGCGTCCCTACTCTACCGCAAAGCCAAAACACCCTCAGAGACCAAAAGCAAGGGACTGCTGAAATAATGACATAGCTATAGATTGAAGCCATTGAGAAGCCTAATTTTTTAATAGTATTTAATAAAATAAAATATGCAAAACATAACGTTAGATTTTTTAAAAAATATAAAAAGTAAATATGAGCAATGTGAATATATTTATTACTAAACTATACACCTAAAAATGGTTAAGATGCTAAAAAAAGACTTTAAAAAGACAAAAAAATAAACAAAAAATACACAGTATGATTTGATACTGTTTTCTAAAAATTATATGCAACATATACAAAAATAATTAAAAAGACATATACCAGCTAACCATGAGATATTTATTGCCCAGGCTGTGCAGAATTATGGATGATGTATTAAATCTCACTTATCTTTCTTTTCCATAAAATTTCCATGACTTTTACAATTTTCTTACTTTTACTTTATGAAAAGGTTAAAAATAGAAACGTGACATATTATTTTCAACAGAAGACCAGAACTATAGACTGAAAGATCCACGAACACTTTTCTCATTTTAAGGAACTGAGCTCTGTTGACACAGACAAGCAGAAGTCCTTCTGCAGAAAGCCTCAAAATTAAATTTGCATGTGGAAATTGAAGCTGCATATGAATGGGCAGAATATGATTACCAAAGAGGAGATCAACCTTCTCAGGTGTGTCCCTTCTCATAAGTGTCCCTTCCTAGCAAGAAAGAGAACATCCGGTTGGAGGGTGTACTGAGCAAGGTAGAAGCATGTACTATCAAAGGCAGACGTGCTGAATGCTAACTGCGTAACAGTCTGATGGCAGTCAGCTGCCGGTCCCGGCGTGGCCCAGGGTGACTCACAGGGGGTTCGGGTTCAAGCAGACCTTCTGGTTTAACTGGGCAGGAGTGGGGGATGAGTACCTATAAATGGCTCCCCAGATTTTTCTCCTATCCAGATAGGAATGAGAACCACCACTTAAAATATTTACCTTTTATGCCAAAAATTTACACAGCAGATCACATGATGAAATGTCCTCCCTCCTGTCTCAGAGTAGAGTTACTAGTAGGAAACTACAGAAACAGAATTCTCAGGTCCTCAGTCATTATTTACAGAAACATGATGGCAGCCGGGTGCAGTGGCTCACGCCTGTAATCCTAGCACTCTGGAAGGCCAAGGCAGGAAAATCGCTTGAGCTCAGGAGCATGAGGTTGCAGTGAGCTAGGATGATGCCACTGCACTCTAGCCGTGGTGAAAGAACGAGACGAGAACGAGATGAGAGCGAGAGACACAGAGACAGAGACAATGGCCAAGCGGGTCTAGGAAAGTGGGTCCCGCTGGAGTGAGCGTGGAGGCCCCAGCTATTTGGCTTTCAGTGCTGGGGACCTGAGGCCAGGCAGGACACCCCTACTCGGGGAGTGTGCACCAGAAGAGAGCAGAAGGACACTGCTCAGAGGATCTGAGAACTGAAATTGTCCAACAAAGGAAAACAAACACCTCCTGAGTATCTCTGAAGCACTTTTCATTGGCTCTTCTGCAACCCCAAAGCAGGGGGAACACCCCACGTTACAGAGAATTCGTGGGCAGAAGGCAGGAGGGCAAGGCTAGAACTTGGCCCTGGGTGAGTTACCAAAGCCCTGAGACCGGGCAGTCCCAGGAACATGAGACAGGAAAGGCAGGAGCCAGACACCAGTCCAGTCCCGAGAGGAGGAGCCAAGGACCACAGGAGCATCCCCGGGTGGTCAGCAGGTATCAGGGGATAAGACAGTGGTGGCCTCATTGCCAGGGATCCAAGCTCTAGGGACCAGACAGTCAAGAGTCTCAGTCAACACTACACAAGTGGGGCCTCCAAAAGCAGGGAACTGGGTGTCAGCCGCCTGCCCTGCCCACCCCAGGGAACACCCTGGATTCCAGGAGTTCATGGAGAACTCCAGGAGATGGGGGGCCCCAACTTAACTCCAGACCCCCACCAAGCATAATTAACCACAGCAGTGTCAGCTAGGCCTGTGATCAACACTTCCTGGAGTGTCAAACCAGTGAAAGCTGAAAAATTCCCATTTTAATCAAAAGAGGATAAAAACGATCAGTCTTTGGAGTAGACTGCATTTTTAAGAAGTATGACCATGCCTTCATAAGAACTTATCACTGTAATCCATCTGATAATTTAATAAGCAGAGAATCTACAGCATGGGTGCTGGAAAGAGGAGAAACTTACACACTGCAAAGATTTCTCTGATCTCTTAGGTGAAGCCTAATACACCTGAAACAAAAATGTTTTCTTGCAACTATCACAGAGGTGGGAGAGAGAAAAGAAAATTCCTGAAAAACTACAGGTATTTCAACTACAACATTGGATGACACATAAAAGATGCTGCAGGTTCCGATAAACAGAGGAGCAATTTTAAACTACATATTCAAATAAGAAGGGAAAAAATGTAAAAGGATTTCTCCAGCCCAAGGCTGAGGGACCTCAGAAAGGCGACCTCGTGCTCAACATCTCACTCACACGTGGTGAAGTTGCCAGACACCCCAGGACTTAGCCCTACTGGGAAACAGAAACAAACCAAATTAATGAGCTTCTTTCTCATTTATGCCTACATCACTGTTATTATTTATTCCTTATGAAGTAGAAAATCATTTTACTTATTAAATGATTTGAAATATTTTTCCAAAACATCCAGGTGGAGCATAGAGAATTTCTAGGACAGTGACACTACCCTGGAGGAGATCGTAACGGCAGACACAGGCATTTGTAAAACCCACAGGATACACAGCACCTAGAACGGACACCACTGCGAACCATGGACTTCGGGGGGATGAAGATGTGTCACCACAGTCTGTCGGCTGCAATAAATGCGCCAGTCTCAGGCAGGGACATTGATGATGGGGAGACTGGGGTGTATAGGAGCCAACTGTATTTTCCGCTCAATTTCCCTTGAACCTAAAACTTCTCTAAAACTAAAGTTTGTTTAAAAGAGGAAGAAAAAGACTAAGTTCTGAGTTCCTTGGTAGCCAAGGTAAAGGCGACTTCCACAGCTGTTCACACCAGAAATGCAGCCCTGTATCAGGAACCAAGAACTTCTCCCACATGCACATTTATATGAATCCCAAGAATCACAAACAAAAAACCCACAGGAACAAATATTGGAGGGCTGGGGAATGAACCTCCACTGCAACCATAAAATAGTGAGAGAAACCGTTTCCCAAAGCTATGAAAAATGAGAGTGACATTGAAAGAGGTCAAGTACTTAGAATTTCCTAGGAACACTTTTATCTTCCCTCAACAGAGATAACTGGCCTCTCACTTTTCTCATATTGCCACCAAAAACAAGAGAGCACAAATACGGAGGATTAAAATGCACCGACTGTAAACCTCCTGTTCCCCCTCCCGGCAGGCTCTCCGACCTTCCCATCGCTGTGACCGTCCTGCGCAAACCCACTCCTAAATCAATCACCAAGCCCGAAAACCTGAAAACCTCCCCTGACTGGCTTCCCCACGGGCTGAGAACTGGGTCAGGGTCTCTCCCAGGAAAAGCTGGGATCCACTTTAAAATCAAATGTCTGATTTACATCTGAGACTTGTGGACCGGAGCACCCTGGGCCTCACAGGTCGACTGGAAACCACACAGAGAAGAACTAATAAATTATTTTTTTCTCTGCAACAGAAAGGCTTATAAATCAAAGCTGTGCCCTGTCCCATCGACATTCAGCAGCGGTTCTTATGCAAAGTGAATGTGATGATCTGAAACTCTCAAGGAAAAAGGGAGAAACTATTACCAGCCACTCCAAAAGGTCGCCGCAAGCCGGACGTCAGTTTCCTGGTGTTGTTGTCCCTCAGCTCCATGCGACCCACCCGAACGATCTGACACACAAAACTGATTTTCTCCCTTTTCAGGTCTTTGCTTCCGAGGTCCTAGAAATATCAATTTCCATAAATTATTTTGGAGAACCATTATTCAACGTAAGTCCAATTGAAAAGGACAATAAAAAGATTGATTGAGACTCTTTAGACCAGTTTTTATCATTTTAATAAGTCATTCATATGACAAAAGGAATTGAATAACAATGGTCAATTAACATTAAGCAAACTTAAGATACAGGTTTAACAGACATGTTCAATGGTAACTAGGAAATCTTTGTCACAGTGATTCTCAGGGTGGCTACAGACCTGGGAGATTGGGGGGAAGGCAATTTACTTGTTAATATGAAAGTAACCTGAATCACAGGCATCCCAAGGACCCATGTGCTCATGCAGTAGAGAATCAGAGGTGAGTCACTAAGAGTGGTCATTAGTGAGCAATTCAACTCAACATCTCTGGGTGCACTTACGGTAAAAACAGCTCGCAAATTATGTAATCTGTCTATATCTTTAGGTAATCCTGAACTTGACCAGCGAACCAGGTAGTTTTCACTTGAAAAAGGAAGAAATAAAAGCAAATCAATTTTCCAAATACAACAGGATACCAAATGTACATCCACACTGCTTTATAATTAATGCCATGGAGGTCCACTATACACACAACTGCGAACTTATAAATAACAACAGTATCAAATAGAGCTACTCATCCATTCACATACACTGCACAAAACCTCGGGAGCTTTTAATTCAGGATGCCTTGGGTTGTAACTGCAATGGAACTATTTGCAAACAGCATTTTCAAGTTTTATTTTAAAAACCTACTTATTCATTTAGAATGAAGACAGTATAAAAATTCAACAGAATGCATGCTTATTTCACAGCCTATGACAAACCCAATACACCATAAAATACAAACTGGATCCCAAGTCAAGAAGAAATGAAGTCCTTATCAGAAGTGAGAATGAAATTCACCCACTTGTTTTGTTTCAGTTGTATGCTCAGTTTTTAAATGTTAATGATAGAGGGAACATATTGGAGTTGTAACACACACACACACAGACACACACCCTTCACAGAATCAAACTGTAATTTTCCCATCTGGACAAAGAGAAAGTTATACTGAGGGCCAAGCAAAAACAATGGATTTACAATGCTATCGCTCAACAAATATTAATCGAGAGTATGCATGTGGCAGGCGCCGGTCTAGACTCTGTAAGTCCAGCCAATCACCTTGGAGAAAAAAACAATAGGACAAAAATAACATTCACAGAGATCAAATGTTGGAAAAAGGGAAACATAATATTTGGGGGGGGTCCAGATATATATTAATAAAACCCTATGAAAATAACATAGGAAACAAAGTGTTACTTTGGTCTTCAGGTGGGTCCTCAAAATATTACAAGAGTATACTGTGATCACTGTCACTCCACAAGCAGGTAACAGTATACACATAAGAAGGCTCACCCTAGCCCAAAGCCCAGGCTGGTGGCCAAACACTGTCCACAAAGAGCTCTTGGCTCAGCTGCCTGGTGACACTGGGCAGCCAAGGGCTCTCAGCACACGCGGAACATGTTGGCCCTGACACCAAGTTCCCAACATGAACCAAAGAGGAAAGGTAGCAGTAGCCAAGAAATGTCACCTACCTGATGAATTTGGACTCCACAGGGTCATAAAGAGACATGAGGACTTCAGCATCTTCTCCTATTTTACAAACCACATTTTTGAGGTTGACAAACAAGGCCAGAGAAGGGGTCGCAGCAAATTTAGCTTGTCTGTTAATATCTATGTTCTGCTTTTGAGACTGTGAATGCAAAGAAAGCAGAGAGTCACATTAGCCACGCTCATCACTAACCCCTTGCTCTTTCCGTTCCCTGCAAGTAGAGAAAGGTACACACCTGGTTGGCCTAACACAGCAAAGCCATGCGTGCAGTCACTTTCTTATCCCACAATTCCGTAACAGTTTGGACTATTTTCGGCAAAAACTTTCAGGTGATCAATGAATCAGAATAATACTTAGGTGTGTAGTATCTTGTTTAGTTTTCAGTTCCCTCATTAGATTGAACCCTCCATGGATATCTCCAATTCATGTCCCCCTAGTTCCTAGCACATAGTTGATACTCAATAAATACTTGCTAAATCAATAGATGGCTCAGGCAATCAATTTCTAAATATCTGCGATATTATAATACCATTAAAGGTCATAGAAAATGAAAATAGATCTATAGGACATGTGTTCCCTGCCCTAGCCGAGCTTGGAAGATGTCACCCTCCTACCACTATCAGAGAGGAAATGCAGAACCAAGTCCTGTTTCCCATCTGACAGATGCGAACAGTTGACGTCATAAAGATCCTATCTCATAAGATGACGTGCAATATGCTGTCATCATAAGTCCTTTCATGTCAGCAGTAACATGTTTGCCACTGGGCTCCCTTCCATCAGTGAAGGTATGAAACACACTGCGTAACTGCACCTTTCCAGGTACTTTTTTTGGGCAAATTCTGGGCTTCACCGACATTTTACTAATGTTGAAAACCATTACTGAGAAAATGTGTCCCAACTGTGGATGGCATATGACAGAGAGCTGAACTTACCTTTTCTTCTTGCAGTCTTTCCTCCACTTGTTTAGAAGCTACTTCGTGAGCTCTGAAGAGACTAATCGTGCTAGTGAGCTCTGGATCCAAGATGTTCCCATCTTCATCTCTCACCACCAGGTCCAAATCGAGAATTCTGGAACAACAGGGATTCATAATTTCATGGACGCAAAGCAAGGAGTTTGAATTCTTTAGTACAACCTCAGCCCCAGGCAACTGAGCAGATGAAAACACCCTAGAAAGTTGGGTTCACTCACAATATTAAGGAACATAATTCTGTCACTTTAATTCAAAACGTATCACCTTAAGGGAATTAAAAAAAAAAAAATTCCTCAATTGTTATTGCTAATGCAATAATGGCTTTGTCTTCCAAAAAGAAATTTTGTAGATCGACAAAGCCCAAGTGAAATGTATGTTATTAATGATCATGCAAAATATGGAAAGTTTTAAGCACACACTATATATGTGTATACACACACACATATATTCATATATATATATTAATATATGCATTCACATACGCATCCATAGGCCCAAACACATGACAGTGGCAGTTGTGACAACAACAGTGAGTTGGGGAGGGAGGCGGGGAGGGAAAAAAAACTGAAGCAGAGACACAGCTACCACCCTATTTATTTACATCTGTCTCAGGTAGGGTCCCTTGTCCCTCGATTCATTCCTAATCCCTACATTGGGCCCCCAGAAAACTTTCAATAAATATGTTCTACTGTGTAGGAACACCAAACATATGGACATCATCCACAGTAATGTTAAGCAACTTCCCAACCAGATGGCTAAATGTAGTGGCCAACTTAAAACACGATCGACATCTGGATAATAAATCTGTCCCGTCTATATGTGGAAATAGTTTTTTGGAACATTCTCTCCAATTCCTAAAATCCAATAAAGTTGTCAGGTGATTTTTGCCACAGATTTTATTTAAGGAGTAAACAAAGGCAATTGTGTAACAAACAAAATCAAGAGTCGTGCTAGTGCAATATGTTCTGGTTTTCTTTTTTATAAGACACACAGGTCTTAGGGCGGGAAATCAGCCACAGACATCTCATACCCGCCACTGGTATTGTATTTCTGTTATTGACAAGTTTACGCAAACAGGCTACTTTTATTTCACCATATGACGAAAGAAAGAGGGTCTTCTGAAGGAATGCTAAGTTTCAGTTAGAGAATATCTTCAACAGTTACAAATGTAAGAGGAAAGGGAAATGCTCATAAACACTCCATGTAGACAGACTAACTTCAGAGTTCTTTTCTTTTGTGGTCACACACCTTAAAGCAAGGTATGAGTCTGATCACAGGTCAAACATGTTTGACTTCTGGCATTCTGCTAAACCACTGCACCATTGAGAAGGCAACTACAAAAAAACTCATTTTTCCCTTTTAATATCTATTAAGTGAATTCCACTGAAGGTGAAGCAGGACCAACTGGGCTGTCAGCAGCATGAAGGTAAACAGACATTAACAAATAGAGGCTTTTTGCACTGCATGAAAACAGTCTCTGTAGTTGCAGAGTTTGTGGGGTGCCTCAAGAGGAACAGACATTTGAAGAAAAAAGTCTGTTAAGGTCTCATTAGTGATCTTTGTAACAACATGTTTCACTAATAAGACAAAGAACCCCCCCCACACCTCCCAAATATTACTACTTATCCCAGCCCTTAACCTGCTCCTCAGAGGAATCAGTGCTGCTTGGGAATGGTCAGTGCCAAAGTTGGTATGGGGGGGCCAATTCAGGCAGGGGTGTGGTCAGTTCCTGGTATGGGGGGGCCAATTCAGGCAGGGGTGTGGTCAGTTCCTGGTATGGGGGGGCCAATTCAGGCAGGGGTGTGGTCAGTTCCTGGTATGGGTGGGGCCAGTGCTGGCAGGGGTGTGGTCAGTTCTGGTGTGGGTGGGGCCAGTGCTGGGGCAGGTAAAATACAAAGCACCTGGCTTTAGAAGGTCCAGCCAGTAGGCTCCACAGGCTGCACAGAACAAAGCTCCCACAGGAAAAACACAAGGCTGCCATGTGTGTACATCCGGCTATGTAATCACCTCAGACCTGCCAGGACAGACAGTCAGACCTATTTCACAAAGGATTGGAAACTTAAGCTCAGAGAAATTATTTATTCCAACACCAAACATCTACAAGAGCCCAGAGCCTGGATTCTGCATCTGGAACCCCTCACAGCAGAACCACACACTTTCCAGAACACTGCGTGCAAACTACCACAGAAAGTGGCCTCTCTAGACAACCATTCTAAGTGCTTTGCTCAGCAATCAGTGCCCAACTGATTCTGAATCCAGAGTGAGTTTCTATTATGAAGTTGCAACTTACCATAGCAACATAATCTAGAGATCAATTCCATGGAGCCTAAAGCACCTATGAGGATGGAGAAGCAACCCACCTCCCCCAAAATTATGTGTGTATGTCTCTGCGTGTGGGGGTCTGTGTGTGTGTGTCTGTGCTGTGTTCGTGCATTTTTCTAGAGAGATGGTCCATGGCCTTCATCACATTCTCCAATGGACCCCAGAACCCCTCCCCCCAGGTTAAAAAAAATAGATTAAAAAGGTAAGAACACCTAAGTGATGAATGACAGTCTTTCTCCTTATTAAATCCATCTATCTTAAAATCAAACATTCAACACTGTGATATTATTTTGTTTTCTGAAGAAGGACAAGGAAGGTATGCCCAGAGCATTGGGCTTTAGAGAAATTATGGAGTAGCCTAGAGATCCTTGGGCAAAAAACTGTCTTGTTAAAGATTATATTTCCTATCAAAATAGTAAATTACATTTGGAAACCCTTCCTTCCTTAACTAGATTGTTGCATGATATAATGTACTTTCCCAGCTTCCTGCAGCCAAATTAAGCAGGTGGTCTCTGAACATAAGTTCAAAATAAGATACTCCAGTAGAAAATAACATCAAGGCTCCAGAAGATTGGTTTTTGTTAAGCAGGTGGTCTTGAAATAGGTTTCACTGCAACAATATCTGATCTTATATCCAGAAGTCTGTGGCCTTCTAGAAAACCCAAACAAAAACCTTCTCCTATGGCATTTCTAATCCAAACCCTACATCTTGCTCATAATGTTGCTTTCAGAAAATTTTCACACTTGAAAAATATAAATTACCAGAAAATTATGTGATGCTTCTGATTTCACAGAAAGGTCCTTTAGTTTACCCAGGGCTCCTTTCAGCTGAACAGCTGGAGGCAAAGCCCTTCCCCTCTCTGACTTCCATGGCCCAGTGTGTGAGATGAAAAGGTTGCACTAAACCAGAAGTTTTCCAAATCTGCTGTCCGGCATGGTCCAACTCTATTTTTGAAAACTGAGATTTCCAGCCAGCATCCCAGACACCACAAATCAGAAGCTTAAGGAGGAGTCTGGGGATTCAGTACTTTGAAAGCTCTCCAAGTGATTAAGAGACAGAATAGCACTAGGGAAACGGGGGGCCAGGTAATTGTTAAAGCTTCTTGCAGCTCTGATATTAGAGGAAGAACCAAATAGCTACCAGGTGGGAAAGAGCATGTCCTCCTTCTAGTTAAAAAAAAAAAAAACCGGCAGAATAAGGATCAGAACAGTTCATTTCCTTTCAGCATGAGAAAACGCTTGTTAATGCTAGAATCTGCAGCTCTACGGGGGAGTGAGCACACCATCACTAATGGCATTCAAGCAGAGGTGGGTGGGTGCTGGCTGTAGAAGGGAACTTCTGCAAGACGCATAATTGCACAAACTTTGTTGTTTACCTAAATTCAAGTTTAACTGGGCTGTATTTCTGCTGGTGAACCCTGGCAAGCCTACGTGGGTGACAAGTTTTCTGGTGATCTAATGTCCATTCCAACGCTCAGAACTTAGGATTCCAGGGAAGGACACTCAGCGCTTGTCACTGCACCACCACCATCCCCCCCCTTTGCCTTGAAATCTGGACTCAAGGTCAAATATTGTGAACAGAAAGTAAAAGTTTCTTGTTGGGGGTGGGGGGTCATTGCGGGGTCCCCTATGGAATGGTGAAAGTGACAGGCTCCTAGCTTCTGGGCTCCACCACTTGAAAAGTGAAGAGAACGGGTTTCGAGAATGACCCAGGAAACTGTCCTGATTGTCAGAATCCAATAGAAAATAACTCATCTTCTCAAAATGAAAACCGTGCCATGATTTCGATGTTAGAAATTTTTGTTTTATGATAAAATGTGATTTTTGGTCTCCTCAAGGCTTATGGTGATGTTATTATATTGGATAAATTAAGCATGAAATCATCTTTCAAACAAACAAACCTGTTTCCATAATCAATTTTGGCTGTGACCTTCTTCTTCAGTTCTTTGAGCTCATCCTGCGGCAGAGTTCCAGAAAGGATTTGCGACCGCCACTCGATAAGGTCGTAGATCATGTGCCGCACGCTTCGGAACATCTCCCTGTTATCTTGCTGTCAAGGAGGGGGAGAAAAAGCCAGTCGTAAAGCTTTTGATATAAAATAGCATTGCGGAGATGGCACAGAATGGATCTTTCTTCAAATACACATGAAGTATATGTACGCTACAGTTGGGAATTAGTTAATGCTGAATGAAAAAGTGTTTTTAGCACAAACTGGAGTGCACTGCATGGAATTTGGTTTCTGTGAGACACTGAAAGAATAAAAAGTAATGTGCAACCCCCAACATTCCAGAGTGTGCCCAACTGCATCGAAAGTTGACCCCAGCAGGAGCTGGACTTTGAGCTTCAACATCTGTCAAAACGCTCCTAACATCTGGCCCACGGATGGGCAGCTCTTAAAGCGCCCTCTGAATTAGTCTAAGCGTAAAGATCTGAATCCTGCAACTCACATGCAGTCTTCAGAATACCCTACACCCAGGATCCTTCTGAGCGCACTTAAGAAACCGAACCCCATGCCTTGCTGTCGAAAAACGTGCCGCTGGGCTGCCTCATCCAGCCCACACAGAGACGCTGCTGCTGCAAGAAGCCAAATCCCCATCTACAAGCTCTTGGTGCTTTTATGCCACAGGAAAATGTAAATTAGATGCAAAATTCACACTTCTTACCACTTTCTAAGTATTCTGATGGGACTGATGCTACAAAGAAAAGCAAGCGTTTGCAATTGCAGGAGTGCAATCCTCAAGGGGATGAGGGAGCCTCCGAAGGGAAAATAACCCAGTGGTTCTTTCAGCAAAAAGGAATCTAGGTGGAACCTAATATGATACAGTCCTGAACATCATGGTCCCTTTAAAAAGTTAAAATGTGCCCTGTAATCCCAGCACTTTGGGAGGTCGAGGTGGGAAGAAAGCTTGAGCCCAGGAGCTTGAGACAAGCCTGGGTAACCCTGCGAGACCCTGTCTCTATAAAAAATAAGAAATAAATTTTTTAGACCTTTTAAAAATCAAAATGTGCTCACTGTTTCTTGTAATTAAAAAAGTCCCCCTCCACATACCTGAACCAAGCACCCCACTATTTCTACTATTTCACATTATTTCTATGAGTTTCTAATATCCCCACCACCCACCCGTCAGGCACCCTAACAGGCTATTTTTCATTCCATGAGCTTGTCTTTACAATGTTGTCCTAATTTTACTTTCTTAAATGAAAACTAGTCAAACTTAATGATTTGTTACAAAATTATGTTCATTTCCCTCTTACTAATTCTCCTTGTCCATTTCTCTAAGGTCGTATCAAGTATCTAAAATCTCTAAGGTTTTGCTAACATCTACAACCACAGAGCACAGCAAAAATTCTATATAAAAACATTAAAACCATCTTTGGCTTGGCTTTGCACAAATCCAACAAAGTAAGTCCATCAGAGGCAAATTTAAGTTTTGTCAGAGGAAACCACAGTGATCATTAAGAACGCCTATTCCAGGGTGTTCTGGCTAAAACTGTCCACTGATATATTAGTCAGCATCAATTCCTGTTTGCTTTGTTGCCATGTTTTTGTTTAGAAATTGCTAAGTTGAACATGAAACACCGACTACAAAATTGCTCAGATTTACACAAAACATTCATGGCTAACTTTACGCTTTTAGGTTTTTGAGTACGTTTGATGAACAATTACTGCAACTGCTTATTACTGTGCATTTATAGGAAACCACTGTATAATCAGAAACCACAAGCCTGCCCAACAAGCAGCTGTGGGGCTTTAGGAAGTTTTCTATGCTCCCAAGAAATTAACGCACTGACTTCCTTCCAGAGCCCTTGCTTGGTGATAATAACATTAGCATATGAGAAATCAACACTCTGAATAGAAATACAGGCTTAACAAAAGGTAATCTTCTGCAAATATGAATTTATGTGCAAAGAAATGCCCTGAGGGAATATGAAATAGGAGATGTCAGAGCTTCAACCTCTCCGCATTAATAAGACTTCTTCCGTGATCAGAAGGACCGGACAATTGCACGTGAAACTAGAATGCAAAATATTTCCCTATCCCTGTCACAAACTCGGGTAAATCTAGATGATTGTAGTAAATCTAGACGATTCCTTAAATGATAAGAGGCATTACCTACTGTCAGACAACGGCAAAGAAATAAACAGTAATCCCCCTCTGCTCCATCCATGAATAAGCACCTGTTACTGTTAAAAAGCAAAGTTTAGTTTTCATGATGAAAATATAAACTCTGAGGCGACATCAGTGCAGATCGCCTGATCCTGTGTTCCAAGGGCCTTTAAGCAGTAATGTTTCCCTTTCCAAGGCAAGGACAGGCAAGTCCCCAGGCCCTTCTCTCCATACCCCACTATATCACAGCAAGCACAGCTGCACCGGACACAAAGCAGGTAACAGGGCACACAGCCCCCCAAAGTGGCCGGACTATCGGACCATGTCGCTTTCTTTGCCCTTTCGGAGTAAGATCCTATCCCAGAAGTTCTGCTTTTAAGGTTCCCAGGGAAAGGAAAACATCCCATTGGTATTGCAAGGTCTGAGAAGACCATCCAATCTCTATTTCCCCCCCACCCCCACCCCCGAGACAAGATTTTGCTCTGTTGTTCAGGCTGGAGTGCAGGGGTACAATCATAGCTCCCTGCAATCTCAAATTCCTGAGCTCAAGCAGTCCTCCTGCCTCAGCCTCCCAAGTAGCTAGGAGTACAAGTACATGCCACCACACCTGGCTAAATCTTTTTTTTTTTTTTTTTGAAACAAGGGTCTTGCTATGTTGCCCAGGCTGGTCTCAAACTCCTGGCCTCATGCAATCCTCCCACCTTGGCCTCCCAAAGTGCTGGGATTACAGGCATGAGCCACCACACCCAGCCCGTTCTCTATTTTTAAGCGTTGATCAAACATCCCGCTTGCTTACCACGTAGAGCTGCCTCCAGATGGTGGACCACTCTCGGAGTGTTGTGGTGACCTCCTGTATGAGGGGGAGGTCGCCTGGGATGACAGTTTCATGTTGCCTGGGATGAAAGAAGGATAAAGCGGCTGAGTCCATGATTTCATTAACTGCTGTGTGCCACGCCTGGTAAATTCCAACTCCAGGCCACAGAGTTCAACATTTAAGCAAATGGAAAGAAAATATACAAATAACACTGTGTTCAGGCAGATAAGTACATACATACATCTCTAAGAATGACAGGTACAGAGCTCGAGAGTGTTCATACATTATCCTGCATGTAAGCCATCCACCTCGTATGTCAAGGTAAGATGAAGGAGGCAAATAACATCCCATTAAAGTCTACAGAATGTCAAGGTCTGGCAAGTGGAAAGCGTATTCATAATACGTGTACCCATCTATCTTAAAGATGCCATAAATTACAAGCAGTCTGTGTGGCATTAAAATGCAGGTTTGGGTTAAGATTATTTTTACATTTCCATCATGCATAAAACTCATTATATGATAATACATGAAGCAGTTATCCTTGGCGAAATAGAAGAGGTTACAGCTTTCAAATGTCCGTGGTTATTCTCTCCGATCCCGACTCTGATTATCCTCTTGCCCTTTTCCCTCCAACCGAAAAGGTTAACCCTTGAATAGTTCTTAACTCATCTGTATTTATATATTGGTTTTCATCAAGGCAACCGCTGTTTTCTGGGCCAATACCCCAGATGAGGACTACGCAGAGTCTGGCTCAGACTGCCTGGGACGGGTGGGAGATGGAATGAGTGCCCTGTACAGCTCGGCTGGCCGGCCCCAAAGGCCCTGTGTCCCGGACAGACAAGAATCTGGCCAGCATGCAATGTCCAGGGACACCCACACCCTTTGATTTTCACAACACCTAGCCCTGTGGGAGGCACCCAACTTGGGCTCACAATTGGGGTTCAGACCTGCAATGACTTACTGATGGTGGGGGAGGCATGTCTGAGAGTGAAAGACGGCCAGTGTCCAGGCAGAAGAGAGACCAAGCAAGAGACTCTGCAAGAGGGATGGGACGATAACTGGGAGAGCAGGAAGGCAGGCAGGGCTGGGACGACAGAGCAGCCTGCGTGGGTGCTGGACAGGAGGGAGGACCAGGTAAAGGCGGGAAGGTGGCCGTGCATAGCAATCTGGAAGAAGGGAGAGGGGTGAGGTCGCCTCTCAAGCCTGAAGGCAGGGGTGCTTCAGCAGGGAGCAGTGGGGGTTGCGTGGAAGCAGCAAGGCAGACAGGCAGGGCCAGGGTCGGAGCATGGGGAGTGATCCCAGGGACCCCAAAACATCAGCAGGGAATTGGTTCTGAACTGCTCATTTCACCATCTCTCAGTTCACTTGCCTACAGTGAGGACCCTAAGTCTGCAAAATCCAGTAAAACAAACCAAACGTGTCTCTGCCTGTCGGGTGGGTGTAACTCTTATTTGTTGAGAATTGGAATAATCTCTCGTTCACTTTATTATTATGCTTCACAATTACAATTTACATTTATTCTTTTATATGCATTAAGCTGCTTTTTTGAAAAAAAAAAGTCAATCATATATAGTCTGACTGGTATAAGGATTCTGATACAAAGTGCGTCAAAGATACACTTTATTCAATTATTTCCACAATAGGGCAAAAGTTTCCAAACTTTCTTTTTCTTCCCCTCAAAGCTTTGCATACAAAACATTGTACCTGTCTAAAAAAAAAAATGCCATATTGCGGGTCATCACCATTCATGCCTCTAAATTATTTTCTTCGTTTTAATTATGCACCATGGAACTACAGAACCCGAACAGTCCCTTTCATATGTTAAAAGTACGGTGCTTGGAAAGGCAATTTTGCAATCAGCCAAAGAGATGTCATTATGCAGTAATCATATGATTAGTAATTTTATAATTTACATATTTAACTGAGTGTGAAGACGTAGCAGAGACAAAAAAAGAAAACATTTTAATGTTCCTTCTTCCAAGTTCACACCTGGTTATTCATTTGCCATTCCTGCCTAATGGGTTCCTGTTCTACAAATGTTCTTTTAATGATCTTATACATCAGTTTTATGACCTCTAGGAAACATACATCACAATTAGACAAAACCCAAATTCATACATGTCCCAATTTAACAACTGTTGCCTGAATTCCATTTGTGTCATACCCTGAAAAGTCTTCCCCAAAAAAGGACTCAGAGCAGGAGGCTGCGGAATCTCCGCCGAAGGGGGTAGCTCACAGAGGCAGCACGGAGCACCGGGGCCGGCGCTTTCCAAAACTGACCTCAGGTTCAAGGACAACGAGTACAGTTATGGTGCTGACTTCAGACTCTTTAAAGGATCAAAGCCATGTTGCCCACAACTCTGAATCACACGTCCCCTTTTTCTCCCCCAAATTCCTGTCCCATCATAACCAATCACACCCATTGTCTTAACCCCCTAATAGTACTCTACCATACATAGAAGCAATAAAGCCAAATATAATAATTGCAATTCTCCATTTAAACTTGAAGACTAGACTCACCCTTTTCCTTCAACTATTGCTTCTTTAAGATGAATATATGAAGCAGGAAATATACCCTTTGGGGGAAAAAAAGAAGCAGATTTTATCATCAATATGAATACTGATCACAAATCAAACAACGGCCCCCCAAAGGGTGGGGGCAGCGGTGGCTGGATCGCCATTAATTTCACAAGTCTTCTGTTAAGCCTCACATACGACAACATATCAAAGAAATCACAAAGAAGTGGAAAAGACGACACTCAACCGGCTTGTGTTCCAGAGAGTCTGCAGACATCTTAGAAGAAAACAAACAATGTCTTCAAAATTTCCCAAAGACACGGGTAACTTTTCTCTGCGGTTCACATGTTGTTTCCACTGTTGATCTTGCACAGGCAGATCAAAGTCCAACTGATGCCTAAAAAACAGTTTTGGACGATGGTCTCTGACAATTTTCCTCTTCAAAATGATAAAATTGTCATCGGACGTTGGTTTAAACCACTGAATGTCACCTGCACACTGGGCATTTACCTAGACCCACCGGGACTTTCTCCCAGCGGAGGCAACTGGGAAACAGGGAGGCGGGCCAATTCCGCCCATCTGCACGACTGCGGCGCAGACACCAGCTTCCACTCGCGTGTGCCTGGGTCTCCTAAGTGCGGCACACCCGTGAGCCCATGGAAGGCAGATTCTCAACGGGACTCCCAGCGTCAGGCACGGTCTGGGAAGTGCCGGGAGGAGCTTTACCAAGGCTCTGGGTCCTGCTTCCTGAGCAAGCGAAATAACCCCCCTCCCTGGAGTGAGGCAGAGGCGAGTAGTCCAGGAAAGGCAGGCTGGGGGCTCGGACGGTGCCACGAAAGCCACTTCCCGTGGGAGGTTTAGTGCCTGCGGCCGATACCCTGAAGTGGCACCCCTGTGGCTTCGAGGTACCTGTTTTGGAAACAGGAACTTCTGATTGGGTCTTCCTGGCACCTACACGAGATATCCAGAAACCAAACTACGAATCATGCCTGGGACGGGAAGGGGCAGGGCAGAGGGCTGAACCAGCCTGGCAGGCACCACTGATTCATGCTCCTCCAGCCTGCCAGGAACGTGGCCGAATTCCATACAGAGAAGAATGGTCACAAACAGGGAAGGCGGCAGGCGGAGAGTCATAGACTGAGCCACAAAGAGGACTGGAAAACCCAGCGCTGGGTTGCTCCGTTCAGGTCCTGGTTGTCTGGGATACCTCCAATTCCCAGGGTGGTCTCAGGTGCACAGTGGGCATCTCTCCACGATGCCAGTAGGTGTGCACCCAGGTGGGGGAACAAAACAAACAGGCCAATCCCAACCCATGTCCCCAGGCAGAGACACCCCTCAACCTCAGCAAATCCACTGGAGAATCATAAAGCCACAGGAGGGATAGAAGATGGGTGAGGCTGGACACACCTAGAGGTTCGGAATGAGCAACTGAAGCTGGGGCCATGCAGGACCAGCCCTGATCCATTGCACATTTATAAATATCTAGACTAAGGTTGCTTACAGATCACTTAGAGTCAGGATTCCCAAGGGCCACATCCCTTATGGAAAAATAACTATTTCCCTACCCAGCTCTATGCTGTCAATGAGTTGTAGTATCTGGGCCCCCCACCCCACCCCGTGCAGCACAGGGAGTACCTACTGCGGGAAGAGGGAGATCCCACAACGGGACAAGTGACAATGAATACCAAGTAAACATCAAAGGGATGTGAACAGCTTGCCTGGGGCATGCCCAGCTCAGAAAGCAGCAGCTCTGTCCTGAGTACGGTAGGGGAGGGGAGAGGTGGGGAGTGTTGGTGTCCATGATTCTAATCTCTGTATTACTAAAGTCTTCGTCTGAGGCTCTCCCAGATGAAACTTGGGGTTTCAACTGCAGGAATACACTCTCGACTGTAGAAAGAGGAATCAATGTGAAAACAGAACTTTCCTTGGACAAATCTATTCCCCAACCCCCTGGTTGCGAGCTGTCGTGTCCCCACCTCAAGGCTGCAGGTCACTGGATGTGTGGAGACCTGTAGCCCAGGCCCAGCATGGCAGGGTTGAGGGGAGAAGTCCTCACTCCAATTTGCAGGCCTCGGTCACCCCTTTCCTAACAGAGTCTCTCACGTTAGAACATCAACGTGACCATGCCAGAGGAAGGCTGTCAGGGGACCAACCTGGAGCCCACCCATGTGACGGTGCCACGTGAGCGTGCACCACTTCACAGCCCTGGCAGAGTCCGACCTGCTGGGCACAGGCTGGGCAGCCTCTGGGCAGGCAGAGCAGGGAGGCCCTGGCGCTTGGGCCGCTGGACCTCAGAAGCCTGATTACAGGCTCGGGACCACAATCCAGAGTCCAGCCCAATAGAGGGAGGCAAATTGAAGACACAGAAGTAAGATGAACCATCCATCTGTCAAGTATAATTAGATATTAAAAGTTAACGTGGACAGCCTGACCACGGCTTAGCACGGATGGTACTTCAAAATCGTGACATGGTAGAACGAAACAGAAGAGCAATAATTAGGTTTTGCGAAGCTAAGAATATTAGAGCCACAACAGAACTGCATATGGGAGTGTCCACCACAACAGTCCAAGATGTAATTATGTGGCCCAGTCTCAGAAACTCAGACAGCCATGCACGCAAACCACCCCAGCAGAGTGAGCTCCTTTGTTCACCACCAACTCAAGCAGGGCGAAAATACTCACAAGCAAGAGAGCAATGAGCATGCATGAGCTTTGCCAATTTGCTAATTTATCACCAAGGATAGCACAAGATTGAAAACTGTAAGCGGTATTTTCTTTTCCTGAAGTCATTATACCCAGCTCATTCTCCAACACACGCAGTGCCCGAACAGGATGGAAATTCTATCAGGAGAAGAAGAGAGCGGCAGGCCAGCATGTTCGTTATCACAGCCCGGCAACACGCTCAAGGAAGGGAAGCTGCAATTCCTCCACACACATATTGCTCAGAAGAAAACAATTCAAGATAGTTCACATTCCAATCCCTATATCATTTTAAATTCAGAGAAAGAGATATAAAAGCAAAATTCTTAGACACAAATGAGGCAGAACTGATATTCTCTCTCAGTTTGATTTATGACGGGACATGCATTTTGTTTAATAAAAAGGAGGACTTACCTTCTTAGACTTTTTCCGTAAGGTGTAACCTCTGTACCACCCTAAACAAACACAAAGTTGAAACAGTTAGTGCAAACAGACATAATAGGGTCTCAGCAATGACTTCATGGTGTACAGAACTCATTGTTTCACACGACCAGGGAAGTCAGTTTGTCACCGGAATCTGGTAATCCTAATGCTTTGGAGACAGACTACGGAGTTTCCTGGGGAGCATCTCAGCAGTGCACTTGGAGCGCTGGCACCCTTCACGCCTTCATCTCCACGCGCCTCACACGGCCCTGAGGCAGCAAGAAGTTAGGATGCACAGTTCCAAGAGGAGGGCTTGTCCTTTCAACCACTTGCCCCTGAGTAGGCTCCTTGTGCATGCATTTTCCTATCTCTCCCTCTGCCTGAGTTGGACCAGGGTCTCCCCGAGTGCACATACCAGTGTCACCAGATCACCGAGAGCTGCCCGGAAACAGAAAACCCATTGACAGCGAACTTCCTCCTCCCTCTTCCAGATGGAGGGGCTTTGCCCTGGAGCAGCCACAATCTGACAAAGTACCTTCTGTGGCAAAGACGCAGCCCAACAGGAAGCGCCAGGGACAGGGACACAGGCCCACCTACCGCCTTCGGGCTCGGCCCAGCTCCAGCTTCCTGTCCCCTCCAAGGGGTCAGAGAAAGAAAGCAGCAAGAGCAGAGAGAAAGATGCGCTGGCACTGTTTGCACGCAGCAAATGCTGAATGGAATCTTCCCTTCAACAACAGAGCAGCCCTGACCACACCCTTGGCACCCCACATTGGCTGAGGGCGGACACTTGTCCCCACAGACAGCCAGAGGTCCATGGACACCCCACCACTGCATGGCACCAGATGGACGTTTTCTTATCCCACACTCTGAAGTCCCTCCAGGTTGCCTTTGCTTCTGGCCATCAAATCAAAAGCTCAGAGACAAATCCCAACTCTGCCACACAGGAGCAAAAGGACCCCTTTTACAGAGAGTGCTGGGAAAATGTAAATTCCCAGATAATAAGCACATATGAGGTTTTCCTACACTATCAGAAAGTCAAAGCCCAGAAGCCAGGGATGTGTGAATTGGAGAGCAAGTTCAGACAGACTGAAAATGGGCCCATGTTGCACCAACTGGCCGTCACCCCACTCAGGAAATGACAGTTTCAACAACCAGGGGGGAAGAGCATGATCATGAACCAGAAGATGACGGTGTTAAAATGAGCAAAATCCTCAAGGGATTATTAAACAGATGTTTTCGAAACATCCAGAAAAGGAGACAGAAACTGCCATGACCCTTGCAAAGGACGTGCAAAGACCCAGGGCATGACCAATTCAAGCCACTTCACTTTCCTGACACGGAAACTAAAGAGATTGATTAGGGGACCCACGGATACAAGACGTCTACATTTCAGCCACACGTTTGAAGGCCTTTATCTCCTGACAGCCACACTGTCGAGGTCGGCGGATTCAATAAGCCAGCCCAGAATCAGAGCCCATCGGTGACACGGCCGTCACAGACACCACAGCGGAGAGCGGGAAGGCAATGCAATGAGTCATTCGAAAGCCACGTTTACTCAACTTAAAGTACTGTTTTCTATCCTATTATATCTCTCCTGCATTTTCAGCATTAACATGCCCTTTCTTTTCTGAAACTGACAAAGGATTAACATCCTAGAATATATAAGGAAATACTGAAAAGAGACAAGAAAAAGACAGCAACCAAGTAAGGAAACAAAGTTTATAAACAACGTACAGATGAAACCCAAAAGACATACATGTGAAGACATGCTTAAGCCGAATCATAACCATCACCAGAGAAATGAAAACTCACGATGCAGCATCACTACACAGTGAAGAGCGGCAGCAATCAGAACGCTGCACGTGGCAGCCCCCAGGCTCTGTGGAGGGAACGAGATTGCAGCAGGCCCTGCCCACCCAGAGCCCGCACCCCCACGCCCGAGACTCCTGGGAAAGCAGCCCAAGACACCAGCACACCTGTGCACAGCGGGACAGACACAGGATGCTCATGGCAGGGGGATCTCAGGTGGTGGGAAGTGGGGACAGACTGAGCGCCCATGACTGGGAGGGCAGTTAGCGAAACAGAGATATACACATGAAGCAGTAAGGGCCGCGGATGGTCTAAACAGGCACAGACAACGGGGTGCATCTTGGAACACTAAGGCAAAAAGTAGGAAACAGAATGAGAGCTGTAACCAGACTTACATACATTAAAAATAGATGCACACCAAACAGTACAAGAACACAGGCAAACAAAAGAGCCTACTTCAAACACAGCCTGGAGTTTTACCTAAACGTTACTAGGTGGTTGTTTCTTTCCTTTCCTTTTTTCCTTCCTAAGCAAAACGGAAACCTCCGGTTTTCCTTCCTAGGATTTTTTTTGTGTTAATCCTTCAACTAACTGAGCCCACAGGCTATGTGCCAACGACTGCACGAGGCAGCACAAATAGAGAAACCCTCTGTGAGCTCATAGACTGGAAGGCCCCTAAGGCAAGCAGGGGTCAAACCACAAACTGTGTTGCATGACAGCTTAGCATGAAGAGAGAGGAAGTCCTGCCAAGGGCTTTGTGCAGAGGAGTGAGAGACTATATTAATAATAGAACGATACCTGGCTGCTCTGTGGGGAATGGCAGAGAAGGCATGAGCTTGGTGGCGGCAAGACTCACAGCTAGTGGAGTTAAATTCTCCCTGGCAGGGCTTGCTAGTGGCCTCCCTGCGGTCAACAAACCTGCTCCAAACAAGAGACACCCACCCGAGAGACAGGCAAATGTGGGCAAGACGCAGTCCCCAACTCAGGGAGGGCAAACCCTAGCCCAAGACAATGGCAGGCCACGTCATTTTGGAAGAAAATATATCATTATCACTTTCAAAAATTTGAATAAATTAAGTTCAAATTATCAAAAGACAATTTCCGAATCTTTGTGCAACGTCCCAGGTACAGCATTCCCGTCCCTGGAGGTCCTGTGGAAATGAGCAGACCCCTGGCCACACAAGAGTCGTCACGGCCAGGCCGTGGCCTCAGCCCTCCTGCCTGGCCGACCCTGGACACTGCTAAAGGCAGGGACTCACACGAATGACCCCCCAAAGCTCTTCCTACCTCCACGATGACCTGGAAAGTTCCTTTTCTTTGTTCTGTGCTCTAGGCCTTCGTGAGCCCAAGAAAGAGACATTAACCATAACTTGAAGGTAAATTTGTCCTTTGAACCTTAAAATAGAGAGTGATCATCTAGAAATTACATCCTCCGGCGCAAGCTTGGTAACATCCTGAAAAGGATCACACAGAAAAAGAAAACTTGACATACAGAAAAATCTCGTTAGAGGAAAAAGAGGGGAGGGGAAGAGGGAAGAATAAAGAAAATGCCAGACTCTGATACAAATCGTGAAATTCAAACGAGAGGAAGAAGCAGGAAAACAAAGGAGAGCACATCATTCCATCTTCATTTAATGATAATGAAGTCGTCAAGTTTCACAAAGTCAAAAACTACTTCCCCCAAATCCATTTCTCTGATCAGATTCTGATTAAAACCAAAAAGGGAGTTGCCAAGGAAAGAAAATTCATTTTCTGTTAGAAAAGAGTCTTTGCAAAGACTGAAACATTTTAATCAGAATCTAAAAAGACTGACTAGCCCAAGAAAACGAATGCTCACTGTAGACCCCTTATCATGACATCAGCCAGAAAGTCAAATGCCTGCCATCGAATTTTTTTGAAGTTAAAAGTATTACCAGAGGCCGGGCGTGGTGGCTCACGCCTGTAATCCTAGCACTTTGGGAGGCCGAGGCGGGCGGATTGCTCAAGGTCAGGAGTTCGAAACCAGCCTGAGCGAGACCCCGTCTCTACCAAAAATAGAAATAAATTAATTGACCAACTAAAAATATATATACAAAAAATTAGCCGGGCATGGTGGCGCATGCCTGTAGTCCCAGCTACTCGGGAGGCTGAGGTAGTAGGATCGCTTGAGCCCAGGAGTTTGAGGTTGCTGTGAGCCAGGCTGACGCCATGGCACTCACTCTAGCCTGGGCAACAAAGTGAGACTCTGTCTCAAAAAAAAAAAAAAAAAAAAAAGTATCACGAGGACCAGTGACGCGCTTCAGGATTCCAATGTTTAAACAGCACGTTCTCCTTCCGAACGAGAAACTGCAGTCCACCACACACCCACGCCCCACAGGAAACCGTTAACTAGTCAGGAATGACATCATCACCCAGTGTTTCTTAAGCAGGATTCCAACTTCAACTGACCCGCGGCAAGAAATGAAAAAGATGTAAGACCATTTCCCTTCAGATCAGAAGTGTCTGAGAGGAAAGGTTTGATCCTTAACCTCTACTGAATTTCTCTCTGTTTCCTCCCAGCCACTGGCAACACATACTGAGAGGAGATAAGAAAATCCAACTGTCGGACACTGCAAAAACTGAAAACAAGCAGAATGCGCCCATCACACCCACCTGTTCACGGAGGGACGGGTCTGGTTTTGCAGTTACATGGGCTTCCTGGCGCAGGCCACGAAAGGCGATTTTCTTTTATCAGACGGGACTTATTTAGGGTAACAGGTGTGAATAGAATGGGATTCTAAGTCAGCATGCATCCAGTGGGCAGTGAGGGTGTCACACATGGGCATTTTAATAGGTCTGTGCTTCTCTTCAAGGGACACCTGAGCCGGCCACAGCTTGCCTAGGGCACGGACGCTCACACCTCTTCACTCCTTGCAAAGTGGATTCAAGGACCAAGTTGAAAGTTCAATTTGTAGATGACTATGTCTACAATTTCCTCCCCTACTTCGACCTCCCACTTGGATGGGTGGGTTTAGTTAAACCTAATCTAAAAGCAAATTTGCTCCTGAAATTATCCATTCTATTCCGATCTCTTTATTCATATGCTATATGGGAAGTAACCCCTTCAAGCAGGAATGAAGCCAACAAGTCAAAAACACAATCTTACACAAATCTGAGCAATCTTTAAAAATATCAAGCCCATCACTGCTTCACTTCTATGCAACAAGAACCATAGCATAAAACAAAAGGTACCCTGCTCAAAGCAGTTGCAAAACACGAAATATGAAAAACAATTGTCTGAAAAACCAAGCACATTGGAAAACCACTGTTACCAACAGTTTATTTATTGGATGATTATAATGATTGCTTCACTGGACTGCATCCCACATAACTGTGGCAAATCTCTGTTCCTCCCGAAGAAAATGGAGATTACAGGTTAAAAAAAAAAAAAGATGAAAATTATGGTTCTTCTGAGACATGCTGCCAACAGATCTGAGGGCATTTAAAAAACAAAAACCTCACAATTCAATATCAAATACATCAAAACAATGAACTAAACTAAAATATCTTAAACATCACTATTATCAAGTAGTCAGTTAGTAACAGTCAAGATTTACGTACACTTGCAAAGTAAGGAGCTAATGAGGTTTTCTGAAGATGTTAAAAATGGGAATTTTTATTTTTAAGTTGATCTCAATAAAACATTATTGAAAGAATGCACAGATTCACTACACCCTTACCTGAAAAGCCATCTATCTGCAAGAAAATAGATCATGAGAACAGAAACTGATTGCATATGTTTTTGTAACAGGAAAATGCTGTGCCCAGTAGGCACTGAAAACACGTGCCCACTGCCCCACAAGAGAAACGGTACCAAAATGCATACGCACCTTCATATGTCTCTAAGATGTGCACAGTGTCTCCTATCTGCAAAGAAAGTTCATCTGCTCCCCTGGCGTCATAGTTATAAAAGGCTGTGATGGAAAAGAGGGAAAACACATTAGTAGATGTCGAAGTTACTGTGCTGGGTTGTTTTTGCTTGATTTAATGTTGTTGGGTTTTAATATTGAAATATAGTCAGTCTTTGCCTGGATCATTCTCTCTGATACCCACGAAAGTAGCCTTTGCTTTCAGAGAAAAATGAAAAGGGCCAATAGTTTAAGTAGAAGAAATTCATGACTGCCCATGACATTAGATAACCATAGTGATTTTTTTTATTGTGCTAAAATATATATAATGTAAAATTTGCCATTTTAACCATTGTTAAAAGCACAATTCAGTGGCATTAATTATATTCATAATGTTGTGCAACCATCACCCCTATATCCAAAACGTTTTCATCACTCCGAACATTCCTTAAGCAGTAACTCCCAGCCATTGGTAACCTCTAATCTACTTTCTGACGCTAGCAGTACCTAGGTACCTCATGTAAGTGCAATCATATAAGCAGTATTTGCCCTTTTATGTCTGACTTCTGTCACTTAGCATAATGCTCCCAAGGCTGATCCATGTTATAGCAGGTGTCAGAACTTCATGCCTTTTATGCCTGAATAATACTCCATACGAGTGAACGTTTATAATAGGAAGAAAACTAAGGACACTGTTAATAGCCATTTGAGTGTCACTTCACATACTATTGTTTATTTCCACCAATGTATTCTTTTTATTTTCCTAACTGTGAATCAATTGCACATGAACTGAATGTTCTCTGGAAACCAAATTAATAAAAAAAATTATCATATAACAATGTTGATATTAAGCCAACAGGTAACATAACAATCATAGTAAATAAAAATATGTCCACTGCTAAAAATAAATCCTTAAAACTGACAATAATATCCATGAAATGTCTGAAATCCTGAATGTTTACCCTGACATAAAGCTATTCCTATTTTGCAAAAGGATCATATTGCTCCTAGATAAGCAACTAAAAATTCCTACCATTAAATTCAAAACACACTTTTGCTCAAGCAGTATGGAATAAAGGCAACTCCCACAGGTATAAAAAGGATGTTACAAAGTATTTAAGTCCCCAAAATAATTCAACTAGCCCACTCTCAATTTAAAACAAATATATATGTATATATGTGTGTGTATATGTACATACAGTGGTGTTCCCCCTACACAATGGACTCTACCTAAAAGGATGTAACATTCAATGTAAAACTTATCTTCAAAATTGCCGATCAAATTTCTCCTCCATCCTAAACAGTCCAGCCAGACTGGACCATGCTTAACTGGCACCTTTATGGTGTCACATTTCTAAACTTCACCTTAACCACATCCTGTGCAAATTCCTCCGGCGAGCACGCTGGGCCCTCCACCACCTGGACCATCTCACCACGCTGCACCACACCTCCCAAGCACATACGCCCTTCCCTGGGCCCTTCCTCCCACTGAAAGAAAGAAGCAGGCCCATCCTATGAGTGCCAACCTGTCCTGCCTGGCTACCTGGCTCTTGCCACTGGATGCACCTTGTCAAGAAAGCCAGGCCCAACTGTGTTTGCTCTTTCAACGCCACTCCCCAGACACCACGGGCACCAGGCCGCACCTGACCTCCTCTGTATCCTCTTCTATCTGAGCCAGTCTTATGTCAGACATGTGTCTGAAGATGTCCCCTACCTAAGGAAAGTGCACCAGAGAGCAGAGGTCACACGCCTTCAATGTTTCATGCCCACACCCCCAAGGACAGCATAGTGCTTAGCTGTACAAAGGATTTAAAAACCCAAGCTGCCGGCATGTCAGGCTGCAAAGTCTAGAACTTCAGGCCCACGCAGACCCTGTGGTGTTCACAGTCATGGTCTCCGGAGACAACCAAAATGGACAGGACGACACCTCTACCACTGAGGACCCCCCTGCCCTCCAGCAAGTGACCCACCCTCTCCACCTTCAGTTTTTCAGTCTGTAAAACAGGGATACTGGTGCCCCCCGTAGAGCTGAGCATGCAGATCACACCTTAAAGGAAGCCATGTCCCTGCCGGCTCTGCACAACAGGCCCCACGGTGAGTGCTCAGTTGCTGTTGAAGGCTTTTATTGTGGCTGTATCTTTTTTACTGCTAGGAAGACTTCTATCGCTACCAGAATTCTTTTTAAAAACCCAAAGTGAGCATACTACCACATGTTCACAAAAATCCTGCAATGACAAAAGCCCAACTTGTGTAGAAAATCCTATTTTCTCAAGTATTTTCCCCAAAATTCATAAAATTTAAGTGGCCTCAACTGACAAAGATGATTATTAGTGGTTATAAAGTTTATCTGGCATTTTATAGCGAATCTTTAACAAGAAATAACTGCATCAGGTAAAAAAAAAAAAAAAAAAAAAAGCCCAGAGCACAGGCTGAACTTCCCTAGTCCGGCACGACCGTATTCTTATGCCCTTAGGAACCATAAATCCACGCATCTCAGATCGCAAGAGCACCCCGCCAGCACGCCCATTCTGCTGCAGATGTGGAAAAAATAAACACGTCAAAAATCATAAAAATGAAATAAAACGAGCACGTCAAGTGTGAACACATTCAGGCACGTGTGAATTTGTAAAGCACATACACATAATTCTGTCCTTAGTGTTTCACCTTTAAATGCCACACTCCCCAATCCCTAAAGTAGACAGAGAAAAGCAGTGATGAAAATCTTGCCCATGGAGAGAGAAACTTCAAATTTAACAATGGTGTGAGCCGACAGACCCATGATTTTATAAAGGAAAAAAGAGCCCTAGAGGGTTATGTGGATGGCCACAAATCAAGCAGAGTGAAGACCAGAATCCATGCTGCCCTGCCCTTTTTTTCATTCTAGGATTAATGACTGAATAATCCCATATATGAAGGCAAATTAAAAGACTCAACTATGCAAGAGTACTTGACAAGGGAGTAGGAGAGAGGGGGTTAAGTACAGCACTTAGCATAACGGCCCTCCAAAGACACCCAAATCTGAAAGCCCAGAGCCTGTGAGCAGGCACCGCATGTGGCTGCAAGTGTGATTAAGTTCAAGATCCTGAGATGTGGGGGTTAATCCCGGATTATCCGGGTAGGCCCAATGTCATCCCAAGGGTCCCTGTTAGAGGGAGACAGGAGAGTCAGAGTCAAGAAAGAACGAGATGAGGTCAAAGTGACACACAAAAAGGGAGCAGGCAGGGTGCAGTGGGTCACGTCTATAATCCCAGCACTCTGGGGGGTTGAGACAAGAGGATGGCTTGAGGCCAGGAGCTCGAGACCAGCCTGAGAAACATAGAAGGACCCTGTCTCTACTAAAACTTTAAAAGATTAGCTGGATGTGGTGGCACATGCCTATAGTCCCCGCTACTTGAGAGACTGAGGGAGGATCGCTTGAGCCCAGGAGTTTGAGGCCGCAGTGAGCTGCGATCACGCCACTGCGCTCCAGCCTGGGCCGCTGCAGCCGGGGCCGCTCCAGCCTGGCCCACAGAGTGAGACCATCTCTAGGAAAAAGAGCAGGGAAGCAAAACAAGCCAAGGGATGCAGCCTCCTCTAGACACTGATGCTTATATGAGAAGTGAATTGGGAAAGGAATCAGCAAGAAACCACGCTCAAAGTTCTTTCCCTGCATGATGGCTTTTATTGTTTTTCTGGAACAACAAAAGGAAGCAGACTCTCCTTGCAGCCCCCAGTGGGAGCGCAGCCCTGCTGAGACCTTGAGTTTAGGACTTTGGATCTCCAGAATTGGAAGGTAATAAGTTTGTGTCATTTTTAAGCCCATAAGTCTATGGTCATTTGTTACAACGACAGTAGGAAACTGGTACAAGCAGGTATGTCAAAAACAATTTCAAAGGGGTATTCTGTGGTTAATTTATTCACTCCATAAGGCAGCCGGAGCAGAGATCTCCACCGCAGGCACCTGAACCCAGACAGGTCCGGGGCTGCAGTGCCCAATTCTTGCACGGTATGAGAAAAACAAGGACAATGCAGGGAACTTTTAAAAATAAACCTGAAAGTATTTAACGTAAGTGACTATTCCTTATTCTGATTATGTGACCTTTCAAAGTTGCCCTTTCTAGAGGGTGAGCAGGATGAGAAGTATCTTCTCCTTTATGAAGGACAAATGGCATGTGGATTAAAGATGTCTTCGCCTGACTCAGTACAAAGATGCAACCTTTCCGCTAGTCACTAGGTTTTTCTTCTTCATTTTTCTGATCTGCTGGGGTCTGGCATCAACTCCACTAGGAAATATGGCCATAGTATCTCATTCACATCTTGGGGAGTGTAGCATTAGCCTCCCTGTGGGAGGTGGGCTGTGTGCGGAATATATTCCTCCCCTCAAAGCCATCTTCCCTCTATGCTAACAGCCGGGCTACAGATGGCCGTCACTAGGTATAGAGGCTCATCCATGCGAATTTCCCAGTCCTGGACTGCAGAGCCCAGTGTAGAAGCCAGACATGCTTGTATGAGAAGTGAATTGGGAAAGGAATCAGTGAGAAATCATGCTCAAAGTTATTTCCCTGCATGATGGTTTTTGTTCTTTTTCTGGAAGGGTTAGCAGTAGCTCGAACTAAGCACACACGTGGATGTGGATCTTTTCTCCAAAATAAAAAATTAACACACTAGTCTGTGCCTCATATAGCTTATGTGCATCAGAGACTTGAAAAGGCAAAGCCATCACCTCTGTCCAGTCTCCTGATCACCTTTGAAATAGCTGCCCAATAATGTAAAGAAGTACCTGTGGCTCACAGAAAGAGAGGAAGGCTTCCATCTGCACCAATATTATTAATGATATGCACCATGAGGCTACTACAGTTGCTGCTGCTGCTGCTGCTGCTATACTATTGGGATACCATAGATGCTGCTGCTGATGGTGACTATGAAGGTGATGACGATGATGATGGTGATGGTGGTGATGATAGTGATGGTGAGGATGGTGGTGGTGGTGATCATGGTGGTAGTCGTGATCGTGGTGGTAGTGGTGATCGTGGTGGTGGTGGTGGTGATAGTGATGGTGAGGATGGTGGTGGTGGTGGTGGTGGTGATGGTGGTGATGGTGATGATGATGGTGATGATGGTGGTGGTGGTGATGGTAGTGATGATGGTGATGATGGTGATAGTGATGGTGATGGTGATGATGGTGATGGTGGTGGTGGTGATGGTGATGATGGTGATGGTGGTGGTGGTGGAGGTGATGGTAGTGATAATGGTGATGATGGTGATGGTGATAATGGTGATGGTGGAGCTGATGATGCTACTAACAGTGCTGGCTGACATTTACTTAGTATATTCCATGGGCCAGGCAGTGGGCTAAGAGCTTCACATGTTCAGACTAATCACAGCAGCCCTAAGAACTGGATATAAAATTATTCCTGTTTCCCTCGATCAGGGTTCACAGCAGCTCAGCGTGTGCCCATATAGGAGCAGCCAGTGGAGGAGCCGCACAGAGCCAGAGGCCAGCCTGGACGAAGGGCTGCCAAAGCCCTCTCCATACCAGCCTCCTCAACCCTTGGCCAGAGACAGGCACAGCCTCTCGGGGCCTCAGACTGTCCTGAGACCACCCTCCTGACGGCTCCTCTAAAAATCACAGTGTCCAGCTTGGAGTTCCTTGACAAGTAAATATGCTGGCGTGCACATTCCATTTCTAAGGGCCACTCACGTCTAAAACTTCACGCTAATTAATTTCCCATTCCTTACGCAGAACCCAAATTGGGGTGATTCCACAAACAGAAACATTCGAAAACCTATCGATGTACAATAACTCACTGCATTAACAGAGTAAAGGATAAAAAATCCTACGATCCTCTCAACTGATGTAGAAGCAGCTTTGGATGAAATGTAACTCTCACTCGAGGGAAACAGAAAAAAAAACTGACTTAACTACTGTCACATGAAAAAGAAAAAAAAAAAAACACTACAGCCCTTCAGCCCACTTAACAGACGAAAACATAGAGGCCTCCAGGGGGGTTATGACTTGCTCAAGGTGACACAGTGAGCTGATGGCAGCCTGGGGGCCCTGGGCCTTCCCTTCCAGACAGTCTCACCACCCACACTGCCTGGCCCACCTTCACCACCTCCCAGGGAGATGTACACACTCTCTCCTCTCCACCACCAGAGGTGCCTTCTTGGCCTCTCACTCCAAACACTGCACCATTTCCTTGGCTTTCTGAATGACGGTAAACCTCCAGCTCAGCATTCGCGGCCCTGTGGGATCCGACTTCAACCCACCTTTCCCTCGCAGCCCACTCACCCTCCTCGGGCTCCTCCTACCCCCTAGGCCTGCCACAGGCTGCTCCTGCTCCCAGGAACGTCCTTCCTCCCTCCACTTCTGACCGCACGCTTGTCTACAAGGCCTGCCTTGAATTCGACATCCTTCTCCAGGTCCTAGCTGAATTCCTCCTCTCGGCACCAAAAAACAAGGTACACATACTCCTGAATTAATTGCTTGCTCCCGAACTCTCCTGTACGCTCTGTGCCACCCCCACAACCTTGTAGAGTTGCTCATCTAGATGTCTGCCTCTCCCACCAGACCACAGACTCCTTGAGGGAAGTAAACATTTATTAATCATTGGATTTCCCACAGTAGCTAACACCGTGCCTTGCAGGCACTCAATAAAAATTCACTGAATCTAACCAGATCCCAAAGCGCTCCTCCTTGTGCAGACTGCAACAGAGTGAAAGCAAAAACTGTATCACATGTTCCTCTTCAAAACGCTCTTGCCCCTTGCACCAAGATCCCGGAGCCTGAGACTTACTCGATCAATAAGAAAAGGAGACACCATATTAGCTTTCCCGGCTCCGCTTTGGGTCTTTTCGATCTAAGCAGAGAGCCTGCCGTCAGCACCGGTACAGAGCCTCCTTCTGGCATCGAAGTCATGGGCTCGGCCACGCGTCACTGCTTGAAATCGATGCAGCCTGGTTTCTCTCTATCCACATACCCCTGAAACACGACTCCAGGATTTCAAGTAGCAACTTAAAAGTTAATCAATTCTTTTTAAAAAGTCAATTTGTGAAAATGAATTGCTCTAATTGTGATTTCATTCCCTCTGTCTTGCCATCAGTGGGATAAGATGTTCCATGGCATGCATCTTCTCAGGCCCGGGAAAACGCAGGCTGTGCCCTCGGATGTACTGGGCCGGGGCCCTGTCTGCACCCCCTGCAGGGCTCATCCGAAAGGGCCACCTGCCTGTCCGTGGGTTGCACGCACCCTACGCGTGTCTGTCTAGTCTGTGCAGGCACTGTAGATTTCACTCAGCATTTCCCACCCGGTCTCTAAGGAACAACCCTTGCACACACTGCACCACTCAGGAAATACCACATACAGAGCATCGGAACACCACATACACATACATCCTTCCAACTTGACCCTGGGGCAGGCATCAGCCCTCCACATTCAGCACTTCCTGATGCCGGAGACCAAAGCCAACTATGTTGTTGTAAACAGCTCCACACCTAACGCTACTAATAGTCTCACTAGGGGGAATTTGGTGCCTGTAACCACAAATAAAATGGTAGATGCAAGAGGCAGCATTAGAGCACCTATTTGGAGCTGGGGCTGGGTTTCCTAAACTCTATCTTCAGAACGAAACTGGCAGCCACGCCACTACCAGCTTCTATGACCTCAGCCCATCCTTCCACATCTTTTCGGGGGAAGCAAATGCCTTAGGCAGGGTTAGGCAGGTCTACCTTAGGCAGACCTCCCCCCCCAAAGAACCTTTCTGAATCAGAGCACTCACTACATCATACTGCAATCATTTCTTCACCTGTGTCTCTTCCACTTCACGGTGAGCTCCTCAAGGACAAAAACCTGTGTCTTATTTTTGGCAAGCATCTAACGACACCTGGTATACAGCAGGCATTCCAATAATGGATGGATAGATGGAAGGCAGGTGGAAGGAAGGAAGGGAGGAAAGAAAGGAAGGAACAAAAAAGGGAAGGAAGACTCTTACAGCCTGGTTCTAATGATGCTACTGAAAGTGTTGTCTTTAATATTTTTTAAAGCTGAATAAAAATAGTAAGATACTTAGGAAGAAACTTAAGGAGGCAAAAGACTTGTACACAGAAAACTAACATAATATTGCTGAGACAAATTAAAAGATGCAAATGTTAAGACTTTTGTGTTCATTAAGGGGAAGACAGTATTGTTAAGATGTCAACACTATCCAAAGGGAAGCTACAGATGCAATGCAATTCCTATAGAAGTCCCAATGACATCTTTTGCAGAAATACAAAAATCCATCTCAAGGGTGCCAGAATAGCCAAAACAACCTTGAAAATCAAGAACGAGGTTAGAGGTCTGATTTCCATACTTCCTACAAAGAGTGTGGTGCTGGCATAAAGAGAAGCGTGTAGAACAACGGACGGAACCGGGAGCCCAGAGTTGAATCTCACATGACAAGTCAAACGATTTCAACAAGGGTGCTAAGACTGGTCAGTGGGGGAGAGGACAGTCTTCTCAACAAATGATGCTAGGACAACTGGATACCCATTTACAAAAACAATGAAGCTAGACTCTCAAACACTTCACAAAAATTAACTCAAAATGGATGAAAGACCCAAACAAAAGAGTTAAAAACTATAAAACTCAGAAGAAAACATACAGGAAATACTTCATGACACTGGATTTGGCAAAGATTTCTTGACTATCATACCAAAAGTATAGACAACAAAAGGAAACAAATTTAAAACGTTTGTGCATCAAAAGATGTTAACAGAGTGAAAAGGCAACCCACAAAATGTAAGAGAGTAGACACTGGATACCAGTCTCCTATATCTGATAAGGGATTGGTATCCAATATATATAGAATTCCTACAACTAAACAACAAAACAGACATAAAAGTAGTCAATGGACTTGAACAGACATGACTCCAAAGAAGACACATAAATGGCCAATGAGCACAAGAGATGATGCACATCATCACCAGTCAAATCAAAAACTACAATGAGCTATCTCTTGACACCTGTTAGGATGGCTATTATCTGTCTCTCCCTCCCACCCCACCCCCTAAAAAAACCCAGAAAATAACAAGTCTTGGCGAGAATGTGAAGATATTGGAAGCCTGTATGTTGCTGGCAGGAACGTAAAACAGTGGAATTGCAAACTACCTGTGATCCAGCAATGCCACTTCTGGGCATACACCTGGAACTGAGGGCAGGACCTCCGACACTTGTACACCTGTGTTCACGGCAGCAGCATTCACAGCAGCAGAAAGGTGGAAACAACCCAGTGTCTATCAACGGACAAACAAAATACATACGTACGAAATGTGACGTGTACATGCAATGTCCCTCAGCCTTCAAAGGAAGCAAATGTTGCCACATGTCACAATGTGGATGAACCCTGATGACATTTTATGCCAAGTGAAAAATAAGCCAATGGATCGATACTGCACGATTCCACTTATCCGAGGGTCCCCGAGTGGCAGGGGGGCTGCCAGGGACTGAGCGGAAGGGTGACAGGGGTTCTCGTCTAGTGGGTACGGGGTTTCACCAGGGAAGATGAAAAGAGTTCTGGCATTGGGTGGTGGTGAATGTGCTTCATGCCAGTGAGATGCACACTGTAAAATAGTTTAAATGATAAATTTTATATCATGTATATTTTACCGCAATGAAAAAAAGATGCAAGGAATAAAAGGAAAGGCTTCTGAGGCACAGGAGGAAAGCTCCTGATGGACGGAGCCTCTCCCTCACTGAGAACTGCGAGCATTCGGGGGCTGCACGAGTAAAACCCCCAGTGGGCTGGGCAGCCTCCCCCACCCAGGTCAACACATCAGGTTGAGACAGCAAAGAGACAGGAGAAGAAACTAGGGGAGATGAGCTCAGGGCCCAAGATCACCTCCAGCTGCATTTCCAGTGTACCTGGTACAACACCCCACATTTCTAAAAAGGACGCCGATTTCAAAGTCATCAAGCTGCTCCTTTGGGGTTTCTATCTTTCTTTCTTAGGAACAGAGAGATTGTTTCTCTGCCCATAAAATCCCCTGCGGCAGTATTTCATGCAGCGTTTGGATATCAGAATCGAGGAACTCATCTACATAATTACAGAAACAGAGCCGGGCCTGGTAGGACAGAGGACCTGTCATTCATTATTCAACATTTCTTTTTGCCTTTTGGTTGGAAACAGGTGGAAGGGATGGCGAAGATAAGAGTGTGAAAAGCAATATACAAAAGAGCCTTTTCTCACATTCTAATTGAACTGATAGACACAATTCAAAAGACATTTTAATATCTTTCTTCAGAATAAAACATCACTGTATGCCTTACCCAAAACTAGCCAGCAACTACCTTACTTCTATTCAATCCAAAAGGTCACGATGCCAAGACAACATGCAGGTTTCTTGGGAAGCACTGCAGGCTGTGGCTCCATTGAGTGTTGCCTTTATTGCTCTTCCACGACAGGAAAAGTAAGATTCCACTTTTCTACATTTGCATCTTTCATAAAGTCAGTTCTAGGATACGAAACCACCGGCCTCCTTATTCACGGTCTTTACAAATCTACCCACAAATAAGCAAAGACGTAGCTGACCTGAACATTAACTATTTTTGCATTGAATTTTGCTCAGCAGCAAGGAGATGTAAAGACAAGATGGGATGGGGAGGGCGGAGATTTTAATCTCTTTAATCATCCTTCTTTAAGACGGAAAGTTTATTGCATCTTGGGAAACACACACACTAGCACAATAGCATGCACTGACCCCGCGGGTGCCGGGAGCTTTCCAGGGACCTCACCCGGCAAACCCTGTCACTGGCAGGCCTGAAACAGGTCACCGCAGAGCGGCGCTGCTGGCCACACGGAATGTGAGCCTCAGTGGACTCCACAACCAGGTCTCGGTGAGATGCCGACAGGGACCTGCAGGCAGCCAGAACACCCGGCCAACGCTTGAGTTGAGGCTCAGCGCTTTCTCTGCCATGAACCCTACGGGGACTTGCACTTCCCCGACCCCCGCCAATCAGGTTCTACCTAAAGAGCTCAGTGGCAGCGCACACCAGCCTGGTGGCCTCATGCACAAAGGAGCACGGGTCTCCACTCAGCAAGACACACCGAAACAAGGGAGAGGACAGAAAAGTTGGGCTTAGAACCATTTATTTGTGCTACTGGTGATAAGGTTGCTCTGTTACAGCCTCCAACTCCTCTTCCTCGGCCTCAGAGAAAAGTCTCAAATGATTTGTTCTGCAGAGTATGTGGCCATGCCTTCTCCTTTTTGACCTGTTAGATCATGGAATCTACTATCAATGGTAACCAGCAAGGAAAGGTAAGGGCAAAGGAAGCATTCCGGAGACTTCATGGCACACCCTGCATACAGTACCTACGTGGACACATACGTACAAAACTCACAAACGGGGAAGCCTTTGTCATCATGCAAACGGGAACAGGAGCCCCAGGTGGCTCCACCTCGGGCCTTGGTCCACAGGTGACCTCTGCCTGGCTTGGCCCTCCAGGTCACCATCTCCTCAGGATAAAACTTGTCCCTGTCACCCTCCTTCCCATGACAGTCAGCACCCTCGTGTGTGTTCTCAATAGCACCTGTGCTCACCTGACAGAATGCCACCCGGCGCTGCCTGTTTGCTGCTCGCTGCACCCATCACGGAACAGGCGCCCGGTAAAAATGTCTTAAGAGCAGCGTCGAATAAGGACCCCCCTCTAGCTCCTCATTCCAACAACAGCTCCGCTAAACAGCGTAGGGCTGGTGACCCTTGACCTCTCTGCGCCCCACTCCCGTCATACATGTGCTGCATCTTCTCTAGCACCTGGCACCCACGGGACACAAATGCTCACTGCATGAGTAAGTTAATAAATAAATGTAGCGATCCAAGGTGGCCAAACTATTTCCTGAATCCTAAATCCATTGGAAAACACTGCGGTTTTGTTCGCATTTCACATTAGAAACGAAAGACCGGCCCTAGTCTTAGCTAGCAGAGACAACTTCCAACAGCCCAACCGGACAGGCATGTCCTGGGGATCCAACCCTACAGCCATAAATAAAGCACACTTCATTGCGCTGAAACAAACGGTGCCAGTGATCCTCCCCGGGGCCCCTGTACCTGCAGGCTCACTAGCAGGCCGCACACCCTCAAGGAGCTCCACGAGGCAGCAAAGACGGAGCAGGTCACACCCGGCTCTGACCGAGGGTCCACCCAGTGAAGATGTCGCCCAGCAGCCCTGGAGGGTCTCCCTTTGCATGAACACCCAGTGGTGACCCTCCCCAAGAAGAGATCTGAGGGAAGTGAAACAGCCAGAGCTGAGTGGAGCCAACCCGAGAATGAAGAAGATTCTTCATAGGTCCCCAAACCACTAAAATCAGAAGAAGTCACTAGAGCGTTCAAATCGCTCAGCCTTCTAAAGAAAACCTACCTGCCTTACCTAACAGGGCCACTCCCCATCCTCCTGTCCTGCAAGTCGAGACATCTTCATCATCCCACTATCAGCTTCTGTACAGAAGTGGGAATGGCAGAATACAGAGCCTTGCTGTATAGCTCCATAAACTGCCACTTCCCTTTCAACCTGCCCTCCATGAGGCCAGCTTCTAATGTCCCAACAAACCCCATGAGTCTAAAACCACCAAGCAAAAGAAGCAATATTCCCAGGTGTTAATGAACACGGCGGCATGTAACAGCTCTAAGTACAGAAAAAAGTTCAATGATGCGAACAATATAACAAATGAGTGTGTGTGTGTGTGTGTGTGTGTATAAATACACTCACACACATCTGCATATACACACTCACACGTATATGTCAATGGATGTAACGCAAAGCATAGTGTTAGGTAACCAGTTCAATGAGTTGGGGATAATCCTATAGATTGTGTCAATATAAGAAGAGTTCCAGAAAGTACTCTGTGTCCCTCTCTAGGAAATTTTTCTCCTGAAACACCACTTTCTAATTTTATTACTATAGATAAGTACTGTCAATGCTTGGGTTTCAAATATTCTGAGATACATGCATGGTGCTGTATCAGTAGCTTACTCTTTTTACTATTAAATAGTATTCCACATACCAACATATCACAATGTGCTCCACCATTCCCCTATTGATGGAGATTTAGGTTATTTATTTCCAGTCTGGCACTGTTATAAACAAGGCTGCAATGAACACTCCATGATGAACCTTTCTGTGAACATGTTTTCAACCCATGGGAACTTCAGCCTTGATTAGAGATGTTCGCACTCTTTGCAAAGTCACCCGTGGCCAAGGCATCTGCAAGCCAGCCGGCAGGCAGCGGCACCCCCAAGCCTGGAGGACAGACCCCTGTGGGGGCTGAGACTGGGAGGAAAGGAGACAGGGAGATGCAGCCACCTCGAGGGACCCACTTATCACCAAGGCAACATTTGGTTTCTTTGCAGTGTGTTGGAATTCCTCCTCTGTAGTCGTTACATTACTTAGCTTTGATAAAAAATAAAATTGAAGATTAAAAACCAATCAAGCCCTCTTTGAGAAAAACAATAAAGCCGGGAGCATGTGGGGTGTTAATGGAGGAACCTCAGCACAGATCTGCCGGAGGGGAGCCCCAACCCCAGCCCTCCCCTGGCGAGCAGCGGGGCTTCCAGACAGGCTGGCAGGCCCCCGCTGTGCAGGGCACACTCTGAGCGGAGTGCTCAGCCTCCGGAGTCAAAACACGGGCTCCACCCCTAAGCCCTGCTCCGTGCCCCTGGGCAGGCGGCGCAAGCCCTAGAGGCTCAGCTTCTCCCTCTGTGAAACGGGGCGAGGACGGCGAAGGCAGCACCTTCGCTGTGCAGTGTGCAGGCGTGCCCGGCCCGGGCTACCCCGAGCTCATGCACAGTAAACATTAGCTTACATTTTTAAAGGTTCCAGTGCGAGCCCAGGACCTGTTTCCTCTAGCAGGAATGCACGTGGAGAATTCCCGCTATCCCGCCACCTTCTCAAGGAGCATCTCGACCAGGCCCAACTCCTGCCACCTGCCCTCCCCTCCTGAGCCTCCCTCCTCCCACTCCCTGGGCTGGACCGGGACAAAGCAGGGCCGTTTCTGCACGAGCAGAGGGGAGATGCCCGTGGGCCGCGGGGCCTCGGCATGGGAAGGTTTGCCGCACCCTCAGCGCCTGGAGGTCAGGACCAGCACACGGCCCCAGCGACCCCAGGCTTCCAGAAGTCCCTGCGGGGCTGTGCTCTGGAGGTGGAGGCTGCTCGGATGCGTCTGCACCCCAAGTGCTGATCGCCGCTGAGCTCTCCCCAGGCACAGGCAGCCCCAACAGAACCTCTGTTTCCTGGCGGGAGAATCAACACTGGGTGGTGGCAGCTTGGGCCGGGCCCAGACGCACTGAACAGATGACAAGGGGGCGTTTCCACAGCTGCAGAGGGAAGCCGGGCGACGCAGGGAGAGCCCACCCTGCACTGCCTTGAACCAGGGAGCCAAGGGCCCGACCCAGGCTGCCTTTCTCACCTGTTTTCTCAGGCAGGTGGGCAAGCGTGGCCCGCAGGCTGCACTCTGGCACTGCCGTGGGGGGCAGTGCAAGTTCCCGGAGAACACAAGGTAGATCTCCCCTTAGTCAATCGCTTGATGCGTTCACCTTCCCTGGACGGCGCGGAAGCCATGGAGACGGCTGCGTGTAGTCAGGGAGAGGTGCCTGGGCCGCGCTTCACAGAGAGGGCCACCCCTCTGTCCCAAGCTCCACGCAGCACGGCCACTCTGTGCGAAGGCAGGTTCCAGGGAGAGTCGCACCCTGTCTGCCAGCTCGCCGCTCAGACAGCTGCTCTGCCCTGGACCTGGGCCTGCCAGGAGCCGCCTTGAGGCCCAGACAGCACCGGCTTCTGTCTCCCCCGCAGCTCGGTAAGCCCACACCCGGCAAGCCCACACCCGGCAAGCCCACACCCGGCCAGACCTCCCTGCCCTTGGCCGTGGGGGGCTCCACCCACACAGCGCCCAGCAAGCCAGGGCAGCACCTGTTCCCGGCAGAACCCGAGACACAATGTTCAGGGCCTGATGCAGAACAAGAGTGCAAAGGCCCTTCCTGGAAAGTTATCATACATTTCAAGACAACAAGTACGGCCATTGTTTAAATAAATAAATAGCAAGCGGCGGGAAGGATTTGAAGAGATGGAAACACTCGCGCACTGGCAGTGAGATGTGAAATGACATAGCTGCTGTGGGAACCAGTCTGATGGCTCCCCAAAAGTCACACACACCATGACCGTACGATCAGGCAATCGCGCTTGCGGGGACATGCCCCGAAAGCACTGGAAGCGGGGACTTGAATAGTACTAGAGCACCAATGTTCTAGGCAGCCGAACATCATGTATAACAGCCACAAGGCAGAGACAACCCAAGTGTCTGTGAACGGCTGGATAAAATGTGGTACACACACATAATGAATATTACTCGGCCTTATAAAAGGACATTCTGACACCTGCTACCATGGGGACAATACGCTGAGTGACATAAGGCCAGACACAAAAAGACAAATACTGTGAAATTCCACTTACACAAGGTCCCTACAGGAGTCAAATTCATAGAGACGGAAAGGAGAATGGTGGCTGCCAGGGACCAGGGCGCGGGGGCAGGGGGAACTGATGGTCAGTGGGCGACAGAATCTCTGTTGGGGAAGACGAAGAGAGTTCTAGAGGCAGATGGTGGCGACAGTTGCCCATGAACGTGAATGTGCTTAATACCACTGAACTGCACAGCTACAAACGGTTAAAATGGGAAATACTACGTTATTAACATACATATTTTACCACCATGAAGAAAACAGTTCAAGACATGAGAGCAGGGCATTACATTAACCCCAGGGCCCTTCTAACTGGGGGTCCCACGCGGTGCACGGGCCCCGGCCCCTGGAGCCGGCTGGGCTCCAGAGAAGCCCCTCTCTGCAGGACGCTGTGGCCCCATGCCGCCAGGGCAGGGCCTCTCCAGCAGGGCCGCTACGAGCCCGGCGAGTCGTGCTATATTCTAATACTCATTTCCACTGACTATAAAAATACAGCATCACATAACGGAATTGCTTTTGCGCCGTGGTAGGAACACTTAGCAAGAGAAGAGAAACACTTAGCGAGAGGCTATAAACCCTGTTTGCTTGCCCGTGGAGCTGCGGCTGAAAAGGACGAAAGCAGATAAAGACAGAGGGAGGACGGAGAGGATCGGCGTGTCCACCGTGATGCTCAACAGCGGCACCACTCGGGATGGCTTGTAAATGCACCGGGCAAAAAAATGAACATCCCTCGGCACTTCTCGTTTCATTTTTAACTTTTAAGCCTCCATCAGATTTGACATCAAAAAACACTCATTTCCCTGCAGTCCCTGTTGCTGCACCAGACTCCCCTGTAACGTGTTCTGGGGAACGGCGAGCTGCCACGGAGCAGCCACGGCACCCTCCAACCCTAACACACACGGAGCAATGTTTCCTCTGCCAACAGCTTTCCAGGAAAATCCCAGCCACAAAGAGGGATATACGACCCACACCAACTCCCATAAGGCCTGTGCTCCAAAGGCATTCGGCTTGAAAGATGGGGCTCCGTCGACAGTGTATCACCTCTGGGACCATCACCAACACCCCCACCACTCCTTCCATGAGCGTCACCAACAACACTGCCACCACCATCATCACAAACATCGCCACCACCACCACTACTACCATCCCCACCACCGCCACTGCTACCAACATTACCACCATCACCACCAATATTATCACTACCTCCACCCCCATCACCAACAATGCTACCACCACCATCATCACAAACATCGCCACCACCACCACCACTACCATCCCCACCACTGCCACTGCCACCAACATTACCACCATCACCACCAATATTATCACTACCTCCACCACCATCACCAACAATGCTACCACCACCATCATCACAAACATTGCCACCAACAACAACATAACTACCACCACTGCTATCATCCCCACCACCACCACCACTACCATCCCCACCACTGCCAATGCCACCAACATTACCACCACCACCATCACCACCAATATTATTACTACCTCCACCCCCATCACCAACACTGCTACCACCACTATCACAAACATCACCACCACCACCACCACTACCATCCCCACCACTGCCACTGCCACCAACATTACCACCACCACCATCATCACCAATATTATCACTACCTCCACCCCCATCACCAACAATGCTACCACCACCATTATCACAAACATTGTGACCACCACCACCACAACCACCACCAATAACAAAACTACCACCACTGCTATCATCCCCACCACCACCACTACTACCAACATTACCACCACCACCATCACCACCAATATTATCACTACCTCCATCACCATCACCACCATTACCACCACCACCAATAACAAAACTACCATCACTGCTATCATCCCCACCACCACCACTGCCACCAACATTACTACCACCACCATCACTGACAATGCTACCACCACCATCATCACAAACATTACCATCACTACCACCACCACTATCATCCCCGCCAGTACCACTATCACCATTACCACCACAACCATTACCAACAATACTACCATCACCACCACTATCACAAACATAACCACCATTACCACTGCTGCCACCTCTACCACCATCACCAACAATCCCACTACACCAACGTCACCAATAATACCACTAAAAACAACACTACTATCTCCACCAACAATACCACCACCTTCACCACCTCCAACAATAACAATATTACCACTATGATTACCATTATGATCACCAACATCACTACCACCAACAATAACATCACCACTACCACCACCACTACCAACACCCTCACCATCCTCATGTTAATAATCATAGTTAACACTTCATTCTGCCCTTAGTAAAACCAGAAACACCACTGAACACTTCATGCATTTCCTTAATCCCTTCCCAGTCAGCCCTAGGAATGGGGCCAACAGCCTCGCCACTTCTGCGCACACAGACTCTGAGGCCAAGCGCGGGGGCATCACGTGACCTCGCCCCGAGAACAGCCCCAGCCACCCACACACGGGGTTACCGTGCTGCCGCTCCACAACGAAGGCTCGGGGCTCTCCACCACCCGCTCCCCTTAGCTTCAGAGGGGCTCTGACATCGTGGGCAGTGTCAACGGCCCCAGAGCCCTTACTCCAGAAAGCCCTTGAGACCTGATGAAATAACAATTCCATTAATCCCATGAACAGACAGAACCCCAGTCTAGAGGACAGAGTGGCTTTCCACGTCATCTCTGGGCTAAGATCTCCCCACGGGCAAGCACAGCCCAGGTCTCCAATCATCCCGTCAGGTTATGTGTCCCCAACCTCCACAGCGCTCGGCCGTGTAGCACCCGGGCCGTGTTCTGAAAAAGAACAGCCCCCGCCCCCAGCTGGGCACGGCTCCTCCGCCCGGGCTGTTCTCCCTCTGCGGCTCCCTGAGTCGTGCCCATAAAACCAGCCAGAGGAGATGTCAAACAAAAGTCACACAAAATATCATCCAATATCACACAAGGACTGCCACAAGCAAACCTTGTCACAAAGTCCTTTTTAGGTGAAATATCCCCTAGTAATACTCTTCCCCTCCAGGTCCTTCCTGCATCAGTCAAACGCCTGCATTTTCCTGTCTAACATGAATTTATAGTCACAGCACAGAAAGGACACCCAATACCCCATGCTCTCGTCACAAAGAGATCCAGCCATGTCCCCGCTCTGCCCTTGCTGCTCTGAAATTAAGCAGAGGAGCTACCGATGCCCTGGGGAGAGGGGGCTCATGTGAGGGGGCTCACATCGACGGGCCGCCCCTCGCCCACTCAGGTGCCGTTGGCAGGTTGTTCACCGCTCTGGGCCGGAGGGGCAAGCGGGAGCTGAAATCCCGCCCCTGTTCTGCCTGCCAGGCAGCCTGTCCGCCCCAGGGAGCACCTTCCTGTAAGTCACAAAGACACCGCATGGCTTGGGGGCTGCCCTGCAGTCAGTCCTCTCCCCACCCAGGCAGGCCGCAGGAAAGCAGGAGCCGGGTGTGTTAACCCCTAGTCCCGGGGCCCACCCAGCACGCGGTGCTCACGTGATAAACACCTTCAAGGACTCAACTCAGGTGGGTCAGCAAACAAGAAGACTCAGAGTGCCAGGCGGGGAGCAAAGGAGCAGGGACCCCTTCCCCCGGCAGGACCCACACCCCCACCCAGGCAGGGAGGGACAGCCAAGACTCAGCAGGTGGCCAGAGAATCCTGGGGCAAAGGTGAAAACTCAGTCATAAAGGGAGCAGGAGGGGAGGCTGGGCCACAGGAAAGGGGTTCTGAACACCAGCTCCCGGCCTGCCCTCCCACTCAGCCAGCGCAGAGGCTGGGTGCGGTGACCCCGCCAAGGCCAGCGACATCCCCTACCTGCGGAAGGGTGCAGGAGGCCAGGTTACGTTTGAGGGAGAGGACGGAAAACCCAGCCCAAATGGCCAAAGCTGCTCAGAATCACTTCCAACGATGGGCAGCTCTCGGGGTTGATCGCAGGTGAGTAGCTGGGCTCCCAGCTCAGCTTGCACTTTGCCCCTGCCCCACTCGCCCACACAGCGCTGCAGAGTCCTGTGCGCTCTGCAACTCAGCCTCGGCTGCACTGACGCCACTCCCACCCATTCTTCATCTCGTGAACTCACACCTATTCTTCAAAGCACCCACCCAAGTCGCTTCTTCCAGGAAGCCTTCCTTGGTAGTCCTTTCTCCCTCCCACCGTTCAGCACTGTCTTGTGGCTGCCTACTCCTTATCATTCACTTATAACCACCTCGCTCCCAGAGCTTGGCTCACTACTGGCATTCTGCAGGGACTCGGTAAATATTAACTGAATACATGAATTTAGCCAAATTCCACTGAATGATTACAAACTTAAATATCTCTTAGTAGGTGGTTCATGCAACCATCACCTTGACCCTACGCCACCGACCACTATTATTATCCTCGTTTTACAGAGAAAGAAACTGAGTCAAGCAGAGAGGTTACCTTGCCTCGGGTCAACCAGTGCTGGAGCTGGGAGTTGACCCCAGCTAGTCTGGCTCTAGAATTTGTACTCTCAACTGCAAAAAAACTAGCCCTCCAAAGAAAGGAAGACAGTCAGGTTCAAAGAAGGTCTTAAACCTTTTATTTGTTTTTTCTAATGATCACTTCTAGGCAGACAAGAAAAGGAAATCAATATATTTTAGGATAGTAATTAAAAGCACAAAGGCTCAGGAAAACTAAAAGAATTTATATTGAGGTTGTGAAACACATAATCTATTTAAGTATTTTCTGGAAGGAAACACCTTGCAAGATGCCCAGCCACAGCAATCGTCAGCTACCACCAGCAAGCTTCCCAAAAGGACAGATCATGGTTATCTTCTAATGAATTTTTATAATGTTGAGTGTATTTACAGTAAAAGTAAACAGGATGAAGTTTCTCTGCTTCACTGTACATCGCAGCTCATTCCATTAGGGCCACTTCCTGCAAATCAGAGTAAGGAACAGCTCCATCCCTTATTCTTCTATGCTAATGCTTGTAGACCTTTCCAGACTTGCTTCTGCTGTGCCAGCAGACAGCCTGTTCCTGAATGCATCCAGTGCACAGCTTCAACCTGGCGCTAAAAGTGAGCCTCACCCCACTGAAAACAAGCTAAGGAGAAAGGCTGAGCCCACCTCCGCCTTGGGCTCATTCCTCAGGACTCTCAATGTGCTTGGAAAATGAGCAAGTATCAGAGTGTCCACATACAGCTAGCCACCCCCCACACCCTGGCCCCGCTCTCCTCATCTTGTGAGCTTAGATCCTCTAAATAAAGCAGCTTAAAAGAGAATAAGGGGCAACTTTACCTTCCCATGGGACTTTTAGCATTGCACCTGCAAAGGCAGGATAGGAAAGGGAACGTTTTCCAGGAAAGGTAATGATGATTCGTTACTCAGACTGGAAAATCCACAGATGCTGCTTAACTGTGGCTTTGCAGGATCTTTTTGTTGGATTGGCTAGCTGCCTTTCTTTTCCTTTTGTGTTTCAAAAGAATAGAGTCAAAACTAGCACCATGAAAAGCAGTATCTCACCAAGATTTGAGTCTATGCAATCTATCCACAGAAGAAATCTCCTGGGCGTGTTTTTGGGGCTTCTCTCTGCACAGCATCTCTCATAACCCCAGAATACACCATCAAACTTTCTCTTGTTCCCTCTGTCCACGAGATACAAATAAAAACAGAGACTCTCCAAACAGAGCTTAAACAGCTGAAATGCCCTCTGGTAAGATTATAGGGCAGATAAACCAACCAAGTAAATTTTATGAAGAATGTCATCCTCCCCGGCAACGACCAAACACATTACTCTGGACCAGCGGGTCCCTGCAACACTGTGATGGAAAAATGTAAATGTACAGCCCATAATTACTTTGGTTGTTTATCCATCTGTTTGCTTTCTCATATATATGGACTCATGATTACACTTAATCACCCTCCAAAGGACTATCTTGGTGAGGTGACAGAGCAACATAATAGAGTCACAATAACTCAACAGACACTTTTGATTTCCCAGATAAGACAGAGTCAGAAATTACTGTTGCTATCACAATGCCAGCTCTTGTCAATACAGTCAAATTTTACTTGATAAACAAATTTCACAAACCCTGTCCAACTACAGAAGTAAGCACTCTGACTTATTTGAACTGAAGAGTTTGTTTACTAAAATATTTATCTGAAAATGAATATTGAAAGGCCCCAGATTGCTTCTGTTATCTAATTGTGAAAACCACCCTGGTTTGGAAGCATAAGCAGAATGGCTACGTAGATCTCCACTTTCTAGGACTATTTTATTCCAAATTATTCTCCATCAAATTAAACGAAAATTATGAAGCAAGGCAAACCACTGAATCCCCAAATGCCCCAAGTCTGCCGTCATTCCTGTAAACGTCTTGTTCCTGATTGAGACGACAAAGAAATGACCAAGTTAGAGGCAAAACCATCATTTGTGAAATATAACCTTCTCAGGTTAGAAAGGCTTGTGGGAGGAAGTGTGAGTTTTGCCCACGTTCTTCTCTCTCACCTCTCCTCCAGCTCTTCTTAACCCAGGCTCACGTCCCCACTCAAGGCGGAGTCCAGCCACCAGCTCGCCAAGGCTGCTCCTCAGGCCAGACGATGGGCACGGCCTCCAAGGGACAAAGGGTGCAAAGGAGACAGGCTCCTTCTCTCAGGACATGCCCCACACTTACAGCCGCCAGGAGAGCGACCCAAACACAGAAAGGCCTGATGCCCTGACTTCTGGGATTAACAGATACCAAACCAAAGCACCCAGGAAGAATGGAAGCAACTACACCGAATCCACTGCCCTGAACTACGGTCCATCAGAGAACGCTAGTCTGGTAGGTTACTAGCATTATAATAATTACTATGTTATAGTAATTATTATTATAACTAATTACTATTAGTTACTAGCGTTACTAATAATTCACTGGTAGGTACAGTGAATTATTACTGAATCAAGCTATTACCAATGAGGAGAAAATTAAAATATAAATTTAAAGTAAAAACAGTGATGTTCCTTAAACTAGATGCCTAGGAAATGTGGCAAAAGTTAAATGGGCACATGCAGAAATAGAAAAATTCATTCTAAAATTCATATGAAATCCCAAGGGACTCCAAATAGCCAAAACAATCTTGAAAAAGGAGAACAAAGCTGAAGAACTCACACTTCCTGATTTCAAATTTTAGTGCAAAGCCACTGCTATGGTCTGAATGTCCCCCAAATTGACGTATATTGAAACTTTAATAGCCAAGGTGATAGCATTAAGAGGTGGGGCCTTTAAGGAGTAATTAAGTCAGGAGGGGGACGCCCTCATGGGTGGGATCAGGCCCCTTATAAAAATGATTGAGCAACAGGTTCATTCTCTTCCTCCCTTCTACCACGTGAGGACACAGCCTTAGTCCCCTCTGGAGGATGCAGCAAACAGGCACCACCTTGGAAGCAGAGAGCAGCCCTGACCAGGGACCAAATCTGCAATGGCCTTGACCTTGGACTTCCCAGCCTCTAGAGCTATGAGAAATCTCTTCTATTATTTATAAAATACCCAGACTCAGGTATTTTGTTACAGCAGCATAAACAGACTAACACAGAAATATAATAGCAATCAAAACAGTGTGGTATTGACACAAGGACAGACACATGGACCAGTGGAATTGACCCAGAAATAAACCCTCACTTATCAGGTCAAATGATTTCAACAAGGCAGCCAAGACCATTCAATGGGAAAATGACAACGAAGGGTTTCAACAAATGATTGAAAACTGGATACTCACATGTAAACAAATGAAGCCAGACTCTTATATCATTCACAAATATTAACTCAAAATGGATAAAAGACCTAAGCATAAGACAAAAACTATAAAATTCTGAGAAGAAAACATAGGAAAAAAACTTCATGACTTTGGATCTGGCAATGATTTCTTGGATATGACACCAAATGCACAGGCAACAAAAGAAAAAAAAGATAAACTGGACTTCCATATTAAAAATTTTCATGCATCAAAAGACATTATCAATAGAGTAAAAAGACAATGCCACAGATGGAAGAAAATATTTGCAAACCCTGTATCTGATAAGGGATTCATATCCAGAATAAAGAATTCCTACAACTTAACAAAAACAAATATGATTTAAAAAACAGACAAAGGGCTTTAATAGACATTTATTCAAAGAAGATATACAAATGGCCAATGGACACATGAAAAGACGTTCAACAACAATAATCTTTAGGAAAATGAAAATCAGAATTACAATGAGATACCACCTCACATCCATTAGGATAGCTAATATTAAAAGCAAAAACACAATCAGAAGAAACAGAAAATAACAAGTGCTAGAGAAAAACGAGTACGGAGAAACCGGAACCCCTGTGCACTGTCAGTGAAAATATTAAGTGGCACAGCCACTGTGGAAAACAGCATGGCAGTTCCACAAAAACTTTAAAATAGAATTACCATCTGATCCAGCAATTTGGCTTCTGGGTATATGCCCAAAATAAGTGAAATCGGGCTCTGGAAGAGATATTTGTGCACCCATCTTCATGACGGTGTTAATCATGATAGCTAAAAGGTGGAGGAAGCGACCCAAGTGTCCATTGCTAATGAATAGATAGGCAAAACGTAGAATATTATTCAGCTTTAAAAAGGAAGGAAATTACAACACATGCTACAACATGGATAAACCTTGAGGACATCATTCTAAGTGAAATAAGCCACTAAGCCAAAGACAAATGCTGCGTGATCACATTTATATGAGCATCCTAGAGCAGTCAAATTCAGAGAGAGAAGTAGAATGTGGCTGCCAGGGGCTGGGGGAAGAGGGAATTTTGTCTTCTGGGTGCAGAGTTTCAGATTTGTGGGATGAAGATTTCTGGAGATGGCTGGTTGTGATGGTTGCACAACAATGTAAAGGTACTGAATGCCACTGAATTTTAGAGTTAAAAATGGTTAGGATGCTGAATTTTATGTTATGTCGGTTTTGTCACAATGAAAAATAAAAGTAAACATGCTCACAGGGGAAATTTGGGGACTCTCCTTGTCCTAAGAGGTCTAGTCATTTTTCTCTGATTTTACACTAATGATTTTTACTCTTTTCAAGTGGGAGCCTCTGTCAGGACAGACTGCACAGAATTCTAATCTACAATAACCACATGTACCAAAGGTAGGCAAACTACAGGTTGGGAACCAAAGCTGGTCTGTCACCGGTTTTTGTACTGCTGTGAGCTAAGGATGGTTCTTACATTTTTAAATAGTTGGGGGAAAAAATCAAATAATATTTAATGACATGCAAAAATTACACAGAATTCAAATTTCAGTGTCCACAAATAAAGTTTTATTGGAACTCAGCCACGCTCATGAGTTTATGCATTGTCTGTGGCTGCTTTTGCACTACAACAGGAGTGTTGAGTAGCTGCAGCAGAGACCCTGTAGCCCACAAGCCTAAAATATTTACTTTCTGGCCTTTAGTGGAAAAAGTTCACCAACCGTTTTCTAGAACAGCCCCAATTTCAAATGTTTTGCAATACTACTCCCAAATGTCTTTAAAAGGTTTCTAGGATTTTCACATTTCAGCCTTGTTCATTCAACAGACGTTCACTAAGCACTAGCCCTGTGCCAAGGATGGCAGTAGAGGCCACGGATGCCAACACAGGCACTGACAGATGCTGTCTTTGTCCTCATGGAGCTTCTAGCCAGATGGTGGAGATGGTCCAGTAACCAGGTGTTCTCAATGCCCTCCTCAACTTCCCACTCTACTCCAAAGGATGCTGGGGCAGCACACAGTAGGGGCAGACCAAAGACAAGTCCAAAGGATGGCGAGAAGTCAGCAAAGAGAAGGAAAAGACAGAGCAGGAGGGAGCTGGTGGGGAGGGAAGGTGCACTCCAAATTGCGAGAGAGGATGCCTTCGCTCTGGCTGGACTTCTGAAGGCAATGATGAGGCCAGGCCAGGCCAGGCCAGGCCAGGCCATGCAAGAGTCCTGTGGCCCTTTAGAGAACTTTAAATAACAGGCCTCCAATCGGCACCTCCCAGACCTTTGCACTGGATGCAAGCCGGAACTCCCCTGGGCCACCAGCCTGGGATTTGGGGTGGAAAACTACGATCTCCAACTTCCTGCCCTAATGCAAGGTCTGCACAAGCCCAGCACACCTGAGCACTGTCTAGATTGAAACCACACAATCACCAACCAGAAACCAGCGATGCACATTAATATTCACTGCTGCTCTTCAAACTTCATGAAAGGCTTCACAGAAAATCTCCCCATGAAAATCAGCAACCTCCCGATTGAGCCTTTGCATGTGTCTATGATGTAACAGTGCACATCTCAAAGAAAACTTCCATACTTTTCACAATCCTTGTCATCACCTATGTGCACAGGGCTCCACGGAGAAGACAAGGCAAAGGCAAAAAACAAGAACAATAAATCCCAAATAAGCCGTGATTAGCAATGCTACTGAGCCACCCACAAAGCTCGACTCACAGCAGGTGGTAAAGCAGATAAAGTTGACACACCCATCTTTTAAACAGGGGGGTGGGGGGAGCCAAAAAACTGCAAGGTGGATTTAAAGTGGCTGCCCAGTCTTGCCTCGATTTACGGCTCCACGTCAGGTACCAGTGATTTTTTTTAAGACAGAGTTGAAACTCATCTTCGGTACTTGCAGAATTTATCAGGTTTGGATCCTGAACAGCCAAGTGTTACGATCATGAGAAAGAGAATCCAGTGGTGCATGCCTTCTCCAGGAAGGCGGGAGTCTCAACAGAGGCTCAGCGGCGTGTCGGGACGAGTGCCACAGCGTGAGTCACTCTCCCGGCTACCCAGGATCTCCCTTCCTCACGTACACGCGTCACTTGGACTTTTAACTTCCACGGTGCCCCTTTCTCGGCGCGCGGGTGAGAAGGCAGGTACCACGCCGGTTTGGGAAATAGAAACCCAGATTCTGTTTAGACTAAAGGACAAAGGAAATACTAAATGTACAATCTGAGAGCTTATAGATAAGGAACACCAGGGGTTCAAGAGTAAATAAAACAGCTTCAAATGCACCTATTCGAAGATTGCTGGAGAATTCACAATGCAGAGGTTCAAGCTGCCCCCCTGCAAATGTCTCCCGCCTCCCACAGAACCCTGATGTCTCAAAGGGAAGCCTGGTGGATAAGCACACCATCAGCTACAGCTGGACAACACCCCCGCTCCCCATGCACCCCAAGAGCAAGGCTGTGCTCCCTCCCTGTCTGTGACCCCACCCCAGGACAGCACCCAGGACAGGGAGCCCTCGGCAAACACCATGTGCGACACCCAGGAAGCACAAGGGACTCACAGACTCCTTGGATGTTCCTAGATTGTTTAACTCTTAATAAGCAGGAAGCAACGGGACACGGAAGAGCCCAGGCTGGTTTGGATAAGGGCTCCTCCCCCTTCCTCACCCCTCTGACAATGGCAAAAGTTAAATCCTTAAGGGCGGGCAGGATTGTTCCTGCCACTTGGCACTTCTTATAGGAACAGCTTCGCCCACCAGGGAGTTATCGGCCACCGAGAGGCTGCAGGTGCTAGAGTCTGTCGCTCTGCGGCACAGACATTAACCATTTTGATCAGCAACATCTGTTTCTCCTAAAATAAAGTCGCACTTTCACCTCAACACACCTGCACGAGCTGCAAATCTCAACACCCCACAGAGCCCGTCCCTGCCACACTGGGCAGCCTCTCGGGGGAGTGCTCCCGTCAAGCCCAGCTGTCCAAAGCCAAGGTCCTCCCTGTCCTCCTCCACCAGAGCAAAAATGCCTCAGACTCCCTCAACATATGTCCAAGTCAACCTATGGAAAATGGACTACAGGACACGTATGAAACACGCCAGAGGGGAGCAGGAGTGTCCGTGAGCCAGCGGTGACAGTGTGCAGGGTGGATCTCAGCACGGCCTCGATTCTGGCACCTGCAGTTAAGCAAAGCTCCCCCAAGACTGTCAGTAACTGGACCGAACGTCAGGAGGAAAGAGAGACTTAGAATTCGATCCACCTTGCACTCTGAAGTCGCATCCACGCCATGCATCCGTGGCCTGCGTGCGTCCGCTTCTACTGGTGAGGCTCGTGGTCCTCCCGGGGACGCCACCCCCACCCCCGTGCGCAGCTCAGCCCTGGCCCCTGAGCCTGCATCGCTGCGCCCCTGTTCCCGTGGAGCCTCCAGACCAGGCCCCGCCTGCTGCTCCGAGAGAGATCCAAATGCGGAGTGACGGGCCAGGCACCCTGGGTCGTGTTTCCTCCAAACCTCACAGCTGCACATTGTTCGAATGCTCCGCTAGGACAGCCTGGGACGGTGTTAATTTTGCTTTCCTAGAAATCTCGTCACCCTGTAGATGGGGCTTAGTCAACAGCAACCTCTAGGTCTCCCAGGGAAGAGTCAGTTTTCGACTGCTCCACTCTGCTATCTTGCAGACGTCAGCTGAACTGAGTCCCTAATTGTAAGACCTCACAGTTAGCCTGGCAGAGCTTGCGCAGACGCCTTTAGGCCTGTGGTCTCAGGTAATCACGGCTCTGTGAATACCGATTCTGGCATTCAGCTTTGACTAGCCTCGACCTCCCAGAACCCACAGATCCAACAGGCAGGATCTCCAGAGCCACCGTGTCTCCATCAATACTCACTCCATCAACTGTCTCAGAGCCCACTTTTATTCCATCTTGTTAACACAAGGCTTAATGCCTTTTTACTACCTGACAATCCTGTTACCTTTCTAGTAACCTCTGGGAGGGGAGACTGCGTTTGAGCTGGCCTGGCTGATACTGATGCCGGGAACTCTGCGCCAGGCGCAGGAGTAAGCGCTCTGCGCCCACTCTGCCTCCTCCCTTAGCCCAGGGGGCGGCCTGCAGGTGCCTGAATGTATACACTTCGGGCTGTGCCGCCTCCCCCTTCAGACTGGCTTCCATAGGAAAGATGGCAAAACAGAGCTGGGAAAATCCCGGAGAGCCAACCACCACCCCATTCAACACAGGAGGACTCAGAAGGCAAGAGTGACCCGCCCCAGGCGGGGGCTTCTCCCTCCACCTCTGTCCACGCCTCTCCGAGTCTGAGCCCATGAGAGGCAGCCAGAGAAAACACCCTGCTGTCTTCCCCCAGCTGCCCCCTCTGGGATCATACTGCCTGGATCTTGTTTCTGAAAAGCTCCCATCCCTCCTGAGTCGGCGGACCTTTCGGGGTCTTTATTCGTCAGCCGATGCCGGCCTTGTCTTTGAAGCTGCTGGAATCTCTTTCCTGGAGTCCCTGATTGGCGTCCTTCACAAGCACGACCTCTGAGACGCGGCATGACCTTCTCCCAGGTCCCAGCCACTCCCACTGAGACTTTATTAAGATCCAAACAGCCGTTCCCTGTCACTCGTCCCCTAACGTCTAAGAGATGGAACTATCCGCTGGAACGTCAGGAGTCAGAGCTCCAAGAGAGCATAGGACGCTCCCGGCAGACGCCCAGACAGAAGGACTCGCTGTTCTCGCTCTGCGCTGCAAGACCCAGTGCAGACCCTCTGGGCCTCCGGGTGTGAGTGCTGACCTGGGTCTGTAGTTTTCATACACGCTCCAGCCCTCGGTCAAATCTGTTTATTTCACAATATTCATAAGCAATAGCTGTTATAGGATGAACTGTGTCTCCCAAAAAGTTATGTTCAGGTCCTAACCCCCAGCACCCACGTCTGTGACCCTATTTGGGAAAAGACTCTTTGCAAATGTAATTAAGTTAGGATGAGGTCACACTGGACTAGGGCAGCCGCTAATCCAGTGGCTGGTGTCCTTATAATAAGAGGGATTTTTGCACACAGGAATAGAATCCCACGAAAGAGAGAGAACAAGGTCAGGGGGATACTGCCACCAGCCAAGGACACCGGCAACTCCAGGAGCCAGGCAGGAGGCAAGGAGCAGACTCCCGCTCCGAGTCCCCAGAAGGAACCAACCCTGCCACCACCTTGATTTCAAACTCTGGCCTCCAGAACTGAGAGAATAAATTTCTGTTGTTTTAAGCCACAGCATTTTGTTGCGCCAGCCCTGGGAAACTGATGTATCACCACTTATCGATCACACTTCCATGTGGCAGCCACGGTCCCCAGACTTTACCCACGTCCACTCACGCCAGCTCGCGTGGGTTCCTAAACCCAGACTTGGTTAGAATGTGGTAAGCGCAGGGTGTGGACCCGAGTGCGCCCTGCCCTCCTGGGCACCCTCCCCTGCGGCTCTGCAGTCGCTGCTGCTCGCCCCAGGCCCTGCTCTGCTGGGAGACACCCGCCCGCCGCCTACGCAAAGGCCGGACTCACATCAGCTGACACGTCCAGTCTCAGCACGGGCACCGGAGATGCCACCCAAGACTGCCCTCCTCCTTCTCCCAGGCAGTTTCCCCTGTGAAAAGCAGGGAGCCACCCCACCCCAGCCCCCACCCCCAGACATCAGAGCAGTGGCTCCTGTAACCCCTGCAGTGACACACAGAGACCTGGCTAGGTAGGGGCTGTGCGGTAACTGGCCCAAGAGAACTCCTAACTCCAAAATAAACTGGCTTCCTCTGTCCATGACGCAGGGACTCTGACACAAAGTTGCCCCCAGGCAGGGGAGAGGGAGCCTCGGGCCATGTGACGAGGAGATAGGACAGTCAGTCCCTCAGCTCCTCTTGCGTGTGCTCAGGTCAAGCATGTCAAAGGCTAACAGAAACCACATTGACGTCCAAACAGCCAAGAACAGAGGACTCAGCTGGAGGAAAGCAGGGTGCAGCCCTGGTCCTTGGGCTCACGCCCAGCACTCCTCGGCCTGGAGGCCCCTCAAGGCAGCAGGCGGGTTTGTGTCTTTATGTCTGAGATGCAAACCTTGGCAGAACCCGGCCTCGGCCTGGCCCCCAGCGCACTAGGCCAGTGACCCCAGGCCAAGCCCTGCCCCTGCAGGACCTCCGCCTGAAGAATCCAGATCACCTGAATCTTCACCTGAAGAATCTCTCTCTCCCAATTCTCCCTCTCCCCAATCTGAGGAGGGCCAGCCCAAGAAATTCGGGGGCAGGTGCACACCCACCCGAGGGAGGCAAACAGGACCCTGGACGCCTGTGCCAAGCCCCCAGCGAGGGGCACCCGTGCTCCACCTCGGAGGCTCCCGGGGAAGACGGGGTGAGGCTGGGGTGAAGTATTCGGTGTGGGCCTAGCCCACAGCAAGCCCAGCAAGCCGCCCCTACTGTGTCCCAGAATCCTGCAACTAAGTGGAACGCGGAATTGCCACACAACCCGCAATTCCACCCCAGGTCTACGCCCCAAAAAAAATGAGAACGTGTTCAAACAAATGCTTGTCCTCGAGTGCTCACAGCAGCACTACTCACGGTGGCCCAAGTGCCCGTCACCACACGAATGGCGCGCTGCTATTCGGCCATCGGAAGAATGAAGGGCTGATACACACTACAGCGGGAGTGAACCTCCAATCACGCTAAGTGGAGGAAGACAGACAGACAACAGGGCCACTTGTATGACTGGCATGTATATACGACACCCAGAAGAGAGGAATCCACAGAGGCAGAACCCAGTGTGGTGGCTGCCAGGAGCCGGGCGAGGAATAAATAGGAAGAAACTGTTTAATGGGTACAGTGTTTTATTTTGGAGTGATAAAAAACGTTTTGAAACTACACAGCAGTGGTGATTGCACAACGCTGTGAATGCACTAAATGCCACCGAACTGCTCACTTGATAAAGGTTAATTGTATGTTATGTGGCTCTGACCTCAATAACTTATGTTTTTTTTCTTAAATCATGCAACTGATATCATAAACTTACAACTATGCCATAAGTGCCCTCCCGCCTGCTTCTCCCACCCCACCCTGCAAAGCTTCCTCAATCTCCAGGCTTTCAGGACAAAGGTCCCACCCACTGACCTGCCTGTCCTCTCTCTGATGCATGTGAGGCTGGAGCCCCGGCTGCATGGCCCTGGGGCTCCCCACCATCTGGTACTCCCTCTCTGCTCCCCTCCAAGTCCTCAGTGCCCTCCGTCCCTGCAACTGTCACCCTGCATGGTTCATTTCTCCGCTAGACTCTACTAGAGCAAGTCCAGCAATCCCTAACCTGCCCTGGGCGTGACATTTAATCCCCATGACCACACTGAGGGATAACAATTACTACTATCCCCAGCTTAGAGGTGAGTAGACCAACACATACAGGATGAAGTGAATGCCAAAAACGACACAGCTAGCAAGGGGTGCAGCCCGGATGCATGCCCAGGTCAGTCCAACTGCAAACAGTCTCTCAGCCCTCTGAGAGTCCAGGCCAACGACTGTCCAGGCCAACGACTGTCCAGGCCACAGCAGGACCTGCCGAGGGGCTGCAGAACCAATTCCAACGCAAATACACTCCCCAGATTGTCATCTTTACCCGATAAAGCTACACATGGCTGGAAACCCCGGCTCCTTGCTGCAGTCTGGACAGAGAAGCCCTCCTCAAACAAGACATGAAAACGCCTTAAGAGACTGAAGGCCCAAAGCCAAGCCTCTGAAAGTGACCCGATTAAATACTTAACTGTAATGCCAGTCCGGACTCAATGGCTCAACCCTCAGGCTCAGGGCGACACCGGCTGTGGCAACTGTGCAAAATAATGCTCAGAAATGGAAGGAAGGAAGCCCGTTTCTCCCTAGTTCCTGTGAATTGGGAGCTGGAGACCGAAGAATGCTGGGCAACTTTACAAGCCAGGCTGTGGGCTCCGCCGAGGCCCCTGCAGGCGGGGCGCGGCCACCAGCCTGGGACACAGCTCTGTGTCAGCAACCCATCGGTCAGCCAGCCGTCCCGGAAACCCCAGCCCACAGCGACCCGCCAGGGAGACGGGTGGATGCCCCACACTCTTTCTCCAGGCCCTCACTCAACCTGGTGTATGTCTTCATTCTGTTCAAATAAGACGTCCATCTTCCCCAGAGGGCCACTCGAGGCTCGGACATGCAATTCCCACTGCTGAGAACGCCTGTCCTCTCCTCCCCTGAGCGTCCCCTGTAGCCTCCGTAAAGAATACTCGCTCCCAGGAGTGTCCCCAGACCATGGGCACCTCACCTGCACAGCAGGTGCTGTCCCTAAGACAGCACCCGCCACCTGGCACGCTCAGTGCCTTGTCCCGAGCCCGTCTTTCCCAACAGTCCGTCCACGACCCGGGGGCAGACACCAGGTTTGCCTGCTCTGCCCTGAACCCCCAACTCCTAAGAAGGGTGTCGCCCCACAACAGCTCTGCCTCGGCGTCTGCTGAGTGTAGCCGCCAAGCAATGCATGCCTAGCTCCCGGAGCTCTCTTTGGAGAGCAAGGAAGAGATCGCCTGCTCATACTCAAACTAAGTTAACTGCACCAGAAGAATCTCGAATGTCCATACCCACGCCTGGCCCTTCAGGAGGGATGGCAGTTAATTAAGTATCTCCTATTCACCTCGAGACCTGGTCAAGAAAATTCACATCAAATCTAAGCTGGAAGAAAAAAAGCAGATCCGAGACAGAAGTCTGCTATCATTGTCACATTCCTGGCACAGTAGTTAGCCCTGTACTCTCCGGACAGTTTTCCTCCAAAAAGATGACCCAAAATATTTAATATACTGGAGCACAGTCCCTCTGAGCCTCAGTTTCCCCATCGACGGGAGACTGAGGACAAGATGCAGGGGCTGGGGGTCTAGAGGACGTGAAGTTCCTGGGTCTCTCCTTCCACGTGGCCTTCTCCGGGGAACCGCTTTTACCTGTTTCTCAGCTGCGTTTCTACCCCTATCCTCTGTGCCACCGTAAGGACTCGGTCACTGATGAAGACAGATGTCTGGAATCAAGGTGTCCGCAGGGCATGCTGGCTCCCAAGTCCCTCGGGGAGAATTCCTCCCGCATCTTCCGGCTCCAGTAGCCACAGGCCAGGGTGCTCCCTGGCCTCTCTTGGCTTGTGGCAACGTAATGACAGTTTCTGCTTCAGAAAAAAACCGTGGCCATCCTCTCCTGTGTGTCTCCTCTTCTTACGAGAACTCCAGCCACGCCGGATTAAAGGCCCACCTTCCGCAGCGTGGCCTCACCCTCACCAAGCAACCACGCCCGCTTGCCCGGGCACTGGGGCTGAGGACTCAGCCTGTCTTTTTGGGGGGACAGAATTCAGCCTGTAACCTCCTCTGTCTTTTGTCACAGAATGTTCATCAAATGATACCGTCATAAAGGTGCAAGCGTAAGTATTTGTGTTTTCCCGTAAATTGATACGTAAATACTTACGGGAAAATGTTTTTCAAAGTTTGATTGTTTTTCTTTTGTCTACTTGTCCTAGAAATCTCAATTCAGACTGAAGCTGTACATCAACTGAGCACAAACATTACGTAATTTATGTGGAAATCTGATGACTCTACTTAGCTCTCTAGTATTCTTGAAAAACACACACACACACACACACAGAAGACAAAAAATTTAGGTGGCTCCGTCACTGGCTCCACGTCCAGGCTTAGGCTGTGGTGACGACGGCATCCCCACAACGGCATCCCCACGTACCGAGGGAGGGAGCACCAGGTCGGAGGCATGAGCGTCCAATGCTCAGCGTTTTACCAGCATCACAGCTCTCCTCTCCCCAGTGGTGGGGGTGGGTACCACCTACCCCCACCTGACACACGTGCAAACTGAGGCTCGGCAAGGTCACCTAACCGGGCCGATGTCAAACAGGGATTACAGTGTTTGAAAGCAACTCAGTGCCTTCTCCACGGACCTCAGGGCTAAAGACTGCCACTTGTTACCAGGTAACCCCACCCGCCACCCCACCCGCCACGTGCAGCAGGCAGCCCCACATCACACCCCGCCACAAGGTGAGCCCGTCTCAGAGATGTTCCCTGTTCCACTCCCGTCAACCACGGGCTGCTCGCCCGCCCACGAGGGCTCCCCGAGATGTTCGGTGCCCACGAGGGCTCCCCGAGATGTTCCTCAGCAGCCGCCCGTCACACTCCCACGCCTGCCCCTGGGCACCGATGGCTTCGCAACCTGGGATTCAAAATCGCCACCGTGTTTTATTCCCAGTCACGGGGATGCTCCAGAGCCGTGAGACGGCCGCCCTCTGACGCACTCGACACTGTGCAGAGAAGCCGGACATTTGTCCCACGGTCGGCCAGCGTTCCTCAGGTTCTCATCGCCTTTCTGCGATAAAGATGATATTCATTTCACTCGCCAAGAGGGGCTGTTGAGAAAATCCCATCTCATAGTTAAGAACCATGCACACCTGGCATTCTAGGTACATTCTAGGTACTCCCTCCACCTCTGTCCTCTCAAAAACAACAAAATCAGACGCTCCCAAGCTTTCGAAGTGTCACAAGACAGGGTTGTAACGATGTGACCACACTTGGGTACCCTGAGGTTTTAGCCTGCTGTGTGCAGATGATAGATGCACAGATGTACTCTGCACCCGTGTGCATGCTAAGAACCGTCCCCGTGAGCACCCTGCTCACCTGGTAAGAAGAGGCATCCAGACATCTGATGGGGGAAGGAAGTGGGACGGAACGCTGCCGGGACTCCACCCCCTCTAACTACATATTTGAGTGTGTGTACATAAACAAAAGTATTTTAGAACATACGCCTGTGGAAAATTAGGTCCACTGCCCCACAAAGGTGGGATATATGAAACAAGACATGCTAATAAAAATTGAAAATGAGACTCAACACCACCATTCCATTTTGGGGGGCCAGTGATGTGTTCCCAACCATAAGATGAATCATTATTAGGTCAGTGATAAAGGCGGGAAGGCCAGTGAAAATTTTATAAGCTGGTTAAAAAAAAAAAGTAGGCTGATGACACATTGAAAGAGAATCTGCAATCTGCAGCACATATTTGCAGGTAAACAGCAGGCTTTGGCAGGTAAATAAAATACAGATTTTTTAAAAATGGAAGTTATAATATTATGATGCCATGATTATTAAACTCCGTCCTTAAGGAACACTTTTACCCAATCCTTCAATTCCAGGGACTTAGATTCTTCACTCTGAAGGCTCATTCCACGCTAATCCCACCTTTAAGCGCCTGCCTATAAATCACAGAGATCAAAGAGGGAAATTGTGTAGACAAATGTTTAGAGCCCTTGACCACATCTGGTCCTAACTGGTAAGTGCCGGTCAGATGAAAACTGCAAAATGGAGATTTTATTTCCTGCTCATCTAGAGGCAACATGGTTGAAGAGGCACGAATCCTAAAGAATTGGATTTCTGCTAAATTGCTTTTTAAACTTGCATCAATTTTTACTCCCCCAGCATTGCAAGGGCCTTTTGCCTTCTTTGAAACTCCGGACAGGGTCTCCCAGAGACGGCCCCAGCTTCCTCAGCTAGAAAAACAAGGAGGCTAAGCTCTCCTTTTGACCTTAAGAGTCCATGATTCTCCTGTTTATCTACTTTCTACGCATGGTATCTTAGTCTGTTTGGGCTGCTATATGAAAATGTCATAAACCGGGTAGCTTATAAACAACAGAATTGGTTTCTCACAGGCCTGGTGGTTGGGAGGTCCAAGACCAAAGAGCTAGCAGACTGGGTGTCTGGTGAGAACCCGTTTCCTGGTTCACAGACGGCGCCTTCTCGCCGTGTCCTCACATGGTACAAGGAGCAAGGGAGCTCTCTGGGGTCCTTTTTATAAAAAGACCCAAAGACCCCATCTCTAACATCATCGTCCTGGTGATTAGGTTTCTACACATGAATTCATCAGACCATTGCACACAGAGAGACATGGTGGGAATGGGAGTTATTTCTGAGTGGCAGATTATTTAGAAAATACCTGTAAGACCTTTTACATCTTTCCACCTTTCATATTGCTTGCAGTCTTTTAATAACTAGCATAGCGTAATATTATAAAAACAATATTCTAACATTGAAAGATTCTAAGACCTTAAACCAGGGGTCAGCAAGCTGTGGCCTGCAGGCAGAATCTGGCCCACACCATGGGTTTATACCGCCCATAAGCTAAGGATGGTTTCCATCTTTTTTTTTTTTAATTGAGATAAAACATAACGTAAAACTAACCATTTTAAAGTATTCAATGCATTTAGTATTTGTGCTAAACATTAAAAAGCACTTAATATTTAGCACATTCACAATGTTGTGTAACCACCACTTCTATCCAGTTCTAAAATGTTTCATCACCCCCAAAGGAAACTCCATGCCCATTAAGAAGCCACACCCCAGTATCCTGTCCCCTAGTTCTGGCAACCACTAATCTGCTTTCTGTGTCTATGGCTTTTCCTGATCTGGACATTTCATACAAATAGAGTCGTGTAATATATATCCTCCTGTGACTGGCTCCTTTCCCTAAGCATAATGTTTTCAAGCTTCCTGCATGTTGTGGCATGAATCGGTACTTCATTCCTTTTCATGCCTGAATAATATTCCACTATGTAGATATACCACACTTTGTTTATCCATTCATCTGCTGATGGACATTTGGGCTGTTTCTACATTTTAAGAACAGTGCTGCTATGAACATTTGTGTATAACTATTTGTTTGAACTGTTTTTAATTCTTCTGGGTATATACCTGGGAGAGGAATCATTGTATCATATAGTAATTCTATATTTAATTTTTTAACATAGTACCCTCAATTTTGCCTCTTAGCCTGCAAAACCTAAGTGTTTATTATCTGGACCTCGACAGAAAAAGTTTATCAATCTCTGCTCTTAAAGGAAATGTCTTACTGTTCCCTTTAGCTGCTTAATGCTTTACAATGACAAAGTACTTTAGTATATATTATCTGCCTTGATTTCACTGGCTGTTCACCACTATATATGGGGGCAGGGAAGGCTAGTGTCAGAAGCCTCACTTTACAGATCACGACAGACCCCAAAAGCTTTTCAGAGCCTCACGGGGTCCCACAACTGCAAACCCACTTGTCCTTCTATTTTCCCTCCAGCCAAACCAGTCACCGCCATCTAATATCCCAATGACTGGACTGACAAGGTGTTTTACTGAAGCAGTATATTAAGGAGGAACTTACAAGTGGCCTTGTATCGATGCTGAGTGAGAAGAAATTTAGGGGGAAGTTCTAGGATCTATAAAGTCACAAAAATGCTAGTGACATCCCCAGATTATCTTCAGCCAATCTGTGTAGCTGAAATGCCTGACCCACCAATATCATCAAATACTTATCCAGCATCCATCCTAATTCAGGAAGGCCGCCTGGACAGAGCCCCCGTGCAGGGAGCTCTCCATGGCCAGGGTGGAGGGAGCTTCCAGGCTGTCAAACAGTCCCCTACGGGACTCCTGAGCTGCCTCTGCTGAAGTCCTGGAAGTGGCACCCACCAAGGGAGATAGGTCCCTAGCAACAGGAAGCTCACAGGTCTCTAGGTAGCTGGTGACATTTTACTGAGATGAAACCTGTCCCTTTGTCTTCATTCAACAAGGTGTGCCAGGGGCCAACCAGGTGCTGGGAATAGAGGAAGCAACACAACTCAGCCCTCACCCTCTGTCCGGCAGGGGACATGAGTGTGGAGCCACCAACTACTGGAGCAGAAGTATGTTGTAGAACTGCAGGGAGCAGGCCAGGCGCGGTGGCTCACGCCTGTGACCCTAGCACTGTGGGAGTCCGGAGCAGGAGGACTGCTGGAGGCCAGGAGCTGGAGAGCTACAGGGAACAACATGGGGAGGGAGGGTGGTTCATTCAGCCTGAGCGGAGCAAGGAGAGCTGAGCCTGGAAAAGCTAGACTGGTAGAGGGTAAACAAAGGGCTTTTCCAGGCAAATGGAAGAGAATGTGCAAAGGCACTGTGGCCTGCCAGAACACACAAGGTTAAGCCCCTCAGAGAAACCTGGGTTGGTAGCCAGGGGATGAAATGCCACAGACCAAGATCAGGGCCACCCAACTAATCTCACCCCCCTGCACACAGGGGTCTCCACTACGGTTCCCAGCCCCACTCTCCCTCCTCATGGCCTCCCCAGGCTGATCCTCAAAGCAACATCCCCTAAGAACCATCTGAAGAAACTTGGCCTCCCACTCACGGTGGCTGGAGGAACAAGACCATGCCTGCTTTTGAAAAATGAGCCAAAGAACCTACATGACATTAGGAGGATGTGAAAACACATACCATGAAGTTGACAGAGGCACAGCAATTTGGAAGAAAAATAATCACATTTCCCGCTCACTAAACCATTATTTGCCCCTGGTAAAGTCAATTATGCTAAAGAAAATAAGTCACTTCAAAAAAAAAAAAAAAAAAGAAGCAGCTTGATAGGTGTCTTTTTTCTAGCAACTAAAACTCCAAGAAGCGAACGCTCGAGTCCCTGCACTGATGAAGGTCTTGGGGCAGCCCAATCGGTACTTCCTAAAGAAAATCTTGGGATGGTCCCCAATTCCCCATCAACCCGCATGTCATTCCTAAGCCCTGCCCTCAAGCAAAGCTCATGTGTGACTCTCGGAAAGAGAAAGAAACACAGCAAGTTTCTAAAACTCTCTGGGCAGCCAAATGGCTCGGCCAAAGCACCCCCACCTCCCTCAGTGACTTTCTCTCCTCTTCCAAGCCCTCCCTGACCCCATGCGCACCCTTCAAGGACCACCTCAGTCAGATTTCCACCTTTTCTTCCCAAACAGCCAGAAGAGACTTCGCTGCTAACAGCACAGTAACATTAATAACAGCTTAAACGACTATTAAGTGTCCACTATGAGTCAGGCCACCTTGCTCCCTGGGACACTGGGAAACGTCTGAGACCTTTGGCTGGTCACAACTGGAGGGAAAGTGCTACTCCCAGGATCTACGGAGTAGATGCTGCTAAGCACCCTGCAAGCTGCAGGACAGGCCCCCCACAGCAACAAGTTACGTGGCCCAGAATGTCAGCGGTGCAGAGGTTGAAAATGGGGCTTGACATGAATTAGCTCATGTGAATTGCGAGCAGCTCTGGGAGGTGGAAAGTGCTGTTACCTGCGTGGGATGGGGAGCAAGCTGGGCCGGGGTTATAGCCACACATGATAGGATGCAGCAGGGGGGGGAGGAGGGGGACTCGAGCCCCCACGGCAGGCTGGCAGTCATGGGCAGCATCCCCTATGAGCCCCTCCTTTGTGTCAATGTCATTTAGTATCTGCAGGGATGAGACACCCAGACTCAGGCATGTTTGTTTTTGAAGTTTTTATTCTATTTTCATAAGAGAACACTGGTGGCCCCAAGGAAAAAAAAATGTTTTCTAATGTGGCAACATGTTAAAATAATCATCAGAACTTGTGTATTTTCTCTATAATAAGTTAATATTGATCACATAATAATTTGATATGAATAACTTGACATTGAGCAATACTTTCTCCTCTGAAAGCCCTGCCACGTCTACTGGCTCGCTCTCTCCCCTGGCACTGCTCAGGGACACACAGAAGTGCTGCTATCTGCCCAGGAACACTGGACCCCAAGAACTGAGCTCCCAATCCAGTGCTCTCTACACCACACTATGACGTCCCCGCACCTAACTCTAAGCCACTGCAGTTCTCACTGATTTGACTTCATAGCTTTTCAGTGCATGCCTCGTCATAAAGACCAGTGTTATCTCAGAATATAAAGATTCCATTCTACAAGGAGATGAATGGCAACACTTAGAAACAAAGGCACAGTTCTCATTAGAGGCTTTAGCACTTGGCCTTCTGATGCCAAAAGGATTCAACAGACTCAGAACAGGATCTAGGGGAGCGTCCAGTCTCGGATGGTGACAATAAGAACTGCCAGACAAACGTGAAAAAGATGCACTGAGAAAGGAAGACTGTTCCTGGGCTCAGTACACCCTGAGGAACATGTTGAAATCCACAGGACATAGGTAGCAAAATACACACCAAGGAAAAAAGCAGCATCTGTCCTCCTTTGCATCACTTCCTGTCTTTGTAGAGACACAAACATCTGTTCTCCCAAGTGACTTTCAGGTGTGAGGATGCACGATCTCTGTGCTCAGTGCCAACGATGCTAAAAGGTCCATCCTAACATTCCCCCTGATTAACAGAAAATAAGCTTCAATAGGAAGAGACCACCACCATCCACTTTCTCCTCTTCCTGCAGAGCACACAACCAGACTACACTTCCAACCCCACCTGCTGCAGGTCGGGCCAGGGACAGAGGTCAGGGTGAAGGAACGTGAGCAGAAGGCACAGGCACCACCTCCAGCCCCGACCAAGAAGAAATCTCCAGTATGCTGTCCTCCATCTCTCTCTTTCCCCATCCACAAGTTGAATGTCAGGAGCCTAACAGCCTTGTGGAGGGCAGATTGGCAGAACCCAAGGAGCCAGGGTCCCTCAGTGGCTGGGTGGAAAAGTCACCCACTTGGACTATGACACAAATGAAAAACTAACTCTCATTGTAGGAGGCCGGCAAAACGTTGGAGCTGTTTGTTACAGCTGCTAGGCAACCCTAATTCAGAAAGGAAATCACAATGGGCACATTTATATATAAAAGTATACCTAATGTAACTAAGTTCAACAAATCACTCAAGATAGCATGTACATTTTGCATCACACTCCGGAGGAAATGCAGCAGCAAGTCACAACCCTAAATAACTCTAAACAGCAACTGTATCGAGATAAAGAATCAAATGAAAGACCCTAATGAGAGATTTATCCAGAGAGGCTTTGGAGATCCACCTTCATCTTGGCCCTGCGGGACCCCTGTAATCAGTGAGAACTATCGCCTCCCATCGGACTTTGGAGCGGAGGTTAAACTCTTCTGACCCTCACCTTGGAACGGGAAGGGGCTGCAGAAGCAACAGGGTCCACACTGGACAACCAGGAAAGCCTGAATTAGAGATTCAGTCTTAGGCAACAAAAGGCTCCCACTTACAAAACAGTCAATAAAGAACAAAAGAAACTAACATTATCAAGCACAGACCAGGGGCCAGGTTCCTGCTAGGTTATCTCTTTATCCTCAGAACTACCAAAGAGGTTGGTGTCATCACCAAATTTACAAAGAAGAAACCCAAACTTAAGATGAACAACTCACTCAGGGTCACTGGTCTAATAAGACACAAAGCTGATGCTCAAAAACAGATCTCTACAACGCCAAACCTGAGAACTTTTGATGGCACACGCCACCTCCTGAGAGAAAGCACCCTTTTCTCCTCAAGGCACCCAAATGAAAATTTACCAAGCTGACAGACATCTGTCTGGGGTGAAACCATCTGCCTTTTGAAGACAGGGAGCACCCACGTGTATAATCAGTTTCCCACCTGCATGCAAGTGAGTGGATGACTGCTGAGCGCAGGGACAGCGCGGTGCTTGTGAGCGTTCACCAAGAAGCCCAGCATCGTTTATTTGTCACAAGCCAAGCCCCCTCCCCTGCCTCGTTAGCTCCTGAAATTAAAGTGCTCTTATGACTTCAAGGCCACTGAGGCTAGGTATGATGTGACTAGAAGAGCAGCCAGCTTCGTGGACTACAGTGTGAGTAGCGCCCCCTAGAGTTGTGCGGCGGCATAGCCGTAGGACAGTGAACGTGCAATACCAGCACCAAAGGCCACTCGGAAACGGGATTCCAGAACCAGAGTGAGGCTGGCCCCCTACTCGTGCTAGTATGCAAAACACAAATGGTAAGAAGCTGGAAATGAGTCAAAGCAGGATGTGTCACCATCCAACACCAAATGCAGAGGAAGCCCAGGCGGGTCCAGCTGGATGAGACTGTCCCCAAGGAAGAGCTGTCCTCATGGGGAGAACCACCACACTCAGAGAGCTACTCGATTCTTGTGTGGGTCTCAAACTACCCGATTGTTTCGTTCTGTCACTAATTTGATTACAAGGAATTTCTAGGTCTGAACACAGAATTAAACGAGAGTTGCCATCCTAGGGAGAGAAGAAAAGGCAAAAAAAAAAGAAAAAGAAAAAAAGAAAAATCAAAGGCCACTAAAGACAGAAGGAAACCTTAGAAGAAGAGTCTTACATTATCAAAATCACACAGTCATGGGCTGAATTGTGTTCCCCCAAATCTTATGTCAGAGTTCTAGCCTCAGAAGTTCAGCACCTCAGACTGCGACACATTTGGAGACTGGGTCTTTAAAGAGGTGATTCAGTAGTGGGATCGCGCCTGTGAATAGCCACTGCACTCCAGCCTGGGCAACATAGCGAGACCCCGTCTCTTAAAAAAAAAAAAAAAAAAGAGGTGATTCAGTTAAATTTCGGTTTTTCAGGTGGGTCCTAATGGAGGATGACTGGTGTCCATACGAGAAGAGGAAATCAGGACACAGACACACAGCAGGAAGACCGCGTGAAGACACAGTCTGCAAGCCAAGGAGAGAGTCTCAAAGCAAACCAACCCTGCGATACCCCCTTCTAGCCCCCGGCACTGTGAGAAAATGTGGGTTAAGCCACCCCGTCTGTGGCTCGTTGTCACGGCAGCCGCAGCATGCTAAGACACACACTTTACACACTGATTTCCAAGCCAGCCAAAAGCACTTCCCGCCGTCAGGTTCATAAAAGCAAAGGTAGGAAGAGCACTAATGCTGTTTGCACAGCCAGGTTTCCAAGCTGCCCCGGGGCACACTAGTTCCTGCGCCCTCAAGGCCAGGCGTCATCCCTTTTAGAGAATGGGGAAAGCAGGCTAGGAGGGGCTCAAAGGCTTGCCTAGGTCACAAGCAGGAGAAGTGGCCCCATCTGGACCCCTCACTAGGTCACCTCCTCACTGCTTTCCTCCCTGAAGACGTCCTCCATACACTGAAGTTTGAAAACCGAACATCTGGACCAGCGCCAGCAGTGGGATGCGCTGTTATTTCCACATTGCTGGACCCGCCCACTCGGCCTCCCACCCCACGAAGTCTTTTCTAGCTGGACTCGGGGCCCTGCCCTGAACACGCTCAGCAATTCCACAGCTCGGCAGCCCGCTCCTGCCGGCCCGCCAGCACCCCCTCGGTCAGCTGCCGAGACAAGGACCCCTGCACACTGGCTCCAAATTAGACCAAGATGTCACTCAAGGAGGGGCAGCAACTGGGCAAATGCGAACGCCAATCGTAATGGAAGACCACTACACACCTATGAGACTGGCTAAAATAGGGACAGGGACGATGACAAATGACGGCGAGGGTTTGGAGAAACTAGATCACTCAGACACTGCTGGTGGGAATGTAAACTGGTAGGGCCACTGTGAAGAAGTTTGGCAGTTTTCTTAAAAAGCTAAACATCCAAGGAGCGTACATCCCCGCGTCTGCACCCCTGGGCATCTATCCCAGAAAATGACTTGTGCTCACGGCAGCTTCATTCGCAACAGCCCAAACCCAGATGTCCTTCCACAGGCGAACAGGTACACGGTATGTGGCAGATCCACACCAGGGAACACAACTCAGCAACGGAAAGGGACAAGTTTGAGAGAAACAAGCACCTGAGGAATTTCCAGAGAGTGACACTGAGTAAGGAAAGCCAATTCCAAAAGGTACATCCTATGCAATTCCACCTGCGTAACATTCTTGAAATGACACAATTATAGACATGGAGAACAAATTGATGGTTGTCAGGATTTGGGGGAGGGGTTATGGAGGGAGGGGTGCGGCTAGGAAAGGACAGCATGGGGGTCCCAGTGCTGAGGGAAACGTTCTGAGTCTTGCTGTGTGAATGTCAATAGTCAATATCCCCCTGGCTCTGACTGTACAATGTTTTGCAGGATGTACCCTTGGGGGAAACTGGTAATTCAGGATCTCTCTGAATTATTTCTTACAACTGTATGTGGCTGTGATTTACTGAAATACAAAGTAAACAAAAGAGAAGAAGGAAGGAACTGAGGGAGAGAGAGGGAGAGGGGCTGGGTGTGGGGAGAGCACACCAGAGGGCACTTGCCTTAGCACCGCCCTGCTGTGTCTGCCACACCTAGCAAAGGACTCAGCAGGGTCTATTTCTTTCTCCATATTTTCACCACCTACATCCACAGAGGTGATAAAAGAGTAAGAAAAAAAACTGCTGCGCACACTAAGACAATCCTTATCAGATGTCTGATATTCTAGGCAAACACTGGCACAGCAATAAATTTAAAATTTTTATAATGTTTCCAAAGTAAAATCAGGTTTGTAGAAATATAATATGCCCTAATTTGGTTTTGCTGCAACTTCAGTGAATGAAAATGTCGGCGTTTCTATTTACTTATGATCAAATTTAATTTTTCTTCCCCAAAGTAGCAGCTTGCTTGCTACTCTAGGTAACAAAAGAGATCTCTCTTCAACTCCCACACTCCCAAATTTATTTGGATATTACACTATTCCCAGCAATTGTCATCATTCAGAGCTAACGTGAGCTCAGACAAGTCCTGCTCCCCACACCACGCAAATGTGACTTCCCCTCAGTCAAAGACAAAACACACCATTAAGAAATGAACTTTTGGAGAAAAAAAGCATTTTTCCAGGAGCCGTGACTGTTAAATCCAAACAAAAAGTCACTTGTCACTAGATTTCTAAACTTTGTGTTTTATTAAATAAAAAAAAATTAATAAAAGTGATGCTCCATTCAATGCTTGGCACATCTCAAACATTGTGTTAAGCGCTCTGCCAACATCATCTCACAAGTGTTTGTAGCGGGCAGGCTTAGCTTAGCTCCACTTTACAGATGAGAAAACTGAGGCCAAGAACATGAGTAATTTGCTCAAGGGTCCCATAACCAGTAACAGCCCGGACTTCAACGCGTCTGTAATGCCAACGCCCCACCCCATCCATGTGAGTGCCCTACTAGGAAGAGGCCAGAGTGAAGAGCGTACTTGAGGTCTCTGTCTTCAATCAACTTAGTAACCGGGCTCAAGGGTAGAAAGGGAGCCCTACCCTCCGAGCTGCTCCCCCATCATCCACGCTAGCTGTCTATTGCTGTCGCAACAAAGGACCACAACCTTAGCAGCTCAAAACCACGCGGATTCATTATTTCACGGTTCTACAGGTCAATGCCCAGTGGTTCAGGGTGCTGGCTGGCCAGGCTCTTATCAGGAGGCTCTGGGATTAATCTACTTTCAAGCTCTTCAGGGTGTTGACAGAGTCTAGTTCTTTGTGACTGAAGGGCTGAGGTTTCCTTGCTGGCTGTCAGCTGGGGGCCGCCCTTCCATGGGCTCTCTCTCTGGTCCTCGCGAGTGAGCCCCTATATCTAAGAACCAGCAACTGTGTACTGAATCCTTCCCAGGCTTGGAATCTCTCTTCTGACTCCCTCTTCCACTACCAGCCAAAGTTCCCTGGGCCCACACGATCCCAAACAATCTCCCCATCTCAGGGTTCATAACCTTCATCACATGTGCCAAGTCCCTTTGTCATGTAACCTGTCATATTCCCAGGGCCTGAGGATTGGGCGTGGACACCTTTGGGGACCATTATTCTGCCGTCCACACTGTCACTGAGATGTGAGCACACCGTCCTCATGTGTGACTCCGGGACACGCCGCATCGTTTTACCTAATCGTAGGCACAGGATCCAAAGGAACATAATTTGATCAATGCTGGGACATAAGGCTCTGCCTGGCTGGGGGGTCAGGGTGGAGTGATGGGAAAGAACACCCGGCCGTTGCGACAGCTAAGTCAGGGTTTGTGCCTGTGTTAATACGCCAGGTCCTAAACAGGACACGCCAAACTCAAGGGGGGATGGAGGGGACCAGGCGGATAAATTCACAGGCAGCCCTCCCCCCGTGGAATGAGTCACAGGGAACCAGCATTTCCTGCCTTTGCAGAGGGAGCCACAGATCAGCTGTTTACTCCTTTCCCATTTTGCAAAATAAATAAATAACTGAAGTGTCTCACTTATAAACAATGCTTCTAACAGTTTCCAAGTTCTTGCAAACAATGAGCTCGTGATTCATTCATGGGCCAAGTGGCCAAAGTGGAAGCATGGCCCACCCACAGACCCACCAGAGCCCCTACAGAGAAACACAGCCCTGTTGTTAGGCTCCCAAAAATAATGCTGAGGTAGGTAATGGGGATCTCCAGTAATTTTCCCTTAGGTGGAAACAATTATCTAGTGGGAATTATCTACTGGGAATAAATCGCTAACTCCCAGCACCCACATCCTCCCCCAGCCAGCTCCCTTCTTGAGAACTACTAAAATCCTCCCTGTGCAAACTCCCATCCGAGTAGAGAGGCTAGGATGACCCGGATTCGCTCAGCCTCAGCTGCCCTTCTGCCCCACTTGGGGAGGTCCGGCCTCCCTGCCCTCCCAAAGGGGCTCTAGTTGTTTGGAGTGTGCAATCTTGTCACTTCCACCCAGCTCAGCTGTCTGGGTAGAGCAGAGCACGCCCCACCCTCTGCTCTACCTGACAGTCACTTACTTACATCCTTCCTAGAGTTTCCTGGCAAGACCATCCCATATACTCTTCTCCTTTGAAAACTTTCTAACACAAAGTTTTCTTTTTCTCATGCAATTAAAAAAAAAATTTTCTTTTAAATCCAACATGTTTTCTTAAAACCAAAGTATCAGCAAGAGATATGATGTTAGAAGCTACCACTGTGAGTGCTGGTGAAGTTTCTGGAAGGCATGTGCAGAGGGTGCTGGTCACACGGTCTCAGAGTCAGAAAGCAGAGCTCTGCCCTGGACCTTCGTGAACCTGTGTGAGCCTCAGTTTCCTCCTCTGCAAAATGAGAGGAAACTCAGCCATGTGATCCTGAATCAAGGAGACCCTGCAGCCCTGGATGCGGAACAAGCCCAGTGTGGGCCCACAGGGGACCCAGGGCTGTCCCAGGACTGTTCCCACGGCAACTGTCCAGCCAGCTCCAGGGTCAGGGCCCACAGCATGTCACTGACACTTAACAGAGATAAGTAAGGAGTTCACAGAAAGAAGAGAGCCCTTGAGGACAAGCGCTGCCAGGAACCCTCCCAAAACTCAAACTCGAGGGCCAGTGTTTGAACCAGGTGAGCAGAGGGGGTGGGCAAGTCACTTCTGGTGCAAGCACAGCACCTGCAAGGCACAGAGGAGTGAGGAGCGGAGACAGGCTGCAGGGTGGAAGCAGAGATGACGAGATGTCCCAGAAGGGCGAAACCTGGGGCAGAGGAGAGGCGAGATCACAAAAGGCCTTCTGAGCCGGCAGTTCGGCCCAGAGGAGGAAGGTGACCAGGGTCTCTCCTCTGCGCTGTGGGGCAAGAGGAAAGTGAGAATGAAAGGAACTGGGAAGATTGGGGACCCGGGAGAGCAGCCACAGCCAGGCGGCTGCACCCCCCGTGAGGAGCGCAGCAGCGCGGCAAGGCTCAGGGGGCTGTTTGTTTTGCCATTAAGGGAAGCCTCCCCTCTGGAATGTGTACTCGGTCCGAAAAGTAAACTTGCAACCTGACTCCCCCCACCACTCACCCTCGGGAAACGACAAAGAGCAGGGGAGCAGAAACAGGCCCCGCCCTCCCGAACGGGTCCCTGGGCCTCGGGGACACCGGAGGGTCCCACACCGAGCACCGCAGGACCGCCAAGGTCGCGCACGCCTCTCCTCGCGGGGGAGAGCGCGATTCTCAGTTTTGACCACGGCACCATGAAACTGTCCATGCGGCGCTCCAGACGCCAACAACACAAGTTCGTCCAAGCAGCGAAGGGCTGGGCAGAACAATGCCCCCCGGCTTCCCTGCCCAGGCCCAGCGACACTGAAGGCTGCGCTGCGGGCAGAGCTGGGGCACCCGGGAGGCGGAGGTGCCGGAGAACTGTCTGTCGGAGGGGACACCCTCGGGGGTGACACGCCCGCCCCCACCCCCGCGTGTCCTCCGCGCGGCGCCCCCGGGCTGGAGCTGGGCACTCCCCGCCGGGGAGCGCGGGGCCAGCGGGCGGCCGGCCCGGGGCGCGCTCGGCTCTGCCCGCGGGGCGGAAGCGCCTCTCCGCAGCCCGGGCCACCGCTCCGCGTCCCGCCCGCTGGCCCCGCGGTCGGCGGCAACAGGCGCCCGGGCACCCCCGCCCCGCGCGCGCACGGCCGGCCCGGGAAGTTCGGCCAGCGGCGGGCGCGGGGCCCCGCGCTGCCGGGCCGCTGCTCACCCACGCCGTATTTCTCCTCCCTCTTGGTGGGCACCCAGCGCGTCATGGCGCCGCGCGGGCCGGGGCGCCGCCGCCAGAGCCGCCGCGGGTCGGGCAGGAAGGTCCGCGCCTAGGCCGCCATCTTCCATTCCTCGCGAGCCGCGGCAGGATGGGGAGGAAAAAGTTTGCGGCGGAGGCGGCGTCATGTGGGACGGGGCGGGCGGAGCGTCGCGGCCGGATGGGAAAGGCCGGGAGCGCCGGCGAGAGGCGGGACGGCCGGGCCGAGCCGCGCGCCGTCGCCCGCTCGCTTTCCGCGCGCTCTCCTGCCGTCGGGAGCCCTCGGGGACTGGTCTCACACGGCGAGAGGGGCGCGCCCTGCGGCGCTGGGCCGGGGCGGTGAGGACCGGGTCCTGGGCCAGGTGATCCGAGCAGCCGGCTCAGCGCGGGCTTCGACCGGCGCCTGCGAGTGCGGCGTCCCCAATTCAGGTTCCTCCCCGGTGGGCAGCCCCTGGGAGGGGCCTTCCGAAGCGCGGGGTTCATTCTCCCACTAAGTTTAAGTGAGCACCTACCTGCCTGAGTGTGCCAGGAGCGCCCCGCCTGCCGGCTGTCGGGGGGCAGGTGGTGCTTAAAGTGGCAGCGCACAGGTGAGTCTAGACGTCCGCGCATGGGCGCAGGCTGGCCCTTCGTGCCTGGGCAAGGACACCCAAATGGGGTGGCAAGAGAGGGCACAGCGCCACTGAGGGACTGCCTGCCAGACGAGGTGGCCTCTGGCTTGAGTGCTGAAAGAGTGCAGTTATCCCGAGGCCGGAGGAAGAAGCAGGCAGAGCCCTGCTAAGGCCCTGCAACCTCTGCCCGGGCTTGCGCACACTTCTGCTAGGTCAGTAGCACTCAAGGGGCAGAGGGATCCCGCAAAGGAAAGCCCACGCCAGGCCTGGAGCAGAGACTGAGCTCTCGGGCATTTGGCCTTCGCCCTGTGTGGGAGTCGTTCTCAGACTCATTCCCCACACCAGTAAAAGTTGGGGGCTTCAGATTGTTCCAAGGGAAAAGTTAAAAACAACAAACGTCTACGTATTTTTACTATAATTTCAGGAAAGAGTAGACAGTAAAAACCAAGAAAAGGAAAAGGGACATAGCCCCCAAGGGTTGAAGGCAGCCCTTTAAATAGAGTAAATTTGGGTTCATGGCATATTAACTGGGTGTCCTGCTCTCTTTCAGGCCCCAAGGGGCCCTGACAACTGCAGTAGACCTGGAGCTGCCAAGGATTGGAGGGGCAGAGGTGGAAAGGAGTAGCCACCTGGGAAAGGCCAGGTAGGCCACTGTCCTGCTGGAGAATGGACATCACCTGTCCCCAGGGCCGTGAGGAGCTGGGGCCATGCGATTAAGTAAACAATTTGGAGTGACCGGGGAGCTTTTCACTCTTTGTGGGTGAGAACATGCTATGTTCAAGAGGGTATGTGTGATGTAAGAGTCCCGGTACATCAACCACAGATTCAGAGAGAGCTGCAGGCCCTGTTTCACTGACCAGTAACTTAAATCCCACAGAGGGAAATGGCCTGCACTGAAAACCTCTGGGGAAACCAGAAACCTCAGGCGCTCAGACCCTGGAGTCGTGGCCCGGCGACTCGGACCCCTTGAAGAGGAAGCGGCTAGGAAGGGCCTGTCCAGGGGAGGTAGAGTGCTCCCAGATGACGGATGCGGTGGCCTGACGGGCTTTGCGTCCAGAAGGGCTTCCCTGAGAAAACAGCGTAAGCCTGGGCTTTGAGAATACGCAGAAACCAGCCAGGTGAGCTGGAGGAGGAACAGCTTGTGCATGGGAAGGAACACAAACACTTCAAAGAACTGAAAGGCCAGTATGGCTGAAGCACAGGGAACAGCAGGAAAGTGACACAAAGTGAGGCTGCAGAGGTAGAAGGGCCTTATTGGTCTCGCTAGGAACTTGGAATTCTGCAAAGAAAACCTGGGAAACAGATTTTGGTTTCACTTACCTCATCTTTAATGCCCAGTCTCCATTCTATTTGTCTAGTTCCGTGTTGGTGGAGAAGGCATGTTGCACTAAAGACCAGGGGCTCGAGGGTCCCACAGACCTGAGAGGCCTGGCCTTGGCCGGCCTCGTGACATTCTTCCTGTGTTTCTAAACCTCAGGGTTCTGATATCCCTACGTATAACTTAGGGCACCAGCCTCACAGTTACTCTGAGGATCGTAGGAGCAGGTGTGGCTGCACATGGAAGGTGGTGTAACTGTGGTCAGTTGTGCTTCCCCGTCTGACCCTGCCTCCAGGCTCTTTGATAAACTTATGGTTCACATTTTCTGGAGCAGTTGCCACTTCCACTCTGTCTGATAAAGATGAGCTACTGAATGCATAAATGTGGCACTGGATTTGTATACTTTTGTAAGACTGTCGTGTAAATTTTTAGAAATCAGTATTTTAAAACTCCAGCTATGGCTGGTGGTTCACACTTGCAAATCTTTGGGAGGCCAAGGCAGGAGGATCACTTGAGACCAGGAGATCAGGATCAGCCTGGGCAACATAGCAAGACCCTGTCGCTACAAAAAAAAAAAAAAAATTACTGGGGCATGGTGGCCCATGCCTATAGTCTTAGCTACCCAGGAGGTTGAGGTGCGAGGATCTGTTAAGCCCAGGAGTTTGAGGCTGTAGTGAGCTGTGATGACACCACTGCACTCCAGCCTGGACAGCAGAGCAAGACCCTGTCTCTAAAGTTAATAAATAAATAAAATTAAAACTCCAGATAGACTGTGGACCCTGTGTTTGAGACAATGTGGTTTTGGTCGTGTTGTGATGTGTGCCCAAGTTTGACTGGGAATTTGTACATGTGACTACAGTCCCTGGAGCTCTGAGAAGGTTCTTCGGTGTCCCCAGCTAGCTTGGGCTCTGGTCTCGTCTTGTGGCTCTAAATTGAGTCCATGGCCCTGGCTTATTGCCCCATGATTGCATGAGTTTGGGACTGGCTCCATCTCCAATTCCAGGAGCCCTGAGTATGGTGCTCAGTTGGCGTGGCTGGGCCACAGGTGTCAGTTGCCCTTCCAGGCATCTTACAGGACTTGGATCTGTGCCATGCTTGAGGGCTTGACCAGCCCAAGAATGCTGGGCTCTAGTGGCCAACTCCAGTATACGAGTAGGAGATCGGGCCAGTGACCCCCACCCAAGATATGGCAGAATCTTGGGGTAGTGTCATGAAAAGCATAATCAGTATTATAATATTGCAGTTTTAAATCTTGAATATTAAATTTTTATTTTATTTTTTTTTTAATTCCAAAAAACGTTCCACATTTGCAGAGCAAATTGAAGAGGTAAATTCAGCAAATCTTGCCTGGTGGAGATAGCAGAAGGCGTAGTGAGTCAGTGGGGGCATGTTTCCTGGAGGAGGAGGATGGGACTGGGGTAAGGATGTGGAGATTTTGTGCAGGAAAAGGGGCTTGGTCACAGATGGGTTGCCCATTGAAGGGGGAGGGACGCAGCTTACAGGGAGGCAGCTGCCTGCCGCCCCTTGGATCCAGTGGCAGATCTGGGCATCGAATTAGGGGCCCAGGTCACAGTGCACAATGTCACACAGCACAAAAATGTATAATCAAGACTTTAGGCCTAACTTCCAGTTTACAGGACATAGGTTGACGATCAAGTTAAAAGACACTACAGGAAATACAGTGAGACAAAGCTAGAAGGGATGTTCTGCTAGAAACTGGTCTGGCCTCTTCAAAAGTCAGTATTATTGAACAAGAAGGGGGCAGTGGAAAAAAACTTACAAATTTTAAAAGATGTAAGAAATATAATATTCAAATGTACTGTGTGATCCTTGGCTGGAAACTGCTTTTAGTGACCCAACCCTAAAAAAATGTTAAGAACAAGAGGGGATTTGAAATATAGTCCAGTATTAGATGGCATTAAAAAATTATTATTCATTTTGTTAGATGTAATAATAGTATTACTGTGGTTAGACGGAAAAATGTCCTTATATTTTAGAGACACCTGCCAGAGTGTTTAAAAGTAAACCATCATTGTGTTTGTCATTTACTTTAAAATACTACAGGAAAAAACAAAAAAGATGAAGCAAAATTTTTCAATCTGGGTATGAGTCTACGAGTGTTTGTCTTTACTTTTTGCTATATGTTTGAAATTTTTTTATAAAATAAAGTCCAAGTGGGGTTAGAAGGGGCTCGAGATTGCAAAACCAATCTGAGAAACCTCCTGGACTGGCCCCACGCTAATAGCCTGGTCTCTGCCTCCACACTCCCCGGTGCTCTGCTCAGCATTCTCCATGGAGATTATTAAGGCAGACCCAAGCTGTTAAACTTCAGCCAGCTTCGTGGAGCAAATATGCTATTAAGTAGAGGATGCTTCGTGCTGCGCCAATGTGCCTTATGGGCAAATGTGATGGTGAATATAAATGCAGACCAAGCAGTCCTCCCCACACTGTGTGCACAAGGAAATGAGCTCAGGCGCTGGGGGCCGGGGGACGTCAGCAGGCAGAGCACCGTGGAGTGGACGGAGCTCCGGATCTAGGTTGCACGGTTTTGCCCCTGCAGGCTGAATGCTCAGACCCCTACCTCTGGGCCTCCGGGTTCTTGACAGTGCCATGCAGTGTTCATGGAATCAGGCAGACATGTGACCAGGACCTTGGCAGCTGTCAGACCAACCCTGGGACAGTTACCTGGCCGCTCTAAGTTTCTTCATTTTTAAAGTAGTCTGACTTCTAGGATGTTGTGAAGATGTAACGAAATCATGGTAGCAGAGCTTAACATAGGTAAGGACTACAGGTGAAACAGTGGCTTTCTGATACTGGACATCAGCTGGTGCAGCACTGTGATCCCTGAAAGGAGGGAAACTCGAGCTGCATCCTGCAGTTGCCCAACTTGCTTCCTGGAAGCAGTTTCTTAATTGCAGCACAGGAAGGAAAACAACAGAGCCTGGAGTCTGGCTGAGTGAAGGCAGGTGTCGGAGTTCAGAGATGCCACGGCGCCAGGATTTGCAGGTCGGAGTGCCCAGGAGGGAGCTGCCACCCAGAGAAAGCCAGCGCTCTTGCAGCAGGGCCACCCCGAGTCTCTGGCTGGGGACTGGTCTCTGCATGTGTGGGGTGAAGCTCCGTGAGGCTGGCAGCAGAACGAACTCCAGAGAGTAACAGACTCAGAATAATCTGCAAGCACACACACAGCGGTTAATGTTCCCTCGTGGGGAAATGCCTCACAACATACAAAATATGTTGAGTAGTTGCTCTGAGATCAACAGCCCAAAGGCACATGGCAAACCTGAACTACTCAGGCAAAGTCCTCCAAAAAATTCCATCACAGTAGGGCTAAATAAGTCATAAACCAAAGGCTGCTCTGGTAAGCAATAAAAGCAAGCCCAAGCGAATGAAACTGACCTCAAGTAGCTTAACTGCGTGCAAGAGCAAAGTACAACAGTATATAAAAGAATACAAAGAAACCCAGCACCCAACAGTGCAAAATTCATGATGTCTAGCATCCAGTCAGAAATGACCAGCCATGCAAGTTGCAGGAAAACATGGCCCACACCTGGGGAGGGAAAAGTCAATCAGTAGACACAGAGGCAGAAATGACAGGGATGATAGAATTAGCAGGCAAAGACTTTAAAACAGTGTTGTGAGTATGTCGCATGTGCCCAGAAAGATAGAGGAAACCAGGAACATAACAAGGAAAAAACCCCAGAAGCCATAAAAGTCAGAGTCAGGGCCAAAAATGGGAGCTGTTGTCCTGGTGGGATGACTGGTGGCTGATTCCAGCTGGCAAATTCCGGTGTTCTCGTGGCTTCTTCCTTTTGGACTTAGAAGCGCTCCTTCCTGTTTTGGAGAGTGCTGGCTGTTGCGTTCTCACAGTGTGAATTACAGGTGGTATCTGCTGCATTTGTCTGCCCCAGGCACTCATCCTCCAGGCGACACCATCCTGATTGTCCTGGGGATCCACTGTCGGGGCGGAAATGTGTTCCCCCAAAACTCACATGTTGACGTCCTAACCCTTAGTGCCTCAGAATGTGACTGCATTTTGGAGAAAGGGCCTTTAAAGAGCTAATTAAGGCCGGGCGCAGTGGCTCACGCCTTTAATCCTAGCACTCTGGGAGGCCGAGGTGGGTGGATCACTCAAGGTCAGGAGTTCGAAACCAGCCTGAGCAAGAGCGAGATCCCCGTCTCCACTATAAATAGAAAGAAATTGATTGGCCAACTAAAAAATATATAGAAAAAAAATTAACCGGGCATGGTGGCGCATGCCTGTAGTCCCAGCTACTCAGGAGACTGAGGCAGGAGGATCACTTGAGCCCAGGAGTTTGAGGTTGCTGTGAACTAGGCTGACACCACGGCATTCTAGCCCAGGAAACAGAGTGAGACTCTGTCTCAAAAAAAAAAAGCTAATTAAGGGGGACATGACAGAAACTGTTCTTATGCCCCCTTGGCAGATGAGGTTAACGGGAGCTGGGCTACAGCCCAGGCATCCAGACTTCTAATCCTCCCTGGGTCCAGCTGCTCTGAGATCAGCAGCCGAAGGCACGCAGCAAACCCGAACTCCTCACTAAGACCACGTCACAGCCCACCTCGCCACTACACTGAGTGGATGCCCTGCCCTCTTGGAGGGGAGGTGGGCCACAGGTGCATGTGTCTTCAGAGTGAAATTCAAATGTCCACGTGTCATGACTGGACGGAGGTGCAGGCCGAGCAGGGCAGCCAGGTGGTCCCTCTCACCAGGTGTGGACTGGACCCAGGCCAACTCCGCTGGAAGCTGCCTCCAGGTGGGAGGGAGCCTGCTGCATCTTATCTGCAGAGGTTGGCACTTGGGGCTAATAATCATGAGATGAGGGCACAATAATACAAACAGCTCTTACTGAGTTCGTGCATTATCTCATTTAGTGACACCCTCTCACTTGTGGATGACTGAGTGGAAAGCTGCACCGCCTGGACCATTGTAAGTGTGCAGTAAATGTGAGCTCCTGTTAACATCAGCAGGGGAGGAGCTCAATAGATGCTTGTTGCACGACTGCATGAGGGAGCGAATGAAGGAAGGAATAACTGGGGTGATCTGGAGTGACTCAGCCTCCCTTCTGGGTGCCACAGGAGCTGTGTGCAGCATGAACTGTCAGAGTGATACAAGCTCCGTGTCCCCTGTCTTGGAGACCAGCTGCTCTGGCCCATGCAATGGTGCAGCTGAGTGGCAATGGAAAATAGGTAATAATCCCAATTAACCTTTTTCTGAACCTGAACAAGCCACCTGAAGCAAGGCATCATGGAAGGCTCACTCTTGGACCCTTCCCAGAAGGGGACAAGCCAGAGACCTTTAAACACCTTCACAAAGCTGCCCTCTTGGTGCCTGTTGCTGAGCTCTGTCTTCCTGGTTCCAGGACTGGGCCCTGAGACAGGCTCTGCAGAGCCTCCCAGGAGAGCCAAGGGCAGCTGCTGGCGTCAAGAGAACTTGCAAGGCAGGGCCGCAGCCAGACACAGGCAGGTAGACACACTCTGTCTCTGCTTGACCGTCGTCAAGGAGCAAGACCACAGGCAACTGGGAAGTCGCTTCTAGGCCAGGCCAGGTGCACACTCAGGTTCAGGCAAAGGGCCCTGGAGCACACGGGGCCTAGATCAGGGCAGTAGCGACATAGGGTGCACGGCGTGCTGGGCACTGCGCAGATGAGAAGCTCTGTGTGTGCATGCATGTGCCTGCGTGTGTGTTCACTACAAGTACCTGCAGTCCTGTGTCCCTAGAGGAGAACGGTTCCCGGAGCTGTGGAGTGTGGTTGGAAGCTCCTAGGAGGACCTGGGGCCCAGGCTAAGACTCTGAATTCTGTCTTATAAAGCAGGCAGGGCCAGGGGAGAGTTTTAAGCAGGAAGTGGCATGTTTAACAAGCCAAGAGTTAGAAAGCCCATCCTGCTGAACTGAGGGGGGGGGGAGCAAAACCAGAAAGAATGTCCTGGCCTACACGCAGATAAGGAGGTCATGGCCCGGGCTGCTGGGGCCACCTGCATCTAACCATTCAGCTGTCTCAGAGACCAGGAGAGTGCCAGGGCCACGCTGGGCCCCAGCACGGTTTTGGAACTCCAGATACAGGAAGATAGAACCTAAAGAAACAGTCCCTGGGTCCCCCTCTGACCTGGCTGCAGGTGACAGACCAGGCCCTCCCTGTAGGGTGAGACTCCTTCCCTGGGGTGGGCTTTGGAAAGAATTCTTTGGGCCTCCACCACCCTCTATTTAAACACTCTGAGTTACAAGGACCCCACCCCAGGTGGACATGTGACTGTCTTCCAGGGTTGACCTATGACACACACCTGGTTTGATAATGTTATAAAAATTAAAATGTCAAAAATTTTTAATTGTATAACAATCGCAGTATGTATAGAACTCCTATTCTGGATGAATCCAGTTTTAAAAGAGATCTTCATTTCCTGAACTTCATTCTTTTTTTTTTTAATTACCAGAATAAAACAGTTTTAAGAAACAGGTGTTCTTGGTGTATTTTAGGCATCCTTGATTTTCTTATTTTTTTTTCCATAAGTAAAAATAGCAATGGAGAAATTCTACAGGAACAGCACCACTTGAATGGAATTTCCTGAGGCTATAAACTCTACAGCTCCAGGCTCTCCTGCTGCTTGTAAAGGAGCCGGGAGGGAGGGAAGGAGCCCTCTCAGAGCAGAGGCTGCAGGGGAGGGGATCGCCTCCCTCCTGCTGAGCCGAATGCCCTTGGGAAGGTGAGGGGACGAGGCTGTGGAGCCCAAAGGGTGGCTTTGGTGGCCGTGGGGCCTTTGGGGAGGGCAGGGGGTAGCCCAGGCCTCTTTGTTCCCCTGCTGCGTCTGGCAATCCCATGGCTAAGAAACAACGTGTTGAAAATTCACCTCCATGGCATTGGATTTGCGATAACAATTTGGGCTGCTCCCCGTGTATTTCTCATTCTCTTATTCTCCACTCAGGGCAGGGCACAGGCCATCCACGAAGTGTTTCCTCCCCCACGGGCTTCCTGGGCAGGAAGCAGAGGACCCCGATGTTGGCAGCCCTCAGGGCATTTGCACTGACCTAAACTAGTGAGGGCGGATCGCGTGCGCTCTGCACGGGTAACTCCGCCTGCACGGGTAACTCCGTCCCAGCTGCGGGCCGTGCTGGCCGCCCCCTTGGCAGACCTCGCCCTGGCTGGATGGGAGCTCGGGACGCCACACCCTAGCCCAGGAGAGGCCAAGCTCTGGCTGGCACGGGACGCCAACTTCTTGCCAGCAGGTGGGACAGCTCGGACTGCAGTTCCTCTCCCAGGGCTCCCTGGGGGCAGAGGCTTGACTCCAGCAAGGCCGCTTCTCACCCAAGATTCCTCACCTCTGGCTTCCTCTCTTCCCTTTTCCTGAGCACACGCCCCATCGAACAAGGTTCCCCATCTCACGCTTCCCTTCTAGAGAAACTGACCTAAGACATTTGGAAAGACAGAGGCCCATGTCTGCTAGGTGGAAAGGGAGGGCCTCCGGACTGAGAAGAGGACCTGGACAGGGGGACCCAGAGCCGGGAGCCTCCCTGCTCAGCACGCGCCCAGGCCCGGGATTTGTAAGGACGCAGCTCATCCGAGGTGAGCACACTGGTGGGGATGGTGACGGGCGAAGCTCTGGCCTTCCCTCAACGTCCGGTTCCCCGAAAGCCTCTTGGAGTCTGGTGGTGGTCTGGAGGTTCAGGGTGTGCCAGTGGCTGGGATTCCTGCTCTGAAGGGGCTGATCCTCCAGCTGGGGGGGGACAGAAAATCAACCAGCAAACAAATACGTCAGCCAGACCTCGGCAGGCAGGCAGTGTTGGGAGGAAAATGTAACTGCACAATGGGGAAAATTTCATGTGTGTACACGTGTGTGGTGTGGGGTGTGCATGCATGGGTGTGTATTGTGCTGCGTGCTTGTGTGTGTTGTGTTGTGTGTTGTGTGGTGCATGGTGTATGTGTATGTGTTGTGTTGTGTGCATGTGTTGTGTGAGTCTGTGTGTATGTGTGTGGTATGGTATATGCGTGTGTTGTGTGAGTCTGTGTTGTGTGTATGTGTGTGTGTGTACATACTTTAGCTGGGCACTTTCAGGAAAGCCTCCGGGAGAAGATGACATGTAAGCAGAGACCTGAGTGATGACAGGGAAGAGGCTTGCACAAATCTGGGGACAGAGCGTTCCTAATTGAGGGAGCAGCAAGGACACAGGCAGGAGTGAGCCCGGCAGATTCCAGGGCCAGAAGGAAAGTCGGCGAGTATTGAGAGTGGCTGGAGATGGCAGGCAGGGTGCAGGTGATGGAGATCAGCTTCCAGGTGCTTCTGAGTTATTTCACGTGTGGGAGGTTTGTCAGCCCAACTAGACGCCCCTGCATCCCTGGACAGAGGCCACACGTGAAAATTATGCCTTATCATTCATTTATATGTGTACACAGGTATCATGTGTGATGCATGTCATCTGGTGTATATTTACGTAGGATGATGTACCATTGTCACCCAGGGCCCCTGCTGTGCGGCTTGTGCTGCAGGCAGGGGCGCTGGGACGAGAGGGGGCCTTCGTTCTGCCCTCTCTTAGGGAGCTTCCGGAGCCCTGCACCCCGGCCATTTGAGATGCATCTCAAAGTCCTAGTTTCACTTTCTAGAAACAATAAAGATTCTTGTTTTTTTTTGGGGGGGTGGCGGCGCACTGCAGGGAAGGTAATATGGGCAGGCACCACCAGTACTTCCTATATTCATAAGGGCAGGTTAACACAAATGCAGAAAGCTCTGCTGCCTTCAAAAATGCAAACTGTCTTGTTTTTATGCTGGTTTCCTTTTCCTTGAGAAATGCAAGGGGGTGTTTTTGACCTTGGTCTTTGAAGGGCCCTGGCGTCCGTTTGCTAAAAGACTGGAGCGCCTAAACAAGGTGTGTCACCCAAGGGCGTCCAAGGAGCGCTCGCCCAGTGCAGCCTGCTGCCCACACCTGCGCAGACTCATTCATCAATCTGAGCCAGGGAGCCCTTGGCTAGCTCAGTGCGGATCGGCATGGATGACCTTCAGCAACTGACCAGAGTTGAACTTTGCTAAGGAAATTGAAGAATCTCAGACTGCCGCTCCGTTAGTCCCCAGCAGAGAATAGAGAAGTGTGTCTCTGTTCTATCGAAGAAACATGATTTAATCCCGCGCGGAGGTACGAGGTTGGACGTCTCCACCCCGCAGACTGGAAGAGCCGCACGGAGACCTGCGAAACTAGGCAGGAAGATGATTTTGTGTTCATTGTGATCCTAGATGCAAGTTCCTAGAGAGGTTTTGTTTACTTCTTTGTTTTACAGAAATAGTTATTTTACCAGCTATGGAAAAGAACGTGAGACAAATCAGGTTTTTTTAGCTTTCACGGGGTAGACCTTCGCTTTTGTTTGGTTTTAAATCTTTTTATTGTAAAACAAATCACCAAATACAGAAAACTTGACAAGTCCGATGCGTGGCCCAGTGAATTATTACGAGGCAAACGCTGTCAAGTTAAGAAATAGAGCTCTGCGGCCACCCCACTAGTCCCTTCTGCAAGCCTGTCCCAATCACAGCCAGCCCCAGCCCCTTAAGCAACCACTGTCCTGTCTCTCACATCAATAACTTGCTTGTGCTTTTCAAAACGTATTTTCATCATCCAAATGTGCATCCCTGTACACAGTATCATCTTACATTTAAAATTCTTTTTGTCTTTTAAGTCTTGTTTAATCTTTGGGTTCCTCCTCTATCCTGTTCGTCTCTTTACAGTTTATCTATAGAAGGACCTTTGACCTTTAAAATTTCTTCTTCTTCTTTTTTTTAAACAGAGTCTCACTCTGTCTAGCCCAGGCTAGTGTGCTGTGGCGTCAGCCAAGCTCACAGCAACCTCCAACTCCTGGGCTCAAGCGAGCCTCCTGCCTCAGCCTCCCGAGTAGCTGGGACTACAGTCATGTGCCACCATGCCCGGCTAATTTCTTCTATATATTTTTAGTTGTCCAATTAATTTCTTTCTATTTTTTTCAGTAAAGACGGGGTCTGGCTCTTGCTCAGGCTGGTTTCGAACTCCTGACCTTGAGCGATCCGCTTTCCTCGACCTCCCAGAGTGCTAGGATTACAGGCGTGAGCCACTGCACAGGGCCATGACCTGTAACATTTCTTGCAATCTGGAGTTAGCTAACTGTCTGCTAATGATCTGGCCTAACATGTTCCCCTGCCTCTCATTTCCTGACAATCGCAGCTGATCCAGGACCAGGTTCGGTCCTTCCGGTCAGACTATGGGAGGCAGTAATACCTAGTAGTCTGTATTTTGGGGAGGTTAGCAGGGCTCTAATGCTTAATGCCTTCATCTGTTAGATTACTGGGGGTTGCTAAGTGGCGATATTATAATTCTACCATTTCTTTTTCATTGCTTCATTGGAATACGTTTTAAAAGAGACACTTCCCTTCATCCAGTATTGGGTGCCCCAGGGGCGTGATTCACACAGGAAAGGCGGGATGATGCTTGCTCATCCTTCCTCTTTACTTACTCGTTTGCAAGGAGATGAACGTGCTCCCTGTCATCCTTCAAATGTGATCCCTTTTCTTTGTAACAACACCATGAGGTTATGAATTTAAACATGCAGGACAGGGTGCGATCCATTGCGGTTATTGTCACTATTGAAGCTCGCTGTCCCATCTTTGGCCGGGGGAGGCATCTCACTGTGGCTCCTGGGTTCTTTGGACGTGATCCCAGTAGTCTTTGACGGGGTCCTTGCTATCTCACCTTAGACGATATTTCGAGTTATCGATGTTTTCTGCCCCAGACCTGGAATCAGTTATTTATCCAAGAAGTGCTAGTTTCTTTCCATGAGAAACTGTATTTGAGGTGACAATATGAGCCGCAGGGACGCTCACTGCTATTGGATTAGTTCTGATCTCTAGGCCTTTTTGGGATCAGAGAGGACAAACGTTTTCCTGCGTTCATACCGAACTACCAACTCAAATTCAAGACTGCAGAGCTTTGGCATAACCTCTTCTCTAGTTCTTCTCTGCTGCATCTATGAATACTGAGAATCCCAGTTCTCAAGGACACAGGTGATAGAATTAAATAGCCTGTAATTACACGTTTGTTTTATCCCAGATTAAACACAAAAGTAGACTCAGAATAATAGCACGAATAATAGCACAAATACTACTTACTTAGATTTTTGTGTATCATATGTTCTCCCCATTCTCCATGTAAAAACTAGCCCCATCTGTCCCCATGGCAGACGCACCCCCATCACTCACCCTGGCCTCTCCCTCTGCACCCTCACAGCACCTTGTTCTGCAGGTGACATGGGCCACATGGCAATGCTCACCACCAGTCCTGGTGCCGAGGGGTCTCGGATCGTTCTCTGTTAGATTCCTCAGGAAGAGCTTGTGGCAGCACTGTTTACTGAGTTCTTACATATTCTTCATAATTTGTGTTCATATTTGAAAGCCAGTTTTGCTGGATATAAAATCTGTGGCTCCCCTGAGTGTCTTAACATGTACTCCACTGTGCTCCACTTTCTTCCAGCATGAAGCTTTGTGGTTAGAAAGCCTGAAGATTCTCTAATTTTCTTTCCCTTATAAGTCCCATGTTCTTTTTTTAATAGATACCCAAAATCTTTTTGTTTTTATTTTTTTAATATATATATATATACACACAGAGAGAGAGAGAGAGAGAGAGAGAGAGAGAGAGAGATGGAGTCTCACTGTGCTGTCCAGGCTGGTCTGGAACCCCTGGCTTCAGGGATACCTCTGGTCTCAGCCTCCGAAAGTGCTGGGATTACAGGCATGAGCAACTACACCCAGCTTTGTTTTTATTTTTAAACTCAGTAATTCTCCTAGACTTTGTGTTGGTGTGGGTCATTCTGAGTCAGTAGTCTCAGATGTGCAGTATGCTCTTTCAATATGTAGTTTCACATCTTTTCTTTATTCCAGAGAATTTTTCTTGAAATATGTTTTTAATATTTGTTTTCTTCCTTTGCTTTCATTATCTTCTTAAGGGACTCCTATTATCTGCGTGTTTAATCTTCTTTGCCTATCTTTAGTACTTGTTTCTTTTTCTCAAATAATTTTTATATTTTTTCATTTCTTTTAAATTTAAAATTATTTTCTTTTTAAGAAACCTGCTATTTCTTTTCAGGCCTTATCTTTTGTTGATTCACCCTTGTGTTCCTCCTAACTTAGTCTTTGATTTCGATATAAACTTTCCTTCGGTTTCTAATTCCTTCATGACTTCTGTTATCTCATTTTCGAGTTTTCCCGAATGTCACTTAACTCACGTGTTGTGTCACTTCAGCTTATTTTGGAATCGTGGGCTCCTTTTGATCTGTCTTGTGGTCACACCTTCCTGGCATGCCTCCACTGGCTGTAGGAATGTTTATTCCGGAACTTACTCTCCTTTTCTCACGTCCTTTGTATGGGACTTGACCTTGAATCTTGTCTGGGGTTCACGCTGAAGTGAGGTGAGTTCTCCCGACCTCTCCAGTTGGGCGGTGACCAGGAACACTCTTCTCACTCCAGAGAGGCCCCTTGCCTGGTGTTTTTGTGTGTTGTTAAAAAGCAATACGGCCACTTGCCTGCGAGCTTTCCTGGACCCGGTCCCCCTTCCCACCGGGGTCTGGAGCTTCTCTTATCTTTGTCTCTGTCTTCCCTGTTTGTTATCAGTTTTGCTTCCATTCCCTGAAGTCTCTCTTCTGTGTGGGCTCTGTGCTACGGAGAGTTCCAGAAGGGTGGTTTTGAGAGTTCACGGGGCGTGGGCTGCACCAACGCCCTCCGCCCCTCCTTCCCTGGGCCCCTTGCAGTCACCAGCTGTTGGAGGGGACACGTCCCTCCTGATTTCGGCCGCTGCTCTCAGAATGCCCCTTGACCTTTGCTCTTCGGTGGCTTTGAGCGCAGCCCTTTCATAACTGCACTCTGGTGAGAGGAAGCAGGGGTCAGAAATGTTGTCACTGTCATTGGCTATCACAGTGGGTGGAGGGACAAAGAATGTGTTTCAGATGCTCAAGCATAAGCCCAGAGTGTTTGGCAACTGAGCTTTCCCTAAAAATTGATGATTTATAACATGGTTGAATGAATATCGAGATAAATAGCAGGTTGACTGTCTCTGCAATTATATCATGAGCTGAAAGGGGTGGTAAGTGTTTGTTTTAGTATCACATCTTAATTTGGAAAAATTTGACTTGACTGTAATTGAGGTGCCATTAATAATTTTTTTTTTAGTTTTCATTAATTTTAATAATAATATTTAATGCTATGATATTGAGTAAAAAGATATCTTAAATCTTAAGTCTGTTAATCTCTGTATTAAAATAGAAATAAATTGAAAGATCATTTTGACTGTCATTCTACTTTTTCAGGGACTGATTTAAGATTAAATATTAATCTCCTAAAATGAACTAAAAATTCATATTTTGTGACAAGTGGGGAAAATCAAGCTATGAATCATTTACATTCCATAGTGAATGCAAAAGCTACGGAAAGCAGAACCATCTTTTAGTAGAATATCGGTTTTATTTTGGGGGTTGATCTGGGGTGGAACGCGGGAAGGTCACAAGCCTAGGACCTGAACAGAGGTCACTGGCAGATTACTCCTCACAGGTGTTAAAAAGAACCAAGCATCAGACCATGGGCCTTTGCTAGAGTGAGTTAGCTTGATTGCAAACGTGTGGCCCGAGTGACTTGAGAATTCTCAGCCACAGCGTGCTCTGTAGGCCCACACCTACTCACTTGCCCCCACAGATGGCTCCCGGCGCCCTGGCAGCCCAAACTTGGGTTCTGGTTCCTCACTCCTCCCCTCTGCTTGAAAGCTTTCCTTGGCACCTTGAAGCTTGCCTAGGTGCATGCGGCACAGTTTGGAAGTGGAGTAGAGAGTAAATGCCTTGAGGGAGGGATGACCTTCAGCCATTGGGGAAGGGCATCTGAGGCTAAGTGCTGTACTGGGCATGCTCCACGAGCCGTCTCAGGTGGCCCCGCATGGGGACCACAGGTGTATCCTGGTCACTGACGAGTCTGCACAGACTTCTCTCCCTGCCTTGGCTGGTCCTCCCTTGGCCAGAGGGGAAAAAGGTGTCTCTGCAGGGAGGAGAGTCCGCTGGGGAAGGTCGCTGGGAAGGAGAGATGTACATGCAGGGACCACTGAATTGGCGACATGCAGCTCAAGTATGACCTTCACACGAGGGGTCCTAGTGGGGTGGTGAGGCTGGGGCTCGTTTGGAGGAGACGGCACAGAAGCATGTCCCCAGTGCAGTGTGCGGGCTGGTGGAGAGGAATGAGGAAGCAGGAGAGAGAGGGGCGAGTCCAGGGGCCCAGAGCACCAGGGGCCCTCAGTGAATTGGGGGGAAGCCCCTAAGCCTGGGGGTTCCTAGAAGCCAGGAGCAGGGGCACTTCCCAATGGGAACAGGAGGAGGCACTTGTGTGGGCTCAGCAGAGCCTCTGTCCCTGGCGCTGGCGTTCCCATGTGGCCACCAGCAATGGGCATCTGCCCGTGCTGACCCCTTTGCAATCAGGCTGGATTCTGCTTGAAGGTCTCGCCAGACAGAGGTTAACCTGGGATTGTGGCTGGGTCCTCAGGATCTCCCTGCGCACCTGTGACCACAATGCTCTACTTCCAGCCATGGCTCCAGGGGAGGAGTATCTTTAAGGAGCCAGGGTCAGAGAAATCCCTGTGTCAGCGGGGCTCTGAGTTCCTCAGGAATGCTGTGGGGCTGCTCTTTCTAAATCTCCCAGATTTCTTCCTGTATCCATTTGCCTTCAAAGGGCTTCAGCTTCTAAAGAGCTCTGCTTTCTCCCGGCCCACTTCCCTGTCTGAGTCTTGCTGCATGACTCATGCCGCCCCCTGGCTGGGTCTGGTTTCGTCTTGGTTACATGTGCAAATCCTTTAAGCCATGAGGCTGGATGACTCAGCAGTGTCCCCAGGGAATGAAAGAGTTAAGATGGGTTTATTCTGGAACACTGTGCTGTCTCAAAGCACTTACCTCCCCCAGGCTGTGGTGGCAAGGGAGCCCAGGACAAGGAGCTGGGCTTTGGAGCAGGCAGGTGAGGGTTCCGCTCTGCTGCTGAGTAGTGGGATGTTTGGCAAGTGGTATTACCTTTTCTTACACAGGGCGCCTGCATGTGGTTGTGCAGGCTGTGCACTGCACCACCCTAGGAGGTGCTCTTGATATAGAGGTCCACGTGAATAGAACCCCGTACGGATATGCTATGCACAACAGGAGCAACCCACAGGCAGCAGCCCTGAGTCACTGAGTCGGTTTCTGTCTCTGTAAGGCAGAGCCGATGGTCTCATACCACAGAGCCGTTGGGGAAATTACGCATGTAAACCTGATCTTATGCTTGGCACAGGGTATTTGTCACGTGTGTGGCAATACTGTGTGACTACACACCTACAGGTGTAGGAGTGGCCATTGTCCTTGGTCAGGTTTATGTTCTAGTCTGAGAGGCAAGACAGCCCCTTACAAACAACTGCCGGGAAACGTGTGACCCTTGGGCAGACGCTACAAGTGCGCTGTCGTGCCCGCCCACTCCTGCCGCTCAGGCGCACGCTGGCAGCCTCCTGGTGCCTGCATGGGCTGGATTTCCCCACTGAGGGACTCTGCTGCCAGCGGAGCCTGCCTTGCCACCTGTGTGGCAGGTCAGAAGTGCCTTTGGGCGTAAGCTCAGCCCGGGACTGGCGAGAGCTGGCACATAAGCACCGCAACTCTCTGGTCCTCTAGTGGGATGACCCGGAGATCCCAGCAGGACAGGGCTCCACCCTGTGCGGTAGGTGGCTGCTAACATGCCCTTCGCTGGCTGCTGCTCCTTCCTGTCTCACTCCTCCACTCTCCTACAGCACACCTGAGCCCCCCAAGTAGCCTCTTGCATTCCAGTTCCAGCCTCGAGGCTGACCCCTGGGCACATCCCGCTAGGCAGGACCGCTCTCAGCTCTGCTGAGCTCCCGCAGGGCCGCACGCGGGCGAGCACTGGCTTCCTGCAGTCTTGTTGCACACTGACCACCTTGAGGGCTGAGCCCAACCCTCATTTGACATTACAGCCCTGGTGCCTAGCACAGTGCCTGGCCCGCAGTGGGATCTCCTGAAGTATGTGCTGGGTGTTAAATGCAGGGTTGGCTTCACCCACGTAGCACTTCTTCAGGGCTAAAATGATCTGAGTGAGTATATTTTCACCAATATCTACCTTACGATGCATTTTGTGTTTTTCATTGCTAGTGCTACTGAATGATTATTAAAAATTAAGCCTATACGTTCAGGGAGATTTCATTACAGATCCTGAGAAGGGGCAGGTTGAGGACTCTTGCCAAGGGGCTGTCTTCTCCCTGCTCAAAGGCCGTGGACGTCTGAATGGCCAGGTCGGGACACCCTCTCTGTGTCTCTCTGGAGTGTGGGAGTGGACTGGGGCGGGGGTCTGCCTTGCCAGTAGCAGCAGCTGCGCAGTGTCACGGGGCATCCTGGGTGCAGCTGGCTCGGCCTGGAACTGCTGGAACTGTAGTCTGGGGCGGAGAGAGAGCAGCTGGCTGTCCTGCTGCAGCTGCCCCTCCCGCACCCTTTGTCCAGGTATGGTGAGTGCTCGGTGCCTAGATGGTGTTTGCGTTCTGGCTTCTGCCCGTCTGCCTGTCAGTGATGACCACGTCGCTGCCCGGCCCTGGCGATGACTCGCATATGTTTCCACAGCGACCCAGCACTGGGGTTGTAGCTCTTTATCTTGATTTATGATGGTTATCGTCTAACCTCCCCACATTGGTCCTTATCCTGACATCACGCAGGTCCTTGAGCAGGTCACCTGACCTCTCCATGCGTTAGTTTCTTTAATAGGAAAGTGGAGATAATGGAATATACCGTATAGGGTCATAGGAGGATCACATGAGACAGTCCATTTAAAAGTGCTTGTGCCTGTAATCCCAGTGCATTGGGAGACTGAGGCAGGAGGATCTCTTGAGGCCAGGAGCTCCAGACTGGCCCGGGCAACATAGTGAGACCCCATCTCTACAGAAAATTTTTTTTAGAAAGTTATTCAAGTGTGGTGGCATGAGACTGTAGTCCCAGCTACTAGGGAGGCTAAGGCAGGAGGATCGCTTGAGCCCACGAGTTCCAGTCCAAACAGGATAATGTGGGTGAGACCCTGTCTCCAAAAAATAAAAAAGGACGAGGGCTGTGGCTCATGCCTATAATCCTAGCACTCTGGGAAGCTGAGGGAGGAGCATCGCTTGAGGTTAGGAGTTTGAGACCAGCCTGAACAAGAATGAGACCCCGTCTCTACCAAAAATAGAAAAAAAATAGCTGGGCATGGTAGCATGCACCTTTAGTCCCAGCTACCCAGGAGGCTGAGGCAGGAGGATTGCTTGAGCCTGGGAGTTTGAGGTTGCTGTGGAACGAGGCTGACACCATAGCACTCTAGCCGGGGCGACAGAGCAAGACTCTGTCTCAAGAATAAATAAATTGTAAAAAGAAAAAGTGCTTAGCACGGTTCCTGCTGTTGAATAAGTGCTCAGTCAATGTAAGTTGTTAATTTTTATTATTATCAGTGAGGACAGTTTGTTATGTGCCCGTGTTGCTGTTTTGCTTGCAGACTGCTCTCGAAGTCTCATCTCCTTCTGGAGGTTTCCTATAAATCCTGCTAGACCTTTTGGGTAACCTTAGCTCTGAGATTCACTCTCATTTACACTCAACTCCAGACGCTTCCCCCAGTTCCTCGCACATCTCTGGGTTACTCCCTCCCCTCTTTGGGGCACTGGCCCCCTCAAGCCAGTTCCTCTTCACAAGCCAAGCCAAGGCCCGGTGGGTGACCATGGGGCTAGGACCTAGGTGGTGTGGGCTGGGACCTATGATCGTGTGCTAGGACTTGGGCTGAGAGTCACTGCCATTCTCAACGCCAGGCCCAGAGCACAAGCACCGAGAACAGAGAACAGCTGCCAGGGCCTTGGGAGGAAGAGGAGAGGACAGGGACAGGCCTCGGTCGCTCTCTGCCTCCTCGGTCCTCCTGCCCTTCCAGGCTGCACCTGCTCCTGCGCCCCAAACACCAGCCCCGTAATCAACACTCGCCGTCCTGCCTTCAGTCCATCCGTCACCCTGATGTTCCCCCAGGCTTCTTAGATGGGCACGGCTGCTGACATCCCTGTTGCCCCTGGTCATGTGGTAGCGGGATAGTTACAGGCTTGTGGACGGCGGATCCCGATAAGGGGAGGAGGCCCGGGGAGGTGGGTGAGGTGCCGGCGGCCTGAAGTCGAGCTGGGCAGGGTCGGCGCTCGTTAATGTCTCTGTAAATCATGAGACTGCTTCAGGATGCCCAATATTTTTGTATTTATGTCCATTTCTCAAGGGGAAAGTGTTCCATCTGCCAAGCCAGTTCTTTAAAAATGACTTGTCAATTGTCGAGGTGTCAGGTGGAGTCTCCACGGTGATCATACCAGAGAGACGGGCAAGGCTGGACGCCTCGTGGTGACGCCCTCCACACTCCCTCGGGAGGCCTGGCGTTAGCTGCAGCAGGAAGCCTGAGCATGCCGCTACCTGGTGACAACCGTCAGCGTGCACAGAGGGCTGCAGGTGGACACCAGAGGCGGGTGTGGCTCACTCCCCATGGGCCCCAAGAGCCTTTGCAGAGGATAGGGCTTTTTTTTTTAATAGTTAAAAAAATTGTGGTAAAAGACACATAACTATTTTAACCATTTTTAAGTGCACAGTGTGGTAGGGTTAAGTGCACACCAGCGTGTAGTCAGTCTCTAGAACTTTTCATCTTGCAATACATCGTACAACTCTGTGCCCACTAAGCAGCCTCCCCCCCTCCCCTAGCCCTTGGAAACCACCAGTCTACTTTTGTCTTTGTGAATCTGGCGACTCTATGTGTGTCGCGTGACATTTGCCCTTTTGAGACTGGCTTGTTTCACGTTGCATCGTGTCTCTGAGCTTCATCCGTGTTGCAGCAGGTGTCAGAATCCCCTCCCTCCCTTCCCAAGGCTGGAGAGCGTGGCTGTACCATGTTTCACTCACTCAGCTGTGGACGGACACTGGGCGGTTCCTTCCTCTTGGCTGCCGTGCCTACTGTGGATCACCGCTGCGAACGTGGGTGCTAAAGACGGGTTTCTAAAAGACGAGTCTTAAAGAAGTGGGATTTCCACTGGCAAAGCAGAGGAAAGCGGGGACTAGGGAACTCACAGCCTGTGCAAAGGCCCTGGGTCGTGATGGCGTGCGGGCCTGGGCACGGCGTGGGGCGCTGCGCTGCTGAGGCTGAGGCAGGCTGAGCTGGGATCAGGACAGGCGTGTGCCGTGGAGAGGGCCCCAAGCCACAAGACATCGCCACGTGAAGGTTGTATCATTACATGCTGTATCTCTCAGGAATGGGCTGTATTAAAATTTTGCTGGGGCTCAGTGCAGCGTACAAAAGTAAACAGTCTGTACAGCTCCTGCTCGTCGTCGCAGGGACCCTGCCATGCAGGCTGACTGCGGGGCCACTTATAAGCCTGGTCTGAACCCGAAGCATGATTCAACACCAAATTCTGCCATGTCGCCGGCAGAACTTTGCCATAGCTGCTCAGGATAACGTGCCTTTCACAGCCCTGAGAATTCCAAGGACTGAGACTGAGTCCAGCTCTAAGTGCTTGGTGATCTCGGCTCCGTTACGTACCCCTTCTGAATCTCAGTGTTCGTATTTGTTAAATGAATGATGTGAGTCACTTTTAAGAACCCTGAAAGCTCCCCCAAAGTCTGTGCACTTATAGATTCTATCAACGTTGGTGTTAAATATGCCGCTGCTCTCCCCATTACCCTGCAGGAATATCATTCTGCAGATCGCTGGCCTTAGACGAATTGCTTAACCTCTGTCGGTGCCTTGGTCTGAATCGTCAGCTGTAAAAAGGGTAGTTATTAATAGAAATAATACCGCCCCATTTTTTCCCCGCAGGTCACTGTACGTATCCATATAGAACTTAGACAAGGAAACGCTATGAGTAAGATGTTACTATTCCTTGTTTTCTTTTCCTTTTTTTTTGAGAAAAAGTCTCACTCTGTGGCCCGAGCTAGAGTGGCGTGGCATCAGCCTAGCTCACAGCAACCTCCAACTCCTGGGCTCAAGCGATCCTCCTGCCTCAGCCTCCCGAGTAGCTGGGACTACTACCATGTAGCCACCACTAGCCACCATGCCCGGCTAATTTTTTCTATATATTTTTAGTTGTCCAATTAATTTCTTTCTATTTTTAGTAGAGATGTCCAATTAATTTCTTTCTATTTTTAGTAGAGTCTCACTCTTGCTCAGGCTGGTTTTGAACTCCTGACCTTCAGTGATCCTCCCTCCTCAGCCTCCCAGAGTCCCAGGATTACAGGCATGAGCCACCGCACCGGGCCAAGATGTTACTATTCCTTTAGCTCCTCATTGCGTAAGGTAAACTCTTCTGCTGCTCGGGTATCTACGCTCAATCCTTATGATCTTCTGGAGCTCTTTTCTCCAAAGTTCCTCATCTTCCTCAGGCCCCAACATCTTTGCTCACCCCTTTCTCTTCTGGGGGATTCCCTCCCACTTGTGGCCACCAGAAGTGCTTCCCGTTCTGCGAGTTTCCTCTCCGAAGCTCCACCTGTACCCGGCAGACCCCGATCACATCTGTTCACTAGACAAAAAATGTTCTCCCTCCTTTTAGTGAGAGCCACTCATGATTTGGCATCCTCCCCCCCCACCAAAAATATCAGTGGGCAAATGTTCACATGGATGTGTCTGTGTGCTTTAGCTGAGACACCTACTGCTTTCATCAGATTCACAGAGTGTCTGCGGCCAGAAATAAACGCTAAGGGCTAGCGGATTATACAATCAAATGTAAAAACTGAAGTCAGGAAAAACTAAGAAAATACAGGAAGTATTTATCTAGTCTCCATGGAGAGGAACCCTAAGTATAATAGAAAAGGATAAAAACATAACAGAAAGTATGAGAGAGTTGGCTTTGTAAAAAAAAAAATTTTTATATATTCAAAAATAGCCAATACCAAAAATTGATAGAATAAGGTAAAATTTTTTTGATATGACATGAGTTTTCTATTGCTGCTGTAACAAATTGCCACAATGTAGTGGCTTCAAACAACACAAATTTATTATCTTATAGTTCCAGAAGACAGAAGTCCAACATGGGCCTCACCAGGCTGAGATGGAAGTATAGGAAGGTTTCGTTCCTTCTGGAGGTTCCAGGGAGCATCTGCGTTCTTGCCGTTCCCGGTTTCCCAGTTGCAGAAGTCACCTGCGCTTCTTGGCTCTTGGCACGGCCCCCCAGATTCTCAAAGCCAGAGCCAGCCGTGGCCTGCTGAGTCTTTCTCACGTCCCACCACGCTGACCCTGCCTCTCCTGCCTCCTCCTCCCACACCCAAGGCCTGTGTTAGTTTCCTGGGGCAGACAGAGCAAAGCACCACAAACGGAGTGGCTTAGAATGAATTTATTCTCTCCTAGCTCTGGAGGCCGGAATTCTGAAACTAGGTGTCAGCAGGGCTGGCTCCTGCTGGGGGCTCTGAGGGAGGATCCTTGATCGCCCTTGGCTGGTGGCAGCCTAAATCCACCCAGCTCTGTTGTCCCCGGGCATGCTGCCTGCACGTGTCCGTGTCTCCTCTGCTTTTCTTCTTATAAGGACAGCAGTCATTGGATCAGGGCCACCCTAATGCATCTAACTACTTACCTGTGCAAAGACCCTGTTTCTCTGTAAGGCCCCATTCTGAGGTTTCAGTGGACATGCATTTTTGGGGGACAGTATTCACCCCAGAAGACTTGTGATTGCATTGGGCCCCTGGATAATCTCCCTATTTTTTTTTTTTTTTTTTTGAGACAGAGTCTCGCTTTGTTGTCCAGGCTAGAGTGAGTGCCGTAGCGTCAGCCTAGCTCACAGCAACCTCAAACTCCTGGGCTCGAGCGATCCTTCTGCCTCAGCCTCCCGAGTAGCTGGGACTACAGGCATGAGCCACCATGCCCGGCTAATTTTTTACATATATATCAGTTGGCCAATTAATTTCTTTTCTATTTATAGTAGAGACGGGGTCTCGCTCTTGCTCAGGCTGGTTTTGAACTCCTGACCTTGAGCAATCCGCCTGCCTCGGCCTCCCAAGAGCTAGGATTACAGGCGTGAGCCACTGCGCCTGGCCTTAATCTCCCTATTTTTAAAGTCAGCTAATTGGCAACCTTGATTCAATCTGCAACTTTAATTCCCCCATGCCACAGAACATGACACGTTCATCATATCTGGGGATTAGGATGTGGACATCTTCGGGTGGGGAGGGGGCATTATTCCACCTAACACAGACATAAAAGAGGCCTCAGCGTGATCTGATTTAGATCACCGGCTCCTGGGCCACAGCACGGCCCACGGAAGAATTTGAGGGAGACCCTAAGAGGCCCAGGTGCCCCTAGTAAGGCCACACTCCAGCGACCATCGCAGCCTGCCCCCCTTATCTCTACAAAAATGCCTGGGACAGCAGCCCAGAGAAGGATGTGTAATTAGAGCTGCATTTCTCTGCCCTGCAGCTCCTTGGCAACTTCAGAGTCCACGTAAGTGACCTTCTGACACCTTGGCCTGTCTGCTGCTTCACCCTCTCGCTTCTCCCTCCAGTGGTCTTTCCTCCTCCTCACCTCATCCTCACACTCCCATATTTTCAGTTCTCAAAACAGAATCATTTGGCAAGGGTGTTTTGTTTTTCTTAGAGACAGGGTCTCACTACGTTGCCCAGCTGCGGTATGTGGCTATTTACAGGTGGGATCACAGCACAGTGCAACCTCGAACTCCTGGGCTCAGGCACCGCCACCCCTGGCTTGGAAAGCTTTCAAATGTAATGGTGCCCAGAAAGAGATTCAGATTTACATAATCCAGAGAGGGCCCAGGCATCAGTATTGTCCAAACTCTTGGGCTGCTTCTAACACACAGCCAGGGCACGAGCCCCTGCCTGGCCCAGTCGCTGAAACGCTCCTAAATCTTGATTCCCATCTCTGACTGTCGCTGCCTGTGCTCCAGCTGACTTCCGGCCACACTCCAGTAAGTACCCCACCAGGACTAACTAACGCTCTGAATCTTCTATGTGTTCGTTGTTTGCCCACAAAGTCCTTTATTCTCTGACATGCCTGGGGTCCAGGGACCACTTTCCTGGTCTTGCACTCTCATGGGAGGGTTTTGAGCGCAGGAATGACATGATCTGATTTAAAATGTTCAAGATCGTTCTGGCTTCTGCATGGGAACCAGACAGTAGGACAGGACTAGAAACAGGGCGGCCAGTAATGCGGCCAGGTGTCTCAGGTGTACCTGCAGTAACCCAGGAAAGAGGGGATGCTGGGAGGTGTGCCACAGTGGCAGAAGGGGTCAGTCTAGAGATCTGTCTAGAGACCTGAAGGCAGCACCTTCAGGACTTGCTGATGGAGCGGACATTGGGTTTTGAGAACAGAGTGGAGATGGATCCATGCCTTCTGCCTGAATATGCATCCGGTGAGCTATGTCTTTTACTGAGATGGGAACAACATGCTGAGCAGGTAGAGGTGGAGGGACCTTGACTTCAGTGTGGATATGCCAAGGACAGGTGTCAAGTGGGCAATTGTACCCCCAAGCCTGGGAGCTGAGAAGAGGGTGGGCCTGGAAACATGGATTTGGGTGCACTCAGTAGATATCTCATGCCATAGAACCAGATGAGGCCAGCCGAGGTATCGTGCAGAAGGAGAAGTCTGTCCCGAAGGACATGTTTAGTGGCCAGGAGGAAGGGGTGGGTTTAGTAAGAGAGACTGAGAAGAAACAGCCAACGAGTAAAGGGAGGCCAATGAGTAAAGGTATCCTGGCACTCCGAAAGCTAAAGAAAGACTTTCCTGAAAGGGGCGATGGCCAGCCGATCCCCGGAGCAGACATTGGCTCAGACTGAGCAGACTGAGCCCTGCCTGCTGGGTGTGGCACCATGGAGATCACTGGTGACCCCAGCAAGCTCAGGACACTGTGGGGACAAAGATCCAACCCTGGAGTAGGTGCAGAGAAAAAAGAGGGGGGGATGTGGTTCGCAGGATAACAGCTCCCCAAATTTTCACACCCAAATCCCCAGGGCCCGAGAATGCTACCTCACACGGCAAACGGGGCCACTGCAGACGGGATTAGGGTCAGGATCCTGGGATGGGCGTGCTGCCCTGCACGTCCTAGTTGAGCCCGATGCAATTACGAGAGTCTTTGCGCGAGAGGCAGGGAGGTCAGAGGCAGAGAGAGGTTGGCAGATGATCCACTGGTGGCTTTGAAGATGGAGCCATGAGCCAATAGAAGCTCAGGAATTCAATAGAAGCCACAGGAATCTGGGCGTCCTGTAGACTCTAAAATGGCCAGAAAGTGGATTCTTCCCGAGAGCCCCCAGAACGATGCAACCCCCCCACACCCTGGCTTCACCCCAGCACAGTTGCTTTGGGTTTCTGACCTCCAGAACTGCACGGTAATAAATGGTGTTTGTTTTATTGTTGTTTTAAGCCACTAAGTTTATAGTAGTTGGTTATAGCAGCTATGGAAACTAACCTAGGAGATAAATCTGCATGTTTGCATGGTGCTGGGGGCGGTCCAGGTCCAACGGGGAAGAAAACAGGAGAAAAGGGGGAACTCCAGGAACCTCCTCCTGGAAGAGGCGAGACCCATAGGGACCTGGTACCCGGGGGCGGCGCTGGACTCTGCTTGGAGGGGGCGGGGGAGAGGGGGCAGACAACTTGTGGGTCCAGAGGAGGGTGGGCGGTGCGAGTGAGTTGGTCAAAGGAAATAAGGAAGTTCTCTGCTGGCAGCTTCTGTGCTGTCTGTGGCATAAAGAAGGAAGGTTGTCAGCCGAGTGAAGAGGAAGAAGGAAGGAGAGAAAGTGAAGTTATAAAACGGTCATTTAGAAAGTAGATTTAAGAAACTCCCACTTCCTGCAACTTTTCCAAAAGGAATAATCAGAGAGATGCACAATGTTTTATCTGTGAGAACGTTTCTCACAATATTGTCTAAAATAGTAAAAAAATTGGGAACAGGCAAAACGGCAAACAAGAGGGCTCTGATTGAAGAAATGATGTTATATCTGTGATAGATTACACTGCAGCCGATACACATCGTACTTTAGAAGACCATTTAATTAAGTATGAAAGGGTACTATCTTGTTAAGTGAATGTGGTTACAAAACAAATATGTACAGAAGGAAACCAATTTTGCAGAAATAGTGTGTGTAAATATATGCATTTAAAAAGACTAAGGAAATACACCAAAATTTAAATAATGATTATCTCTGGGTGAGAGAATTACAGATATTTTAACTCACTCTTCTTACTTGTCTGCATTTTTATATTAAATAGAAGTCATTTTGTATTATAAATGAAAGGAAAATCATCAAATAGAGAAGAATTTAGGAAGTAACATGTATCAATTAGCTACTAAGTGCTCCATATGTATATTATTTAATGGTCAAAACAGCTCTGTGAAGGAGGCATTGCATTGACAAAAACGTTAAGTAACTCCATCAGTGCTACCTGTAATAATAAGCAAATTCAGTTTCTCTTATTCTATTGCAATGCATTTGTCCATGTGCTGGTGTGCTGCCAACATGCTCACAGCCACAGACATGAGAGACACCACATGCCTGTCTCTGCAGCCTGCCCTGCAATTCTCGAAGGGAAGTTTCTCCCGAATGTTAATGGCTTAGTGAAGGGGGACATAGGCCAGGCCCCAACTCCTTTGCCACAAACAGGACACGCACATTGCGGTAAAAACATTACATTGGAAAACACACACACATACAGGCACACACATGCACAAATGCAGTGAAAGATTGTCAGAAGCCACACCTTGCCTGGTATGCTCCATCCTGGGGAAAGGGATTCTGTCCCAATGATCTCCCAAGTCTCTTATGGATGAACTGTGTCCCCCCTCAAAAGATATGTTCAAGTTCCAACTCCAATACCTGCGAATACAAAATAGGGTCTTGACAGATGTAATTAGGCTAAGATGAGGACCTACTGGGTTACGGTGGGCCCCAATCCAATGACTCTTATAAGAAGAGAGAAAGTTGGACACAGAGACACAGATGCAGAGAGAGGCCATGTGAGGATGGAGGCAGTGTTGCACTCATCAGTGAGGCAGGAATGCACTTGATTAAAGTGTTGGTTTGGGGAACAATGTCTGCCAATGACTCTGATAGTCAGAGAAGTCCAGTTACATACTGCTGATGCACATATGTGTAGAATTTTTAAGTGGTGGTCTTGATCTGCTCATCAATACAAAAGCCACTAGCCACATGTAGGCAATTAAATCTTTTCAAACTTACTTTTTGGCTGGGCATGGTGGCACGTGCCTGTAGTCCCAGCTACTTGGGAAGCTAAGGCAGGAGGATCACTTGAGCCCAGGAGTTCAAGACCAGGCTGGGTAACATAGCAAGACCCCATCTCAAAAATTTTCTTTTTAGTTTTAAATTTGCAGATTAGAAAATTCACTTTTTTTGGTGTACATTCCATGAACTTTGACAAAAGCATAGTCAAGTAACCACCACCACAATCTAGGTGCAGAGAAATTCCATCAATCCAAAGTATTCCCTTGGGCTACTCTTTGTAGTCAAGTTTCTTTTACCTCCTAACCCCTGGCAACCACTCATCTGTTCTTTATGCCTATAGTTTTGCCTTTTTAAATTTAAACTTTAATGGAGTAAAATGAAATAAAATAGAAAATTTAGTCCATCAGTTGCACTAGTTGCATTCCATGTGCTCAATAACCGCATGTGGCTAATGGCTGCCATCTTGGACAATGCAGATAGGAAAGATTTTCATCATTATGGAAAATCCTACTGGACAGTGTTAACGTACATTTATTCAGTGATTCTTAACTATTTGGAGATCATAGACCATCTGTGGGCCCTCTTTCTTGAAAAAGACACGTAATATAAGCATACAAAAAAAGTCTGCTGCAAAATTTCAGATTTTGTTGATACATATAAGCCCCTTTCTGAGGATTAAGACTCCCAAATTTCATGTAAACTTGAAAGTCTAAAAGCATTTTCCTCAAGTCCAGTTTTCTGCTTTCTGTCTTCAAGTTAAACAGCAAACCAAAGCATCATCTGGTAAACTTGCTGTTTCTCTTTAAGGAGCCACGCAGACAGGCAATTATTCCTGGAGATTGCTCCATGCACAGCCTTCCGCCTGCTGTGCCGCCTGCTCTTGATTGCAGGAATGAGCTTTTGGAAATCATCATTATTAGTAAATATGAATCGGGAGTGTTCGGAAGACTTAATGGAAGTTTAGCTTCTCTCACATTAAATCTTCTTTGTTGAAATGTAACGGTGAAGGAGTTTTGTAATAAGCTTAGCATGTTAAAAAGGTGGCTTCTCCCCTAAAACAGAGCACTTGGTAATTCTAGTCTAGATCAATTTCATTCTGGAAGCTACTTCCTTCCATCCCACGATGTAGCTGCCATAATTGTGTTTGTCTTACTGACACTGTCCTGTTTACCGCCCGTGTTTGATGCTGGCTCCTGCTCAGCTCCCACCAGACTCGGGGAAAAGCCTTTCCCTGCAGCTGCATGTCTTCAGGTCATAAACACCCCACGCAGAATGGGAAAGGCCTGGCTTGGCTACCGTTGCTGGGTGCTCCGGTCTAGATCCTGGGTCACTGTGCAATAGTATTTCACCAAAGGAAAACATTTTGTTTACTTGCCTACACAGACCTTAGAGTAGAATAAATTGTAACACCCAAAGAGGTTATCTGGTCCACATTTTAATGTCTTGTCTCATAATTAGATAAGACCTATTCCTCTGTAATCCAGATATCTTGTGAGGTCTCCGGGTCCCCTGACATCCACCTAACAGTAACTCAGATACCCATTCCAGGCCCATGGAAATCAGAACCTCTCCCTTAGAATTCTGCAAACGGCTCGTGAGGGAGTGAGACCGCGTCGCTGGGTATCCTGCCTGGAAGTCTTGTATGCTCACCGCCTCTTGTGGTTGTTCCTTGTCCCTACCTGTGGGGAGCCCAACTCCAACGCTACGTGGGCCCCTTCTTGATGCATCATCAGTCTTCCAGCTGCTGTGAATATGAGCCAGATCCACGTAGCAGAACTTTTCTGGAGGTGCAGGGGCCGTGGGGCACAGTCACTTTGCGCCGTGTGCAGCGAGCACCCCCACAGTCACGCATTTTGTGTTGCTGGTTCTGAGACCCTCTGCTGGCTCACAAAGGGCAGTGCCCAGCCTTCTGCCAACTCCCCAGCTCCTCTTTCCCCCTCCTCTTCTTGTCCCTTGTCTCTTCCCTTGCTCTGAGGCATGCACAGCTACTGCTGTCATTCTGCACTGCAGGACCGCCCAGCCCTGTATTGTGTGCTGGGCTCTTTCCAGCACGTGCCTCCTTGTGACCTCATTCCCATTCCATGCTAATCAGGACCCTTTCATTGCAAATGATAGAAACTCAACTCCTATTAGCTTAAAAATAAACAAGGAATACAATATTCTACTTACAAAAGCAAAGAGTGTGCAACAGCAGAAGGGCTGGCGGGAGGGCTGACTGGAAGGCCAGAGAGTTCTTTCAATGCATTTATCCTCCCAGCCTCTCGCAGGTTCTTGGGGTCACATGCACACAACTTTCTCCAGGTAGTGGGAGCATGGCTGCAGGCGGCTATGGACTCAACATCACAGCTGACTTGCCTCTGGAAAGGAAGCAAAGATCTTTCCCCAACACCTTCAGGTAGAACACTTTGGGGAAAGAGCTCCTACTGGCCGGCCTTGGTTTATACACCTGCTTCTGGACCCATCGTGGCAGACAGAGGGACAGAGTGTTATGACTTGTCCGACCTGGGCCATGCGCCCTTCCTGGAATTAGGGAAGCAGATCCCATCCCCAGGTGAAGGGGAAGGGGGGCTGGAGGAATGAAGCCCACAGGTGGTGCATATATTCGTAGCAAGCGGCTGACCAGCGTGTTTACCTGCACCGAGACGGTTGGCTCCAGACAGGAACCTGGGGCTTAGAGATCCCGGGACATGTTACAGGTGCCAGGATTCACCCTCGGCAGAGGCAAGGCCGGAACCAGATCTTTGCCTGGACCTTTTCAATTCCCCCTTTCTGCCTCTAGGAAGTGTATATAGAAGGTAGACCATGAGAATGTTTGGAAGTCTAGAGATGTGTACTTACTACGGCAAATAGAACTGGGAGGCATTTCAAAGAGACAATCTCACTCATCCCACTTCCTGCTTAGTTCCTGAAACAGCCTGGATGGACTAGTCGTTGTGGTCCTTGAATTATTTCTAAAACGTGCTATAACCTCTCCTAGCAGTCAGCATGGAATAGCCTTAAGCATCTGGAAACTCTTCCTTATTTTCCAAGCTAAATCCTTCCTGATGCAATTGGAAATAATTTCTTCTCCGTGCTCAAGAAAGGGAGACCAGCGGGTCAGTCTCCTGTGTAACATAGCTTTTAATAAACTTGTTGGAATTAGTGAACCATCATTTTCTTCTCTGGGTAAGATAGTCCTAATTCCATCATTTTTTTTTCCTCTTAGCTCATGTTTTCTAACTTCTAAATTACCTGAGCTGCTTTTCTCTGCAAGAGACTCAAGCTCTTGCAATTATTCAATGGGTGTTGTGACTTAAATACTAGTTTGGCAGGAAAGAGTCAGCAGAGACATATCCAGTGCTAACTTAACCCAGCTCCAGAGAGTGGGGGGCTCTCAAGGCTTTGTACTAGGAAGGCTGGTAGCCCCAGAGTCTGTGCCTACCCAATGGGCATTTTTAAAAGCAATAATAAATGTCGATGCATTTCTTATTTGTTTCTGTTTTATTTGCAAGATTGTTTTTGCCGGTTCTAAATCATTTGTTGTAATTGAATTGCTTTTGTTGGGCCTAAAATAGGAGCATATTTTATGGAGCCGTTCTAGGTTATTAGCATGGGCAGCTCTGGAGAAACCATTTAACGTTCTGCCGGTTAGAGTTAGGAATCCATCACTTACGACAGGGGAGGATGTGGTAGAGCCTTTTCTCAAATGTTAATCCAACACTGGCAAAAAATACAAATAAAATAACCCTCCTTGTTGTGAGAGGCAGCAGGGGTTCCCACCCACACACCCTGGAGTCAAAGAAAGCTGCGCCCAGGAGCAGGAACGGGGGACAAGAAACACCTGCTGGCTTGCAGGTGCGATCCAAGACGCCCGCCCATAATAGCAGACCGAGAGGGCCTGTTCTCTCACTGCATGCAGGAATCTCCGTGCAGCACCCGTGAGAGTTCTGTAGGGGAATTCAAAGCGTTAAGAGTTGAATAAGTGAAAGAATGAATGAATGAATTGAAGGTGGTTTTGATTGTTTGTTTTCATTCTTGGCTGTGTTCTTTTGTGACATACAGGCAGACTACTTCTCCCTCAAGGTAAAGGCTCATGAAGAACTCCTTACAGCTGTGCACTGTGCAACTCCAACAGGTGCCTTCCACATCATTCTTTACAAGAAAGGCATCCCCTGCAGTTGTTCAGTGCACAACCTGCATGGCTGTACATGGTGGCCCCATCAGTCTCAAACCCCATAGACCTTCCCATCAACTAACTTTACACATCTCCAGGTGGTCTCAGTATCACCAACTACATGAGCAGCAGATACACGTACTTCTTCCTGAGTATAATATACATAGTAAAAAAATTTGACACAGTTCTTTTAAATTTCTGTTGATATTTGTAGATATCTATTGCCTCATAAACTTTGTTTTCAATTATATGTGCTTACAAGCTGTTTCATTTTTAATACATTTAGGAAAAGTTCCCTCATGTTTTTAGAATTGTAATGATTTCCCATCAAACATCTGATTCTGAAATTTTGTTTCTATGTAGTACAAATAACATAATGGCAGGCAAATTATGCTACATATTACCTTCCTTTACACTGTAAAGTTATTACAGCTTTCCAAACAGTTTGCTTTTCAGTATCAAAAAGATCTTTGAGTACAGGCTATTTGTAAAAATATGCATAACTTGGAGACCTAGTAGCTACTTATCTTTCTAATACACATTGTATATCATCTCAGCCCAGTTTCTTCAAAACATATTTGTATGGAGGTGGAATTTTAAAAACGCTTTCTCACCCAAGGGGTTTGGTTCACCTAGAATAAGTACAGGGAGTAGAAAAACACGACCCCAGTATTGGACTGGGATAGAGTCATGTTTGAAGGCTTAGCTGGAAAAGATTCAGCACGGTGTACCCCAGGGGACCCTGGTTTGATCCGCTTAAGCAACGAGTGATTTTTCCAAAGTAGTGGCTCTCAGATGTGCAATCCAGGGAGGTTTGACATGAGTGAGGTGCCACCCTTTGGCTCTGATGCTCTTCACATAAGTTAGTGGGAGAGAAGGGTCTCTACCCTTAGGGAAGGATGGAGAGGGTCTCGAGGGGACAGTTAGAACACCTGTTGCCTGGCTGGGCAAGACAGGCTCACTTGGCGCCCAGGGACAAGAGGGCACATTCTATTTTAGAAGGGAACGCTCAGTCACGGTGGTCCAGAAATGCCCATCTCACTGGGCCTACGATGCTCTCTGGCCAGCTCTGGCCCCTATGGGCTGCAGGAGAAGCAGAGGCGTGATGCATGCTGGCACTCCCTCGAGCATCTATTTGTTCCTTCATTTGTTCATTTATCCATGCACTTATCTATGGCTTCCCCACCACCAACGTGCCCTGCATCTTTTTTGAAATATGGCAGAGAGACAGGCGACGTTGGTAGAGCTGATTGCTGCCCCAGGTACAATGGGGGGAGGTTCGTCAGGCACAAACCCTGCCCGCAGGGAGCTGGTAGACCAGCGCAAGGGCGAGAAGCAATGCTGCAAGGGAGTAAGGAGTCTCTGTAAACAGAAAGAGTGGAAGAAATGAGGAAGGGGTCTAACATGGGACGACTTGACTTCCACCTAAAGGGGTGGGGTTCTAATTCTAGTTCTAATTTGTATTACAGGATCTTCCAAGACTGAAGCTCTGAGCACCTCACTGCTCTTCTTGGAAACCATCAATGGCTCCCTATTACCTACAGATTGGAGTACAAATGCCTTGGCATTGCATTCAAGGACCCTCCCCAAAAAGTGACCCCACGCTGCCTTTCTGGGAAGACCTCACACCCTCTCCTGCCTTTGTTTTATGCTCCAACCTGATAGTCTCAGTGTCTTTTTTCTGAAAATTGATTCTTCCCTTCCTCCCCTCTTTCCAGAAACTGGCTGTGGGATGGCCAGTGGGAGTGGCACTCCTTACCCCACCCAGCCACGCTAGTAGAAGGGACCACAATGTGGTGGGTCCACACGGCCTGCCTCAGGAGAATCAGGGGGTTGGGGCTGAAGATGGAGAACAAACATGTTCAGAGAACATGACACCTGCTTCCGGCCGGAGCGTGGGGGGAGGTGACCTGGAGCCAAGTTGGTGGCTGGGTAGGATTGAGGCAGAGACACGCTGGGACCCAGGTTGAGAGCACCATCTGCCTGGCCACTTCTCAGAGCAAGGTAGCTGCTAGATTTCAGAGATACCAACAAACCCAAGGAAATGTACGCTGGGAGTTTTGGGGTGGATACGTTCCAGTGCTTTCCTAACTAAATGGCATTTTGATAAAATTTTTATCATATCTTCATGAACTCCAGTGACTGATGTTTCAATAAGCTGTTTAAAGAGGGCTTCTGTGCCCATGGCAGCAATGTTTTATGTGCTCTTAAATAAAACCTATTAAAACTTTAAAGATTTTTCTTTAAAAATGAAACATTGCAGGGAGCGTACGACTATACGCTGGCATCCCCCTGCTTGCAGTGCGGCGGCCCGATGCACATTAGCAGTGGCGGTCATATATTGTGGGGTGTTTCCGGCTGTCAAAGGACCTCCAATAGGATCTTGAAAAATCCTTCTCATGTACACGCTCACACATACAATTATCACTGTTTACTACAATTCCTGAAGTAAACTCACACTATGGTACACTGAAAAATTTCCAAGCAAGAGCCACCAGGCTGGGTGCAGAAGGGTCCCTTGGGACAGCCGAGGCATGTGGGGCTTTCTGACCGACTGCCTTGGTCTTCCCTCCACAGGAGTGGGGCCCGGAGACCCTCTCTGCCCTCTCCCATTGGACACTCCATCCCAGGTCCCCAACCAGAGCTGGATCCCAGTGGCAGGCATGGCTTAACCCTTTGCATTTGGATGTCAAGTGTGACTCGACACGGTTAGCAAAATTTATAGAGATTAAAATTACTCTTTGAATGTATCAATAATTTGAAATATAAAAATATCCAAATAAATAAGTTTGTATGAAAAGAAACTCCAGTTTTTTATTCTACTGCCATGCTTTGTAAAATGGGGGTATTTAAAAAATTAAATCCCGAGTAGAATAAAGGAATCGAGAGAAAAGCAAGCGAGTGCAAAGGGTTAAACTCAAGTTGCATTTTAATGAGATGTTAAATAGCACCTAACTTTATGAGAGGGCCATAGTATATAAATTAGTTACTGATTTCCAGACACCTTGGAAGCGAAACATGGGTGGCAGCCGGGCGTACGGGCCTGAATAATGAACAGGAAAGACGGAGACGCGAGCTCTCCCCAGTTCCTCGCTGACCCAGGTTACCTGTGAACTCGGTCCCCACACTCAGTCATGCATGTGGGTTGGACAGGGGGTGGCTGCAGGGGGTGTGGGGCTCCAGCCAGTCTGTCGTGCAGACCCACAGCCCCACAGGAACAGGAAAGCCCCCAGGACACAGATGTCACCAGGAGCCCCTCCCTCCAGGACAATCGGAATATTGCAACTTTAAGCTGGCTGTGGAAGTAGAGGTGACTATAGAGCCTCTTCTCTTAAGAAAAAAAAAAAAAAGCATTGCGATTTCTCTATATTACAAGAGTAATAAATGCTTACAGTGGAAAATCTGGTACATACAAGGAACAGAAGGAAGAGACAAGCCTCCTAAACTCATCACCCAGAAACAACGAGCTTTCTTGCTATTTTCTTCTTGTGTTATATTAGAATGCTCTGAGTTTAAAAAAAGAATGCATTTGCTGTTGTAGCTTTCATATAATGCTGTACGGCATAGACTATTTTGCTTCTTGTTGATATTATATGATAAGCAATTTCTCATGTTACTATAAGCTCTGTATAAACATCATTTTAAATAGCAACCTAGTGCATTGTAATTCTATTATTTCCCCAACCATTTCTCTATTGTGGACATTTAAGCTGTTTGTTTTGGGCAATAATAAGAAGTGAGTGAATGAATGAAACCTCCAGAATGATGTGCTTAGAAATTAAGGCATACTCCTACAGCAGGAGAGACCCCTCTCAGCCTGCAAGGGGAGCATTCTCGGGGTCTGTGGGGTACCGTGTGGCCAGTTAGGGCTCAGCTGCTGAGATCAGGTACTGGCCCTGTGACGCCTCAGGGGAGAGCTCACAAGGTTTGCTAATCTGCCATTCATTTGTTGGTTTGTTCCTTCATTCCTGCCTTGATGGAGCCAACGACCTGGCTGTCTTTGACTGTGTCACTAGGAGAAAGGGGAGGCTGTGGGCGTGAGCGTTGAGGGTGGGGAGTCAGGAGTCCGAGGGATTAGCTGACACCTAACTGGGTAGCCCGAGTGCGCACTGCCCGGGCAGAGGAGGGGCAGGGGTGGGGCCTGGCTCAGAAACAAGGCTTGGAGCCCCCCAGAAAGCCAAAGAGGGAAGCTGGCCACTCATGGGCATGCGGGCTGCAAGGCGTGATGGGGCAGGTTTGGCTGGGGGTTCCTCAGAGCCCCGATGTCCCTCCAGCAACAGGGGGTGTGGGGGAGCAGGTGGTCAGGACACCCCCTCCATCCCTGTCTGGGATCAGGCGCCGGGAACCGCGGCCAACAGGCCTGTGCGCGTGGCTGATGCATGGTGCTGTCACTGCAAGGTGTAATTAAAGAGATGTATGCTAATTTTTAACTTGGTTAAGGGATATTAACTTAGACAAATGAACCTCTCCTTTCCCAATAATTAGATATCCAAACAAACACACGCTTTTCTCCCCAATTAAATGAATGGAAAATTTAAACCAAGGAGCCCGATTTCAATATGCCCTATTTGTTACTGGTTTCCACTCCACTGCTTTCTTTAACTTCACAAAAGCAAACTACCCTATAAAGAAGCATAATAAAATCATAACAGTAAAAATATCATTTGATTTTTTTTTTGGAGGGCATAAAATGCTCATTTACGGTGGGAAAAAAAAGACACTTGTGTTCAGCTAAAATGTCACGTTGTTTCCAGGAGAATATAGCTTAAAGGGCTTAAGGGACAGGGACATCCAGGTGGCACGTTTCAAAATTATGTTTAATTTAAAGCAGTAATGACTATCCCTTAGGTGTATAAAGGATGGATCATATCAAGGAAAGTTGATTTTTTAAAAATTAAGTCACAAAATTAGTGGGAGAAGGAAGTCCAATTGCTGAATTACACACTCATTAGTGTAGGCCAGCAATTCCCCAAGTGTGGCATGTGCTCTGTGAGCAATGATTTGAGGCAGTATGACGACGAACGCCTTTTGTTTTAACATTAATGGCTGCAGCACAGGTGTGCAGGTAGCTGGCTGGCCCGGACGTGGCAGACAGACTGTGAGCAGGGGAGAAATGCCCAGGTACCCCATACATTCCTGCAGCGGTTCCTCGTGGCCCCCTGGACTCACAGTTTGGGGGCCCAATGGGAATCCCAACACTGGAGTCACTGGGCTTGGCACAGGCCACCCCTCTGCCGTCCAGCACATGATACGGCATGGATGGGGTCACAGTATGTCATAAAATACAGAGCCAGTGAATGTGCTTAAGTAAAAATAAAGTGAGATATTTTTTAAAACCAGGTATTTTGCCATCAGTGCATATGAAACTGTGGTGGTGACAGCCATGACAAAGCATCTGTGTGTGGAGGGTCTGCCTGGAGTTGTACGGGGGTCACTCGCTCCAAGTTGAAACCACAGGCAGAACCCAAGCAAAGAACAGTCCTGCGCTTCTCATTCTTTGGACTCCAATTCCAGCATTAGCTATTGGCTAATTATTCGGATCTTGATTCAAGCAATAGCTAATGCTGGAATTGGAGGCCCAGTGGGAATCCCAACACTGGAGTCACTATGCTTGACACAGGCCACCCTCTGCTGTCAGCCAGGTGCTTGGTCAGCCAGGTGCTGCTGAGGTTTCTCCACTTCTAGTACGTTTTGCTGGTGGCCGGACACAGCGTCTCTCTTCCCTAGACAGGGCTGGATGGAACAACACCACAACACGGCAATCGCTCCTCCTCTACAAATCACACTTTGCAGGCGGCTGAGTAGCAGAGTGGACATTGGCCCCAGACAGACCTGGGCAGGTTCCTGCGCCTGCTCTGCACCGGGCTCGCCATCCAAAGGTCCTGCCACTCGCTCTCTTCGTGGGTATACGACAGTGACACCCTCACTCGTAGCGCCTGAGGGTCTGAGGTTCCGCCGTGCGAATGCCCGGCACATAGCAGCTGCTCAGTAAATTGCCTCGTTATGAGTAAATCTGCTTATTTGATCTTACAAGGTCAGCAGTTAGTGTCGCCTGAACAGACTCCTTGAGGACTGGGCCAGACTCTGCACTCCTGTGTACCTGGCCAGAGGTGGAGCCACCCTGTCCTTTGAGATTAAATGGACCCAGGCCCCCTGTTCCACATGTAGGCTGTTCTCCCCATGCCCGAGGAGTGGCCCGAGAGTTTTGTGTCCTGCCCTTGCTGGGAACCCCTGTCACGGGCCTCCCTGCTGCGGGTGTTGCACTTGGCCCCCTTTTGGGTCTCTTCCCAGACCACTGGCACAAGGCCGGTCTACTCATTCTGGCTGGGGAGGAGGGAGTTGATGTCACTCTGGAAACAGGAGCCAGCTTTGTCCTTCCGAGCCTGCTGGCCACAGAGCCCCGGACATGCCCATTAGCCACCAGCTCTGTCTCTCCTCCTGGCTCAGACTGCTGCTCTCTCTTCTGCCCTTCTCCTGCAATGTGGCTTAGTGAGCTCTTTGTTCTGCTGTCTCTTTTTAAGCAGAGGCCGCAAACTGGGGGCCAGCAGGGAAGGTACGGGCGGTGCACAGGTGCGCTTGCTTTGGCCCAGAGCATTTGCACGTTGTTGAAGTCGAGGCCAATACGTAACGTTTGGTCTACCGCACATGAACATCGTCTGGAATTCCAGCTTCTTTTGAAAACTCAGACAATCTGGCCACACAGGCCCCCTTCCTGCATAAATCACGCTGCCCTTTTGAGGGGGCTCGCTCTGCCTGGCGAGCCAGGCCTGCCACCTCACAGCAGCCGCTGGAGGGTCCCCTCTGTGCTCGGTGCGAATCCGGGTATTCCCCTAAGCAAAGGTGGTTGCTGATGACAGCCGTTAGTGTCTATTGTATGGACACAAATGTCATTTCTTTTGTTTCCCTTTTTAGGTTCTTAGTTGAGACTCTCTCCTGAAAATAAAAGTGAGATTAGCAGAAAAAGAAAAACAAGCAGAAGTTTATTAACGTGGCTGAGGCCTCAGCGCAAAACTATTTCTCTCTCAAGGCAGCGGCTTAGGGGCCTTGAATAGTATTTTCACGAAGAGCCGCAGATTCTACACAGCGACAGGACAGCGGAGAGCGCAGGCTTGCAAATGGTGGGAAACGCGGGCAGACAGGTTTCTGGGGAGAGTGGAGTCTGCTCCCGGTGCCCTGGCACGCGTCCAGCTAGCTCGCTCACCTGTCTTCCTAAAACTCCGCTCCACTGCGTTTACAGCACTTAACGCGGCGCGTGGCGCACAGTAGGGACGCAGTGGATATTTGTTGGACCAGTTGACAAACACGTTAGAGATGAGGAGCCCGAGGCTCACGTCTCAGCGCGCCCTGACACTCCTCGGCGCAGCCCCAGACCCCAGTCACCTCCTCGGTGGCCCTTTCTCGCCCCGGGGCAGGGTCGGCTCGCTCTGGCCACCACATGCCGCTCTCCTTACTTCTCCACAGGCTGGGGCAGGTCACAGGGCTGCTGTCCCCATTTCACTGTTGGGCGCTTTCGTGGCAGCTCCGTGGCGCCCACGGTGTAGGCCCCGCCCTGCCCACAAAGCCCCTCCGCGTAGGGCCCTGGGAGGGACGCTGACGGGGATGTTTCCTGACCGGAGCCTCGTGGGTCTTTGACCTTTGTTTCCACTTGTGCATTCTAGAGCTTCGCCGCCACTGCCGCCACCTTTGACTGGACACCTACTGCCGTCTTCCCCGTTTGGCCCTGACAGCAGCCCTCTGAGGCAGGTGCCAGGGAGAGGCCAAGCCGAGTGTCTGATGCCACGGCTAGTCGGACAGAGCCGGGACGTGACCGTCACCTTGCATTTAGTCTCCAGAGGAGGACAAGCCACAGCCCGCAGGCTAGGTCTGGCCTGTTCTGTTGTACGGCCCGCACGTAAGAATGGCTTCTACAGTTTCGAGTGGTTGGAGAAAATAAAAATGAGAATATGTTACAATACATGAAAGTTATATGAAATTCAAATTTTCAGTATCCATGCAGTTCCATGGGAACCCAGCCCGGCCTGTGTATTTACGTATCGTCTTAGACGGTTTCAGGCAGCATGGCCGAGGGGCGTGCAGCTGCCCCGCCCAGACTGTGGGGCCTCCGGGGCTGCAATACCAACCACGCAGCCCTTCATAGGGCAAGTTTGCCCGCCCTGCTCTGGACAGACTGTGGCTCAACTTGCTGGTCCCGGGGCTAATAGCACCAGAGGCATTTATGGAGAGGAGCGGTCATCCCGAGAGCTGGGGCGGCTGAGCCTGGGGTGGTGGACACAGGGAGGTGAGGGGACCTGGCTGTGCACGGCTGGAGAGTGTGGGGCACACTAATAGCACAAACAGGTGCTGCGTCCTCTACCACAGCCCCTCAATCAACCCATAAGCATTTATCGAGCACCTACTGTGTACGAGTCCTTGACCTCGATCATGCTGTGGCCGATTCAAGATGTCGAGACGGTGGCCACCTTGCTCTCGGGCACAGGGTCTGGGTGCATCTCAAAGATGGGCAGGTCTCTGTGGTGGTGCAGCCAGCTCGGCACCAATTTGCACACTTTGCACTTGCACCAGATGCAAAACCTTTTAGAGAGCGTGAGAAAAAGTAACTAAATCAGAGGTTAAAAGCAAACCACGCCCTCTGCCCCCACCTGAAAACACCCGTGCCTGCACACCCATGTGCCCGCGCGCGCACACACACACACACACACACACACACACACACACACACACATCAGGAGCCAACTGGAAATGGAACTACAGCTGTGTGCTGCTTAAAGACAAGGGTATGTTTTGGGAAATGCATCATTAGGCGATTTCGTCTGCGTGTGAGCATCGCCACATGAGCTTGCGCAAACCCACGTGGGAGGCGTGGCCTGTTGCTCCTCCCTGCAGACCTGGCGTTGCTGTACTGAACACTTCCGGCAGCTGTGACACGATGGTGAGGATGTGTGTGATAGGGATTTTTCAGTCCTTCAGTCCCCATAAAATTATAATTCTTATGGGACCATCACACAGGCAGTCTGTCATTGACTGAAATGTTGGTACGTGGCTCAGATTGTAGTTGAATCCCCGGGGCCCAAAGTACCTTAAATCCTGTAGCGTGGTGCTTCTCAAACTTTAATGTGTGCACGAGCCCGCTGCAGAACTTGTTAAACTGTGACTGCGGAGTGGCAGGCTCGGGGTGGGCCTGAGACTGTGCATTTCCAACAGGGCCCCATGGTCCAAGGCCTGCACTTGCAGTAAGGAAGCTCTGGTGCTGTGGTTCTCCCAGCGTGGTTTCTAGGCCAGCAGCAGCAGCAGCCTCGGCCTCTGCCTCCAGGGACTTATTAGCAATGCAAACGCTCAGGCCCCCAGCAGAGCCCTGGAGCAGACACTGGGGCGCAGCCCTGCAATCTGGGTTCCGCAGGCCCTGCGCACTCTGGTTGGAGAACTGCTGCTCTGGTCTCCTCTGTGTCCTCTTCCCCTGCCCCGTCTCTTCCTGTCTGTTCAGAAGCCAGCTGGGCTTCCTGCCATGACTTGAGAGAATCATTAACCATTCTTTGCTACCTAAATCCCCCAGGCCTCTCACCTGCAGCAGGTGAGGCGGGGCGGCCCCTCGGGAGAACCTGCTGAGTTACAAGCCAACGCCTGCAATCTGGAGCCTCTGCCAGGGTGATTTTCCATGCGGGGGCTCAGTTTTCAAAGTACTGTTTGCTTCCTCTGTCCACGGCGTTTTAGTATGCGGGCCCCGTCCCTGCCTTGGGAGAGGCATGTGGGCTGTGCTGGTGCACCCGTCTCAGCTGCTGGGGAAGCCAGCCTGGCCTTGGAGGTGCCCCTGCCGGGCCCCCACAGGCATTTCATGAGCCGGAACATGATATTTTAAGTCCTGCCATCCCAAACCTACCTTTCCAATTTTGTGATAATCTATTCAAATATTTTTCTGTGACGCAACAATAGGAGAGAGAAACAATTTTAGCTTTAATGAAAGCACAAATTATATGTTTTAGATAGCAGAAAGTTATTGCAGAGATAAAGTGTTAGTTTCCTAGGAACCTAGCTAGGGCCACTTACTACAGAGTGAGAAAGTTAACCTGAAACCTACTGAATGGTTTATATTTGCACTGCTGATTCCTATGATGAGAATATTAAATTTTTATTTTCATGATAGGTTTTAATTTGTAAAATTGACCTTGCATTAGCCAGTGGAGGAGCTTTGGGATTCTGAAGCCCTTGTTTTGACTTTTGGCTCTTAAATAAATGAAGATTTTTAAATGTCGAGAGTAATACTAAAATAGAACGTAGTTGGATTTCACAGTGACTATAATTGTGATTACGATTAGATGACTGTAACGATACAAAAGACACATTATCTTTATAATTTATGATCCTCCTGGACCAAACTCAACATCTTAAAAATGCAACATTTCAGTACCATCTGGGAGATTTGCCCAACAAAATTATGTATAAACAAAGTTCTTTATTGACTCACTGAGTTCCAAGTGGAATCAATTATACATTATTGTTGTCTTTGTCGGTGCTGCAAAGTGTAATACAGCTAAAGACCCACATTCCATAAATCATCTAAGTGTAATTTCCCAAGGGGCTGAGTTTTGTGTGGAAACAAAGCATTGTTGGTATTTTCTGCTTAGACTTTTGTGATCATAGTCAGAGTGGGAGTCAATCCGCTTTTCCCTCGACTCCCCCGTGGGCTTTGCCAGGCTCCCGAACTTGGTGCAAAGTGTTGCCCTGGAGCTTTGGAACCTCTGGCGTGCGCAGTGGGTGTGCGGAGAAGGGCAGGTGGATCAGCTCGTTGCTGATGAAGCAACGGCCTTTCAGTCCCGTTGTTCTCACTTACAGTGTGCCCTCAACGCTAAAATGCTGAGAGTCGGTATTTTGCAACCTCAGTTGCAAACTGTTCCGGAATTGTGATTCAAATCCAAGTGAGCGATTATACTGAGCTATATGTTGCTGAAGGAAAAATGAGCCTATTTCAGAAATATGGGAAAAATACCTGCAACGAAACCCAAACCATGGGAGCCTGGAATGTGTATTGTATTACACTATTGTGTGCACGGCTATCAGCGCCCCCGAAGGAAGGAGCTCTGTGTCTCTAGGGCACCTACGTGTGAAGCATGATACAGCACGTATCTATCTCAAAGACAGGGGCAGTACCAAGGAGGAAGCAATGCTCCTGCTGACGGCCGTCAGAGAGGGGCATGGCTGTAAATGGGCACAAGTTCCTCCCACCTTGCACCTTCTCAGAAGCGGTGCCTGTGGTTGGCGTGGTCCAGCAGAGGGGAGGAGCTGGCTGATGTTGGACGGCCACTTGCCCAGTGTGCCCTTCAGCCTGCTCTGGAGTTGGTCTGGATTTGGTCAGAAGGTGGCTTCTTGGGTGGTCTTTTGACATAATGTGTTCCTGAGCATCCACCGCTGCGCTTACTGTGTTGGGCTCCCCAGGGGACCAGCAGCAGCAGCAGCCGGGCAGGTGTCGGGACAAGTAGGTGGGTTCATGGTGAGTGACCACATGGGGACAGGGAGATTCTCCACTGATGTGACTCAGAGGCTTGAAGGATGAGAGGACAGGAGCTGGGCAAAGAGAGAGATGGGGTGGCCAAGGCAAGGTGTGTGCCAGGCCTGGAAGTGAAAGTCCAGAAGGAAACTGTGGAAGACTGAGGGTCTGAGGGTGACAAGAAGGACTTGGAACCAAAGCCTGGGAGGTTGGTGGGAACAGATGGGGCAGGGCCTTGGGAGTCCTTGTGGAGGTGCCCACCTTTATCCTAAGGTACGGGAGACCCTCTGCAGGTTTATTTCAAGTGGGGCAGTGGCAAAGTCAGGTTTGCAATCTAGAATTCTCCCTCAGGCTGCATGCAGAGAATGGTGGTGTGGGGGGTGCGTGGGGGCAGTCGAGAAGCACCGATCACTAACACTGTCCGAGAGAGAAAGGATGACGGATCCGACAGGGTGGGGACAGTTTAGATAGACAAGAAGATTTCAGGTGCACGTTTGAGATATTTAACTTAAATACTCAACTGCAGGCTTGCTCTTTGCAGGGAAGTGGGGCCAGTGCTGGAATCTACATCTTCTCGATGCAGGTCGTCCTTGGTCTTTCATTCTGGAATGTGTCCTCCCCCCTGCAGTGATTCTGGATGGTGTGGACTGGCTGTGCCACCCTCTGGGCTACAACACATACTCCCGCCTCCTCAATGTCCTCTTCCCAGCCTTCAGCCCTCTCCTGTTCCCTGCCCAAGGGCAGACACCAGGTCCCCTGCCCTCTGAGACCTGGCAGGGGGAAGGGGAAGCCTCTGCTTGCCCAGGGCAGAGGCCGGGACAGCCCTGGACCTGTGGGAGCGTCCGGGCAAGCAGAGTCCTCCCCACAGGCACCCCTGAGCCTGCTGGTGGCCCAGTTCCGCACAGCACCTTGTCCCTCGGGAGGCTGCCTCCCAGTCTGGCTCCTCAGGTCTGAAGTCACTGTGCTTGGACAAGGGAGGAAGCTTCCCTTTCTAGAAAGAACACTAAGTCCCCTTGGTGCTGCATCACCACATGTCAGGGAAGATGGTGAGGAGGAAGGACCATGTGTGTGTGTGTGTGTGTGTGTGTGTGTGTGTGTGTGTGATGTGGTGTCCTTTTAATACCAAGAATATCCAGAATTCTCCCTTGGCTCACGGAAAGCTCTCAGTAAGTGTTTGCTATTATTTTTATTATATGCTTTTTAGCAATAATAATATTGGTAGGCCTGTAATAAATGTCCAGTACACATTTGCAGGATATTTGATCATTAGGCAAATGAGAGTTGTGCTCATTGATATGAATTGTGGCTTAATCATTTACCTTGGAGCAAGGAAGAATTTTAGTTAGCAGTTTCTCTCTTGGTGAAGTACTATATTCTGGTAAAGATTGTAATCTCTTTCTAGCTTGTCAAATAAGACATTACAGGAAATCCACCTGGATCCCTGATTCTCTCCCTATGAGCTTCAGGTGAGGCTGACACCTGCAGAAAAAATGTTCTCTCCCCCCAGCCCTGTTGCCTGCCATGTGGAGCATCCATAGATAACAAAGCCCTTCTCTGACACTGAGAAACTATCAAGCCTGAGAAGAGGCTTTGCAAGGACCACGAAGGCTGGCTGCCTGGGAACCCCTTTACTGAACGCCAATCCAGTGTTATGCCCTCAACTTTTACCAGGGAGAAACACTCCCAGGAAGAAGGTCTTTTGTTCCTTCCAAAATGGCCCCAAATGCATCATTCACGGGGAAATTCCTGTCAGCATAGAGAGTTAAAGTTTATTTCCCAAAGAACTGTTAAGCTTCCTCTTAGTACACATTGAACACTGTAAAACTGTGGTTTTTCCCCTTGTGACGAGGTTCCCAGGAAGCTCAGAGCTATGTCTGGTGACAATTGCAATAGTGCAGTGCCAATAATTATTATTAGCATTGTACTTCTTATGTGTTAGCCAGTGATTCTGTATTCAGTTTCTAATTAAATTCATACAACATTGCTGTAAGGGCAATGCTAGTATTATCTCCATTTTACAGATGGGAAAATAAAAGCTTAGATGAATTTGTTGACGTGTCTAAGATTCCACAGCTGGTGAGTGTTAACATTGAGCAAGGATCTGGGAATCGCGTTCTCTTCCTCTCTCTACTTGGCTTCTCCATGCTGGTAGCTCCAGAGATACCAGGGCAGGGTGATGTGCCCTTAATAACTAATAATAAATAAGAACAGAACATGAAAAATTAAACTCCGTCTATTCTGAGTGGTAATAAGAGCTGTGTCTGGAAATGGTGTTTAAAATATACACTGAAATCCTTAAACTCAATAAATATTTATGTAAACACAGCTTCCCACTAAGGATTTAGAAGTTCTTTGCAAAGACTGTTTCTGAAAGTCACTAACTCTGAATAATTTTTCTTGCATTAAAAATGTATATTACGGGGTCCAGTGGAATAAGTGAGGGGATCTAAGTGCTTGCTTCCTGGTCTGGGGGAGATGCACATTTAGTTCAACTTGGCGGATAGCCATGGGAGCCCTACTACACATAGAGCTAGCAGGAAACACGCGATGACCTGAGTGCCAGAGGCATTGTGCTGAGGGCTTTGTGTTCTCTGTAGAAAGTGCAGCCAAGTTCAGAGAGCTGGGAATAGTCGGCCGCAGGTTCAAATCCCTGTTCCCTCCTCCACTAACCCTTATCTATAGAGAGAAACTAACATGACAGCTACCTTTTACAGAGTGATCTAGTGTACCAGCCATAGGCTAAATACTCCCAAACATTTTTTATTCCTCGAACATCTCTGTCAAGCATATGCAAGTAGCATTTTATAGAAGGAAACAGAGACTTGCAGCAGGTAAAGAGCTTGTCCGGGTCACACAGCTGAGCACATGGGTAGCATTTGTCTTCCACATTTTGAATCAGGGTCTCATAAACAGAGCACAGACATTTGAATTAATGAATGAATAAAGTTCGTCTCAGAAAAAACATACGTTTCTGATTCTTAAAAGCAAAGCCATATAGACACATTTAAAAGTTATTAGATATGCTGGATTTCAGAAAGCTCCCAAACCTCTTTCTACTCTTTGTACCTATCACAAAAACAGATATTTAGGAAAGAGTGTTATAATTCTCGTGAAAAAAATCCTCAGTAGATTGGTCTTTAATGGGGAAGATGTGTACGTGGGAGGAAATGACAATCCTAACAGGTCCCAGTGGGGCAGCAGACACATCCATTATGTAACACGGTTTGTCATTTCTTCATGTTATGGCTTGAATGTTTGTCCCCTCCAAACCTCATGTTGAAGTTTAATTGCCATTATAATAGTGTTAAGAGGTGGCACTTATTAGAGGTGATCAGGCCATGAGGGGCTCCACTCCCACAGGGAGCATCGAGGTCTTTATGAAAGGCCAAGTTCAGCCCCCTCTTGCTCTCTTGCCCTCTGACCTTCTGCCACGTGAGGAAAGGGCAGGATGCTGACACCTTCACGTGGCACTCACCAGCCTGCGAGCCAATATATGGACTGTGTTCATTATCAGTTACCCAGGCCCAGGTACTCTGTTGTAGCAGCACAAAACGAACCAAGACAGAAAGTGGGGCCGTTACTATAACAGATATCTGGAAATACAGAAGTGGCTTTGGAACTGGGTAAGGGCTAGAGACTGGAACAATTTGGAGGAGCCAGGCCAGAAAAAGCCTAGATTGCCATCAACAGAGCCTTCAGGGGTTCCTGTGAGGACTCAGAAGAAGAGGAGAGCTATAGGGAAAACGTCATGCTTCTTAGAGATTACGTAAGGGGTTGTGATCAAAATATTGGTAGAAATATGGATGGTAGAGGTCACTCTAATGAGGTCTCAGACAGAAATGAGGAACAAGGTCTTGGAAACGAGAGGAAAGGCCATCCTTGTTGCAAAGTAGCAAAGACCTTGGCTCAATTGCGTCAGTGCCCAAGGGCTCCACGGAAGGCGGGACTTAAGAGGGCTGGGCATCTCGCTGCAGAAACCTCGAAGCACTGAGGGAGTGCTGTGGCTTCTCTTAACTGCAGAAAGTAAAATTGGAGAAGAGAGAAATGATTTAAAGATGAAATTTACAATTAAAAGAGAAGCAGAATGTAAAAAACTTGAAATACCCCCAGGCTGGCCATGTAAAGGATACAAAGGCATGTTGGGGGGAGAATACCAAGGCTCTGTCTGAGTAACCATTTGGTAAGGACAGTGTCCCCAGGAGGGAGTCAGGAGCTGTTCATCAGCACAGTGGGAGTGAGAACCCCAAGGCATTTGGAGATCTTCGGGGCTGCCCCTCTCACAGCAGGCTCAGAGCCCCAGGGTCTTGAGGACAGAATGGTTTTGGGAGATGGGCCTGGGGTGTCCATGGGACCTCTGGGCTTGCTGCCCAGGGCCACCTGGGGTATTGTCCCTTCAGCATTTGGGTGCAGCACTCCTCAGCCACCCACCTGGGCTCAGCTGGGCCCAGGTGTGACTCCACCTGTTGCCCTAGAGATAGAAGTTATCAACCTTGGCAGCGGCCACAGGATACTAATTCTGCAGGTGTGCAGAGTGCAAGAGCAGCGGGGCTATGGCTTCCTCACCTAGATCTTGGAGGATGTGTCAGACAGCCTGGGGGCCCAGGCAGAAACCTGCCATAGAGTCCCCACTAGGGCAATGCCTAGCAGAGCCATGAGGTTGGGGTTGCCCCTGAGACCCCAGAACCGTAGAGCTCCCAGCATGCAATGCCAGTCTGGGGAAGCAGTGGGCACCTGACTCTAGCCTGTGAGAGCAGACACATGGGCTGCGACCAGCAGAGTATTAGTAGTTGGCATGGAGACCCCAGGGCTTTGGGGGGCAAAGCTTAGTGTGTCCATGGGGTGGGGAAGCTGCAGCCTCAAGGCCACATGTGGCCCTCCAGATCCCCAAGTGCAGCCCCTCAACCGAATCCAAACTTCATAGAACAAATCCCTTTAAGTTGGATTCAGTCTCCGGACTTTGGGCTTCTGAGTTGGTGCTGGAATGAGTTAAGACTTTTGGGGTGATTGGGATGAAATGAATGTATTTTGTATGTGACAAGGACATGAGTTTTGAGGGGCCAGAGGTAGAATGCTATAGTTTGAGCGTTTGTCTCCTCCAAAATTCATGTTAAAATTGAGTTGTCATTGTAACAGTTTTAAGTGGTGATTAGGCCATGAGGGCTCTACCCTTGTGGGTAGGATTGACTAAGCCTCAAGAGAAGTCCCTACCTCAGGGAGAAGAAGGTCCTGGATGGGTCTGGAGACTCCACAGGCCCACCTGGACCCTGCTGTGACACAGGCCCAGGTGGCTGGGGCCTCACAGGGACCTAGGCTGGATGTCCATATCTGGCCTGGCCTCCTTCTTGGTTTTCGACAGCTGCAGCTGGAACCTTGAGCCCCTCGTGGTCCAGCTTCCCCAGGCCACCTAGCTTTCTCAGGGCTGTTCCCGTCACCTCTCTCCGGCCTCCTCCCTCCTCCCTTTCCCATCTCCCAGGCCAGAAAGGCGTTGGGGAGGGGAGGCTCAGTTAAGTCTCAGGGTCTTGGTCTGAGCCACTCACCCATTTCTTGGTAGAATCCAAATTTCTAGCCCCTTCTCCCAGGCCCATAGAAACTTACAGAACCAGGAATTTTATTTTAACAGCCTATTGAAATATAATGCACGTACCACACAATTCACTCATTTAACCTGTGCAATTCAATAGCTTTGAGTCTATTCACGAGTTGTGCAACCTTGCCACAATTAATTTTAGGATATCTTTATTACTAATATTCTGAAATTAGTAACGAATTCATTGTTAATTTTAAAATATTAGTAAAAGAAAGCCAGTGCCCCCTAGCCATGACCATCCCACCTCCAGTCGCCAGGCAACCATTCATCTGCTTTCTGTTTCTATGGGGACATTTGGTGTAAATAGAGTCATAGCATGTTGCCCTTTGTGTCTGCTTCTTGCGCTTAGCACGTTTTCAAGGCTCATCCACACCGTGCCATGTGCCAGTATTTCTTCTCCTTTTTATTGCCAGATACTCTGGATATTTGAGTTATTTTTGCTTTCCGGCTGTTATGTGTAATGCTGCTCTGGACATTCACGTGCAAGTTTTTGTGTGGTCATATGTTTTCACTGCTCTTTGCTCTGTGCCCTGGCGGGACTGCTGGATCCTGGGGCCGCTCCACGCTTAACTGCCCAACTGTTTCCATTCTACATTCCCACCCACATTTGGAAAAAAAAAAATCCCCTCTGGGCACTGCATACACATAATGAATGTTGACCTGAAGAGCAGTGTGCTGGCAGGTTAAACCGACATTTACAGGTTGAGATGTGGTGTGGTGGAGCAAGAAGGTGTGGGTCCCCTACCCAGCTCGGCTCTAACTGCCTGGGGGACTTGGAACCGGTTATGCAAGTCCTTGTGAGTTCCAATTGCTTTATCCTTTTATGTGAAATCAGTGGGTTTGCACTAGAATTTTTCTGTAAGGTCTTCCAGCTAAACTCTTCACAACAAAAATCATTCAATTTAAAAAAATTGCTAAAATAAAACATAAATTGAGTAAAAATTTAAGGAGTCAAAAGGAGGTGGCAATGAGAAGTCTTCATTATATGCCTGATCCCAGCCCCATGCCTCTGAAATAACCATTGTGTAATATACATGCATGGTTTTCTACACATCCTTCTGACCTATATTATATATGTGTGTACATATAGAGTTATTAATATATACATACACATTCCAGAATATATTAAAAACAATAGATTTTAAAAATCCCAAATGTATATCTTAATTTTCTACATGCACATCTTTTGATTTTTATTCAAGGATGACTATATCCTAAAATTGACCTCCACTTTGCTTTCCTTTAATTAATAATATATTTGGGGGCTCTTTTTGATGAATTCCCTATGTCATCATTTATTATGTGCATCTTTTCCTATATACCAGTGGTACTCATCCAGGGGCAATTTCTTTCCCTAAGGAAGATTAGTAATGAATGTCTGCAGACAGCTTTGTTTGCCATAACTAAGGGAATGCTATTTTGTGGATAGAAACCAAGGATGCTGGTAAACATTTTACAAGGCGCAGGACAGCCCCTTTCACAATAAAAAATTTTCCAGCCAAATGTCGGTGGTGCCAAGGTTGAGACATCCTTTTATAGATTCTTTAACATATTTATCACAGCTATTTTGAGGTCCTTTTCTGATAATCTCAGCACCTGTGTTTTTGTGGGTCTGTTTCTATGCACTGATGTTTTTGTTGTTGTTGACTGTGAGTCACATTTCTCATTTCTTCACGTGAGTACTAAATTTTCATTAACATTGGACATTGTGATTTATGTTTTAGTCTTGATTCTGCTATCTTTCTCTGAAGAGTGTTGGCTTTTATGGTAGCAAGCAGTTGGATTACTGACAGATCATTTTTAACTTGCTCGGACTTGATTTTATGCTTTGTTAGAGCGATTCGTTTAGTTTTGCCCTTAGTCTTAGTGCAAATCTCTGAGTTCTGGGATATGGAATTTATTCTCAGGGTGTGGTCTTTCTGGGGTTTTAGTAGAAACTCTGAGATAATTGCCAAGTCTTTCTAATTTGGTGAGGCTCAGCTTCCAAACTCCATTTTCCTTTTGGAGAGGCACCTGCTGGTATCTCGTATCTCTGCTCAGCTCCTTTAACCTTCTTCTTGTCCCTCCTCTGCTCCTGGGAGTCTCACTTCTTCCTACGGCAGTGCAGGGGGGAGATATTCATAGAAACTGGGGGTTCCTTTTCAGTGCCTCCCCCTTTTGTTGGATTTCCTCCTTAATTTTTAGTGACCCTGGCAACTCCACATTTCTCTTCTGACTCTTCTTATCAATAGTCTTGTGACTTTCTGCTTGAGATCAACCTGCCTCTCCCCAGGGGGAATTGGGAGTGTTCTCGAAGGAAAAGTGATATGTATTTGGGTGACACTGGTGGGACTCCTTGCTTTCAAGAGTTGAATTGCCTTCAGTTGCTAGCTGATTTTGTTCTCCAGTGCCTTCAAACATAAAAAAAAAAGATTTTGTCTGGAGTTTATAATTGCTATAATAAACATAAAGGTCAGTCTGACAGAAACTACTCTGTATTCCTAGAAGGCAGCACTCTAATCAGTTTATAGCTTTGTTTTTTTGCTTTTTTTTTTTTTTTTTTTGCCTGTGCTGTGTTCCTGAATACTAATTTTGCTTGTTTCCAATACGATTTTGAATTCTTAATTTTTTTTTAACCTTTTTCTTCCATATTATTCTTAGATCTTCCAACTTGCTTATCTTCTTCTAATGCCTCCTACTATCATTTAGAAAATTTGTTTCCCTTCTTTGATCTCTTTCATCAGAAAATCAGGTTGCCTGTGATGTCTTTAGGGTGAAGTCTTCTCTGTTTTCAGCAACCAAAGAGTCAGTGGAGCTTTTCATGAAGTCCTTAGTCATAGCCTCTCTGTTTTATGATCTTACAATGACTGTCTCCTTTCCTCTCTTGCGCGGGCAATCTCCCTCAGTTCAGACTTACATCCTCAGTGACGAAGGTGGCAGTTCACTGTCGTTTCTCCTTTACATTAACCTCCTCTGACCACTACCAGCTTGCTGCTCCCACGAGCTGCCCTATTCAAAGGTCCAACCAAAGGCTGAAGAATACAGCAGTCTCTTAGGGCAGCAGCACTAACTTCCTGAACATTTGTTAGTAGCTTAAAGTCTGAAGATGTGCATATCTCGTGTCGGTCTCTTCCTTTTAGGCCATATTTTATGGTATTTTTCAGGCATGCATCATTTTGCACTTTGAAGTTGTAGCTCTCCCTCCCCCCTCCCCTTTTTTTAAAAGATGATATTTTCCCTCTATTTTTATTCTTAATGTGGTTAGGGGTGGCTTTGGAAAGGATGAGGGAAGTGGTTTTGTACAGCTGTTTTTAATCCAGTCGTCCCTCCACTCCAGATTTTAAGCAGTCATAAACTGCTCACCAAAGGCGCAGGCAGTCCTTGCTTTTGCAGGGGCTGATGGGCACACGTTTCGGCCGCACAGTGCCCTGCTGCCTTGTCCCTTCGTGCTGCTGTAACAGAACGCCACAGACTGGTAATTTATAAAGGACAAACATTCATTTCTCAATGTTCTGGAGCCTGGGGACTCCAAGATCAAGGCACCAGCGTCAGGTGTCTGGTGGGGGCCTTCGCGCTGCATTCTCACGTAGTGGAAGGCGGACGGGCAAGCCGAGATCAGCGCTGTGTCCTCACATGGCAGAAGAGTGAAAACCAGTGAAAAACACTCCTGCAGTCTCTTTCTAAAGCGGCATTAATCCATTCTGCAGATAAGAGCCCTCATGACCTAAATACTTCCAATTATGCCCTACCTCCCCGCACTGCTGCATTGGGGATTAAGTTTCTTTCTTCCTTTTTTTTAAAATTTGAGACAGAGTCTCATTCTGTTGCCCCGGCGAGTGCAGGGGCATCAGCCTAGCTCACAGCAACATCAAACTCTGGGACTCAAGCGATCCTCCTGCCTCAGCCTCCCGAGTAGCTGGGACTGCAGGTGCACCCCACGACACCCAGCCAATTTTTCTATTTTTAGTAAAGATGGGGTCTCGCTCTTACTCAGGCTGGTCTCCAACTCCTGACCTCAAGCAGTCCTCCCATTTCAGCCTCCCACAGTGCCAGGATTACAGGTGGGAGCCACCATTGTCCTGCGGGAGTAAGTCTCTAACACATGCATTTTTGGGGAGACATTCAGGCCATAGCACATGTAAAGCGAGGACCGCTTATATGTTCCAGCAAGTTTTAAAAGATGAAAATGGTGAAGTGGTTCATATTTTCCTTTAAACTTTTATTATATTTTATTTTTTTAGGCTTGAAGGGAGAACAAGGAAAGTATTTCTTTCTCTTGGTGCTTTTAATGTTGTTTCCAAAAGCTAAGTGTGGGCTGAGGACAATCTATGAGCCAAGGGGGCTCTCCAAGTATGTTTAGAAAGGTCTGATGCATGCATCTATTTTATTTTCTATTCATCTTTTTTCTTTTTTACACCGAGCCTAGCATACAGCCGAAGCGTCTGTTTTAGAAGTCCTGAGAGTGATTAATATTTTATGGTCCAATGTGGAACACTTCATATTATCAGAAAACAACTGGAGACTTAAAACTATTTTAGCCGAAGCTTATCTATTACAGAAAAAGAAACAATAGAAACTCTGAGGTGGAAAAGTAAGAAGCAGAATTCAGAGATTCGCTTTGATCAACTCTTTCCACCTAGCTTCTATTTCCTGCTCTTCTTTCACCCACGGCCAGTGCCCCAAGGGCGGACACAGACCCGCTCCTCCGCCCCCTGGAAGTGGGATGTGAGTTCCTCCCGCAGGCAGGGCCAGCCCGGGGAGAGGCAGCAGAGTCCTGCGCCTTGCAACCTCCTGTATCATGGCCTCCTTCCCATGCAGGTGGCAGGGAGCTATCCTTGCCTAAGGGAAGAGTTCACCAATGTGTTTGCCAAGAACAAAATGGCATTTTTCTACCCAGGATGTAGAGATTCTGACAATTATTTTTTATTTTTAAGAATGTTAATTGATATATAATAATTGCACATATTTATGGGGCACAGAGAGATATTTCAATATATACGATGTATACTGATCCAATTAGGGTGAGTGGCTTATCCATCACCTCAAACATTTATCATTTTTTGTGTGTGTGTGTTGGAAACATTCAGAATCCTCTCCCCTAGCTATTTGAAAATATGCAATAAATGATTGTTAAATGTAGTCACACTGCAGTGCTGTACGATACTAGAACTTATTCCCTTTATCTAGCTGTAATATTTTACTTTTTAACCAACCTCACCCTATCCTCCCTACCTTCTCCCCTTCCCAGCCTCTAATAACCCCTATTCTACTTTCTAATCCTGCGAGATCAACGTTTTTAGCTTCTGCTTATGAATGATAACAAGGCGGTGTTTCTCTCTGTGCCTGGCTTATCCAACTTAACATAATATCCTCCAGCCTCATCCAGGTTGCTGGGAATGACGGGATTTCATTCTTTTTTTTATGGCTAAGTATTAATAGTATTCTATTGTGTACATATTTCACATTTTCTTTATCCATTCATCTGCTGATAAGACACTTAAGTTGATTTCATACCTTGGTCATTACAAATAGTGCTATAATAAACATGGGGGTACAGATTGTCTCTTCGATATACTGATTTCCTTTCCTTTTGATTTATACCAGCAGTGGGATTGCTGGATTATACGGTAGTACTATTTTTAGTTTTTTGAGGAGTTTCCATATTATTCGCCATAGTGGCTGCACTAGTTCACATTCTCTTTCTCCACATGCTTGCCAGCATTTGCTATTTTTTTTTTCTTTTTGATAATAGCCATTCTAACTGAGGTGAGATGATATCTCATTGTGGTTTTGATTTTCATTTTCCTGATGATTAGTGACATTCCACATTTTTTCATATACTTATTAGTCATTCATATACTTTCTTTTGAGAAATATCTATTTGGATCATTTGCCCATTTTAAAATTGGATTATTTTCACTGTTGATTAATACTATGGATATTAATCCCTTGTTGGGTGAATAGTTTGCAAATGCTTTCTTCCATTGTACAGGTTGCCTCTTATATATTCTAGATATAAGTCCTTTGTTGGATATATGATTTGTAAATATTTTCTTCCAGCCTATAGCTTGTCTATATCCTCTTGACAATACCTTTGGATGAGCACATGTCTTAAATTTTAATAAAGTCTAATTTATCAGTTATTTTTTAATAGATCATGATTTTGTTATCATTTCTAGAAACTTTTCACCTAACCCCAGCTCTTGATGGTTTCCTTTGTATGTTTTCCTCTAAAGGTTTTATGTTTTACATTTAGATTTCTGATCCATTTTGAGTTATTATTTTTTTCTTTCATTTTATCTTTCTTTCTTTTTTTTTAGAGGCAGGGTCTTGTTCTGTTACTCTGGCTGGAGTGTAGCAGCATGATCATAGCTCACTGCAGCCTCGAACTCCTGAGCTCAAGAGATCCTCTTGCCTCAGCCTCCCAAATATACGGGACTACAGGCACAGCCACCATGCCTGGCTAATTTTTTTTTTTTTTTTTTTTTTTTTTTGAGACAGAGTCTCACTTTGTTGTCCAGGCTAGAGTGAGTGCCGTGGCGTCAGCCTAGCTCACAGCAACCTCAAACTCCTGGGCTCGAGTGATCCTTCTGCCTCAGCCTCCCGAGTAGCTGGGACTACAGGCATGCGCCACTATGCCCAGCTAATTTTTTTTTTTATATATATATCAGTTGGCCAATTAATTTCTTTCTGTTTATAGTAGAGACGGGGTCTCGCTCTTGCTCAGGCTGGTTTTGAACTCCTGACCTTGAGCAATCCGCCCGCCTCGGCCTCCCAAGAGCTAGGATTACAGGCGTGAGCCACAGCGCCCGGCCTGTGCCTGGCTAATTTTTTAAAAAGTTTTTTGTAGAGATAAAGTCTTGCTATGTTGTCCAGGATGGTCTCAAACTCCTGGCCTCAAGTGATCACCCTGCCTCAGCCTCCCAAAGTGCTGGAATTACAGGCATGAACCAACATGCCCAGTTAAGTTAATTTTTATATAGGTCAAGCTTTATTTATTTGCTTTTGTTCATAGATGACAATTGTTCTATCATTCTTTGTAGAATCACCCCTCATTTAAAAAAATGTAAATAAATCTTTCTCACTCTCTCCTTCTTTTTCTAAATAGAATACTATAGCTCAGTAAAAATATACAGAATATATAGTTAAAAAGTCTTTCTTTTACTGAATTATACTCGATTCTTTGTTACCTCTCCAGAGATAACTATTGTTATCAATTTCTAATGGATTCTTCCAGTGAAATTCTATACATATATAATAATATATATAATAATATTATATATAATATTATATAATATAATTATATTATTATATATTATATATTATATTATATTATATATTATATATAATATATATTATATATATTATATATTATTATATATATTATATATAATATAATAATATATAATATATATAATAATATATATAATAATATATATATCTTCTTTTAAACACTCCCACAGCCCCCCTACACACACACAAATTATGGCATACTATATCTATCACTTACTGTCTGGTTTTTAGCACTTAATATTTTGTTTTCACAAACATTCCATATCAGTTTAAGAACTGCATCATTCTTTTAAATAGCTTTATATTATTCCATTGTATGACTGCCATGATTTATTTAACCAGTTGAGGATGATGCATCCTTAGGATATTTCAATTCATTTGCTATTCAATTGTCTCCTTTTAATAATTATATTTTTTATTTTTATTTCAGAGACAGGGTCTTGCTCTTGCTCAGGCTGGTCTGGAACTCCTGAGCCCAAGTGATCCTCCTGCCTTGGCCTTCCAGAGTGCTGGGATCACAGGCGTGAGCCACTGTGTCTGGCCACTAATAATTATCTTATCCAGAGGAAGTCCAGGTCTCTATGAAACTCCAAAGCAATAGGTGACATCCTTCCTATTTAGAAAGAATGACATAATACAGCAGGCTTGCTTTTCCTTCAAGGAAGAAAAAAAGAAACTTTCTACAAGTGCAGAAGCATTATCTTCAAATAAAACTCAGACACCAAACTGCATGAAGAATATCTCTCTTGCAATAAAATTTTCCTTCCTAAGAATAAGAAGGCTGTGACCCTTATAGTACAGCTTAACAGTGGAATTAAATGGTCTCTTTCTTTTCATAAAATATCCTGCTAAAGGAGCTATTTCTGACAAGGACTTCTCTTTCTGTCTTCCAACTGTGAGTGCTGCTCACGTGTGAAGCCGACTTGTAAACCTGGACACAAAGACCTTAAAGTCACAAATTTAGCTGCTCCGTCAAAGCTAATGTAAGGGGGAGGAAACAGGGGCTATTGGCAGTCTGTTAGGTCTCACCTACCCCTGTTGCTATTGACAAGGCTGGATATTTAGACTATTTGCTGACATGTGGGAAATATATTAATAATAACGATGGGAAAATGTGATATAATTTGAGTATCTGGTCATTTTACCACAGGCCACAAGAGCCTGAGAGTAATGTTTGAAATTTGAGGGAAGACAACTGATAATGAGGGCAGAAAGCAAAATCTTTCTTCATCATCTGTGAAATGTGGTCATAGGGCAGGAAAGGTTCATAATGCCTCATATTGTCACCCCATGATGTACCTGAGGAAACTCTTACTTTCCTGAATTCAAAGTACATGGCCCAGTGTATTTTAAATCTTCAGAGCTAAGAGCTTCGTGAAGGTGAATGAATATTGCTTTGTGTTTGGCCTGTGCCATAATTTTAAGTTTAGATTATACAATTTACAGGACAGAAGCTTCTGGAAAGAAAATTCCTTGCTTTGATTAAGCTGGCTGGATCATTAGGTCTCTATTATGCTCATAGCAGTTGGCCATGGTAGAATGAAAAACCATTGTGTTTATGACCTGGGAACTCTTTCAGCTAAATGGAAATGATGATATTAGCACAGTGACACAATTACACTATTTGATTCTGGAAGCAAATATAGAATTGGTCCCCAATGTGTTTTAATTGCTCGTGTAACTTTATGGAATTTCCAAGAGCCTGCAGTAGTTATACACGTTTCTTCCCGCACAGACGAGCCTTTCTACCACTTCCCTGATTATTTGACTACTGTCTGAGGTGGAGTTTCATTAGTCTACTCCGAGTTCTTTGTCCTCCTGATGATTTGAAACTTTCTGTTCTGAAGTGTCGTGACAAAGGCTCTAGATGCCAAAGGAACCAATAGCATTACTGTGCATTGTGCGGTGCACAATGACATCACCCATTTAACCCTCACAAAAGCCCTAGAAGGTAGGAGCTGTTATTATCCCCATTTTACAGACAAGGATGGCATTGAAATGAAGGAAATACGTACGTGACTCAGCTAGTTAGTGGTGAAGAAAAGATGTGAACACAGGCAGTCTTCCCTAGAGTCTATGATCTTAGCCACCGGTGGCCACCAATACGTGAAAGTTAGCACACAAAGGCTTCCCTGGGCCCCATCCCTGTGCAGGTGCCGGAGCTGGCATGTCATGGGGTATGAAGCCAGGTGTGCGCTATAGTGCCAGACAGCAGGCAGCTCAGAGTTATTCCCTCAACAAACAATAGCTTAGCCCTACATCCATCTGGGGAAGTTAATCACATACTCAGCTGCTGAAAATGCTAATTATTGAAGAGCACTACAAACTGTGTGTTGGGGGAGTCAGAAGGAGATTAAATGGCTTCTAATGGTTTTGGGGGTACAAGAAAGACCATATAGGGTGAACAGGAGTTGAGAAGAGCCTTGTAGGATATATTAGACCAAGACGTTCTGAGGAGAGGAGGGAGGTGAGGTCTACATAAACGGAGCAATAATCATACGCCAGCTACTTTGATACTATAGGTCTTGGTTTTCTTTTTATGAAAATCACAGGTAAAATGAGAAAGTTAAATTTGATGACATTTAAGGTCAGTTACATCTTTGAAATTCTGTGATTCTCTTGACCTAAGCTTTATGGGCATTGATTTAAAAATCTGATAGTACACTCAAGAATTCAATCAGAAGTTTATTTAATTGCATCTTAGCTATATTCACCCTAGAAAGTCCTCTGCTAGCTCTTAATTGCTAAAAGGAGCAGGCTCTCAGACTTTTCTTTCTTTCTTTCTTTCTTTCTTTCTTTCTTTCTTTCTTTCTTTCTTTCTTTCTTTCTTTCTTTCTTTCTTTCTTTCTTTTTTTTGAGACAGAGTCTTGCTCTGTCACCCCAGCTGGAGTGCAGTGGCATCATCATAGCTCACAGCAACCTCAAACTCCTGGGCTCAAGCCATCCTCCTGCTTCAGCCTCTTAGTAGCTGGGACTACAGGTGAATACCACCATGGCCAGCTAATATTTCTATTTTTATTAGAGATGGGGTCTCGCTCTTGCTCAGGCTGGTCTCCAACTCCTGACCTCAAGCCATCCTCCCACCGTGGCCTCCCAGAGTGCCAGGATTACAGGTGTGAGCCACCGTGCCCGGCCGCCACCACGCCTGGCCCTCTCAGACTTTTCCTTTCCATAGATTGCTTCTCTGGGTCTCCAACTCATTTACTTTCCTTCACAGCCACAAAACATTCTCCAAGTTATAGCATCCTTTTGCCTTGACAAATGAATGTCTTCAAATGTCCATTAAATGTCCCACATGCTAGACCATCAGTGTAATTAAATAATGGACATTTAAAAATATTTAATCATTTTAATTAACAAAAAACCTTTGCTGCGTATCTCTTAGCAGTCAGGAACTACGTTAATAACAGGGCCTAGGCAGTGACCAGTCTCACTTCCTAGTGCCCTGGAGTTTATATTCCAGGGTATTACCGTTACTGTGGAATCAGAGGTCTTGGCTTTACACTTTAGGGGTTTGTGACCTTGGGCAGGTTACTTAGTTTCTCTGTGTGTCAGTTTCCTCGAATGTAAATGGGGACATTTACAGTATTAACCTCATAGGGTTGTTAATAAGTTATTTGGAAGGTTATTTGTAGAAAGCTTGGGACAATACCTAACACACAGTGGGGTTCTAATTAGGCTTCATTAAGTAAGCAATTTTAAGTCCATTGATAGATAGTCATGTGTTTTCTCTGCATATTGATATACCATAGGTTAACTGTCCTTTCAAATATCACGAAAATTTGATCTTTAACTCATTATATGTATAATTTTTGCAGTTGTAGGACCACTTGCTGAATCAATTCATGAATCCCTTTTGCAGAAAGAGTAAAGTCACAAAGGCATCGGTAGGAAGCTGCCACATCTGACATTTCACTCTTTAATCTACCCCAAACGTCCACCTTTGGCCAAGAGCCATCGTTTCATAGACGCTTTGCTTCCACCACCAGCACTGCTTTTCTTTCTGGTACTATTTTCCCAAAGGGTGTTTTTTAAAAAAAATTCCCTTCATGAGAGCTGCCGCGTGGGAGATGTGCTGGAGGGAAGAGGGGAGCTCTGCGGGTGTGCGGATCCCAGGCTTGGGACGCGGACCCTCAGCGCCACAGCGTGAGTCGGGATCAGCCAGGTTTCCAGGCAGAGGAGGTGGACGGCACGAGGGCTCAGGGACAGGAACACACAACAGACGGTGACGGGAGGAGGGGAGCGTGTGGGGGCTGGGGGGAGGCACACAGCGACCTAAGAGATAAGCAGTGGCTGGATCATAGAGAGGTCTGCAAAAATTCGACTTTGCATGAAGACGATGGAGGACCAGTGAGGAATTTTGCAGGGGTGTGTAGTGCAGAAGTTAGCCTTGCCCCAGTGTAGGTCTGGCCTCTGCCCTCAGCGTCTGGGAGGTCATGTCTAAGCCCTCAGGGTGCCGAGCCTGCCGGGAGACAGCCTATCACGCCTGCAGGACGGGGGGCCCCCATAAAAGCTCTTCACACCAAGCCTCGGGTGAGCGTCCCTGGCTGGCCACAGCTTGTGCATACTGTCACCCACTGGTGCAGGGAAAGCCATTCTAATGTCTATCCTTTATCTGTCATACACGACAGTCGTGACTATGACAATTTTCAGTGAGTTCTGTGAGTCCTTCCAGAGAATCATCAAACCTGAGAGTAGTTTTTGGGAGCCTCCTGAACTCGCAGTTGGTGTCAGAAGTGAGGGCGATCTTGCGGCCAGTGTTCCCGCCACTTCCGGTTGGCCGCCTTTTGCAGGGGTGGTCAAAACCTGCAGTGGACGGCACTCTTGAAGATCAACTTCACTGTAAATGTAACTATATCCATTGTTAAAATTAAAACATTTTAAAATATTAAAATGGCAGTGAGAATCGCCCGTGACCACAGTGGGCGCGGTCCTGCTGGGCCCAGACACACAGCTTATTTCCCGGGCTGCGCTGGGAAGTGCGACCCCAGGGCAGCCATGGGAAGGGGAGAGGGAGGGAGGCGGAAACGGACAGAATCCAGATGTGAGGTGCTGCCTTATTGAGCTACCAGGAACTTTGCAAGAAAACACAGCAGGCTGTCCTGCAGGCTGCACAGACCACCGTGTCTCAGAGCAGTCAGGAAGGGGTTGGTTGGGAGAGAGATTCTGCTCTGAGGCTCTTTCTGGTCTCTTGCTTCTTCTTGGTCAAACTTCGCCCCCGTGGGACATCACCTTCCTGGCATTTCTGGGCTTTGTTACCAGCCTTTGCAGGCAGCCATGGGGGAAGCCAGCTCCCTCCCCATGTCCCTGAGCTTCACCTGGGCCTGGCAGTGGTGGGACGTGCAGTTGGTTTGTCCCTGTGGACCTGGCCGCTGGAGCAATGGGGCTCAAGCACAAGCCCAGCCCGGGCCTGGGAAGGCGGGGGCAGCAGCTGGGCTCTCGCTGAGTGAGTGGCCAAGGCCCCCAGGGTGGGGGAATCAGGGACCAGGCAAACTGGATCCACCCCCATTTGCATCTATGCCATTAATACATTATTAAACATATATCTGATCATAGCATAATATATCACTTCTTATGGCTATATATTTAACAGTTTCCCACTGGCTATACATTATGTGCTAATGCCACATTGCTAGACACTTAAGTTGTTTCCAATTTTTAGTGTTTAATCAATCTGATGAACACCATTATACATACATTTTATGTGGAATACCACATTACTAGTCATTTAATTGTTTCCAATTTTTTGGTATTCAATTCAATCTGACGAACATCATTACGTATATATTTTTGGGACCATGTTTCCTTAGGCTATGTTTCTAGGAGTCCAAAAGCTATGTTGTAAGATACTGGGTTATTAGGACAACGGACACCTTCCAGCTTCTGTTTACTGCTTGCTTGCTATCTGCAAGGCATTATGGGTACATTATGGGATGCAGAGGAGAAAGACAACGCGGAAACCGGAGTCTCTCAGCTAGGACCCGGAACAGGTTGGAGCCTATCAGGGGCAGGATGAAGTAAGAATCACTGTAGAGGCGGATGCATGATCAGCATGTAAACAGCTTAGCTATAAAAGGCTCACTAGCACACAAGGGGGAGGTCCCTGCCCGAAGAAGGGGCCACTGCGCTGGCACTCTGGGGGCTCGGACCCTAGCTCGAGCTAGACGATAAAACTCCTTTTGATAATTACAGCCTCGGTGACTCTGTCTCTCTGTCCCGCGGCCCTGTGAATCTCGACTATAACAATGTCAGAGAGGAAAATAGTGCTTTTAAAGTTAAATGCATGACATTTTTGTGTCTTGGACATTGGAACGGATCTCTTGCACACCCGACAGTCTCTTGGCCCGCAGACTCGGGGAGGGCTCCCGTGGGAAGCGGCTGAAGGTGTGCCCAGCCAGGGATGCCGCGTCTCACAGCAAAGGCGCCAGTCAGTCGAGGAGGCGGGACGCCTGACCTCAAGTCACAGGATAAAATGTCCACAGGATCCCAGCAGGACTGCCAACCGCGGGGCTCCGGCAGGGCTGAGTCGGTGGGTGTTGGGGGGCCGGGGCCACAGGAGAATGCCCCTCAGAATGGTCAGTCCTCCAGCATTGACATTATTCAAATCACATTTATAAGAAAACAAGGAAACACAAGACCTGTGTGCCGGTCAAGGGAAGCTTACCTTAGAGGCATACCTGTGCCTCTGGGTGTTGGAACGTGAGCTGGGCGGGACTTCCCACCCCCCCTGGGCTGCAGCATTGGTCACCTTTGTCCACCTTGGGGCATCTTTCGGAACCTTTCCTCCCGGAGAGCTCATGCTGGGAAAGACTCATATAGGCAGTGCGTTTATGAGTGAACAGTTAGTAGTACAGCCTACTAACTGTAGGCAGTTAGTAGTACAGTAGTAGTACAGTAGTAGTACAGTTAGTAGTACAGTAGTACTAACTAGTACAGTTAGTAGTACAGTGAGTTGTTGTGTTGCCAACCAAAAGCCATTTTAAAAATGGATATTTTAATGAGCTTATGCGGCTTAACTCAGGTAACTGCATAAGAAAGAGAGACAAAAGACCATCGTTATGTGTTCAGAGTCTGGCCACGGGGAATCGCTGGCTGGGAGGCCCTAAGGCATGTGCTGGCTTTGTGTTTAGTGCTATTTACTCCTCCCGAGGGGAAGGGACTTGCTTGAGGTTGTGTGGCCTTTACAAAAAGGCGCTAATTTGGACCCTGGTTGGTAGATTCCCTAGCGGGTATTAACCATCCACTTTCCACTGGGCTGAATTGGGGCAAGGGTGGAGGGTCAGGGAAGGTTCCAGGCAGCAGATGAGCTAAGTCATGAAACATATGTTGGGTTTTTCCAGGTAACCAAGGAGAAAGGGGATGGCTGAGTGGGGCTGGGGAATAGAGGAGCTGGCAGTGCCAGATAAAGAATGAATCTGGACCCAGGTGAGGAGAGACCTTACCTAGGATTATTGCAGTAAGGGGAAGGGGACTGCTATGGTCTGAATATTTGTATCGCCCCAAATTTGTATGTTGAAATCCTCACCTGCAAGGAGGTAGTATTAGTCGGGGTGGGGTCTTTGGGACGCGATGAGGTCACGGGGGCAAAGTCCTCATAAATGGGATTAGTGTCCTTACAAATCAGGCCCCAGAGAGCTTCCGTATTCCTTCTGCCAGGAGAGGACACAGCGGGAAGGCACTGGCTGGGAACCAGGAAATGGCCTCACGGAAACCGAATCTCCTGGCACCACAATCTAGCATTTCCCAGCCTCCAAAACTGTAAGAAATAAATTACTGTTGTTAAAAGCCATCTGGTCTATGGTCTTTTATTATAGCAGCCCAAACAGACTAAGACAAAGACTATTTATTGCAATGGGGCTGGGCGCAGTGGCTCACTCCTGTAATCCCTACCCTCTGGGTAGGCCTAGGCTAGAGGATCGCTTGAGCTTAGGAGTTCGAGGCCAGCCTGAGCAAGAGCAAGACCCTGCCTCTACTAACAATAGAAAAATTAACTGGGCATGGTGGTGCGTCTGTAGTCTCAGCTACTTGGGAGGCTGAGGCAGGAGGATGGCTTGAGCCTAGGAATTTGAGGTTGCTGTGAGCTATGATGATGCCCCTGCACTCCAGCTCAGGTGACAGAGCAAGACTCTGTCACACACACACACAAAAAGACTATTGCAATGGGTGAGGGGACTATTGCTATGGGGGAGGAGCTATTGCTGTGGGGAAGGGGTTATTGCTATGGAGAGGGCTATTGGTATGGACAGGGCTATTGGTATGGAGGTGGGGCTATTAGTATGTGGAGGGGCTATCACCATGGGGGAAGGGCTATTGGTATGGGGAGGGGCATTGGTATGGAGGAGGGGCTATTAGTATGGACAGGGCTATTGGTATGGGGGTGGGGCTATTGGTAGGGGGAGGGGCTATTAGTATGGACAGGGCTATTGGTATGGGGGTGGGGCTATTGGTATGGGGAGGGGCTATCACCATGGGGGAAGGGCTATTGGTATGGGGAGGGGCATTGGTATGGAGGAGGGGCTATTGGCATGGGGGAGGGCCTTTGGTATGGAGGAGGGGTTATTGGTATGGAGGAGGGCTATTATAATGAAGAGAATGCTCCAGCTATGAGGTCTGCAAGATAAGGTAGGGTGGAAAAATGATTTTCCTTTATAGGGAGGAGTAAACACAGCTGTGAAGAACTGGGTGTGGGACAGTGGGACGAATGGATGACGATGGATGCAGGAATGGTTTTCTCTAAGGTCGGCTGGCTCTTAAGAGGTGCCGTTAAGAAGGGCTTGTTTATTTTTCCAGTGCTCAAGGACAAACCAGTGCTTGGAGGCCTTGCAAGAGATGCCTGAGGAGAGTCTGTTCAAATCGAGGCAGTGGACATTCCGTCCAGGTCGGTCAGCTGGGGACAGAGTTCAGCTGATCATGTCGGAGACAGAGAAAGGGACTGAGGGGTCTGTGTCAGACAACAAGAGCAAGCGAGGGGGCACCTGCGTGTCTTACCTCCTTCCCCCGGGAACGCAAAGCGTGGGTAGGGGCGGGACTCAGGTGAAGTCCACCAGCGTCACCAGGTGTGAACATTTAGGAAGAGGAGTGGAGGGCGATGAGTCGGGAAGGTTGGGCTGTGAGTCAGGGCTGGGCTGGAGTATTCAGCAGGCGAGGGGCAGAGCATGGGCGCTGTGGTCTTGTGCTTGTCACACTCTCCCGCACACGCGGCTGTTGTTGGCTGGGCCGGCTCTGGCAGGAGACCTGCTCTCGGAACTCTCAGCCCCGGCCTGGCTTTCTTGGGAGAACAAAGCCGGAAGGCGTGGCTGAGGAATCCTGTGACCGCCAGCAGGAGCTCACCTTCACAAACTAACTCCTTGCTGGGCCTCGGGTTGGCGATTTGCCCAGAAAAGAAGCTTAAGACTTTGAAGTCATGTTGCTCTGAGGCACCCAATGCTTGAAATGAGGACACAGAAGAAAGTCCCGGAGGCATTGTTAGAAGAGATCACCTTCTGGGCTTGCTCAAGGTCCTTCGGCTATTTAGTTCTCGCGTTTGGTGGTGGAAACCGACCTGGCGGATGTTGGCATTGGCACAAGGTGCTTGGTCTGTTTGGTAAGTTGCATATTTCAATTAGAAGCTTGCGCTTAACTATAATTTCTATCACACCAGTTGGTCTTTGCCTTGAAAGAGCCATTTAATTATCTTTGTTTAAAACCTACAGGGTGTAAATGGAAGCATCTATAAAGGAAGGCTAGTGAAAAAAATTCAAGTTATGGTTAGAACACCATCTTTTTCTTTTTGGCTGACGAAACTGTTTTGGGGGCTCTTTTTTGATGTAAGCTGGCTGAGCAAATGGTGGTTGGGTTTCTGGCATGCTTGGGGATACCTTTGGAGAAGAACTCTGGGAGCCAAGGGCTGCAGCTGGTGGTGGTAGGAACGCACCTTGTGCGGTCGTAGGTTTAAGATGCTCCAGCAACCAAGCAAAGCCCAAGAGGGTGCAACCGCCAGCCCCCATCTGTAGGGTCCCAGCCACAAGGATTATGCGCCAGCCTTGGAGATTTCTTTCTTTCCCCATTGAACAATCATTGCATCAAGTACATGGCTTATTTTAACTTTATGAGAATTCTGTAAAGGAAGCACTAGTAGAATCTGCAATTTATAGATGCTACTAAAAATAAGCTCTGGGAGGACAGGGATTTTTGCCTGTTTTATTCCCTGTTATGTCCCCTGAACTCCCCGAAATATCTGAAACTGGGTAGGCGACCTGTTTGTGAGCAGAGCTAGAGTTGAGAGTGGCCTTTCCTTCCCTGTTTGTCACATTGCATGACCCTGGCACGGATATGTCCACCTTCTGCAAGAATAGGCGAATGATCAGATGACTTTTAAGCCACCTCTAAATGGGCTCTATGATTCTGTGAAAAGTCACTTATAAAGTGGGGATCACACTTGGAATTATTTTGTTCTGATCTTTGGATAGGATCTTTTGCAAAATTGGGCTTTGCAGAAATGGGGAAGGAATGTCTTCACTCTCCTTGAAGTGAACTGAAACCTCAGGCCCATCCTGGCTTCCCATGCACTGCTGAGAGGATGCTCAGGGGGGCAGAGCCCACCTGGGCACCTGGTGAGGGTCTTGAGTCTGGCCAGGGTGGATACGAGCGCAGATTTAGGTCCTAGCCTCTCCCAGCTCTCCTGAACTTCCTCTGGCCTGGGCAATGCTCTCCTGTAATTGCTCAAGCCTGGGCTGACCTTTTGTCTTCTTCCTCCCCCTTCCTCATGCCCAAAGGCAGTGCTAATGCAGGGCCTGGGCCTCTTCTGATTCCTCCTCCCCCACTTTTACGTAAATCCCAGGTGTTGCCTGTGCAGCCCAAGGGAAGCCTCCTCGGTCACCCTCCAGCTCACATGAACTCTTATTTCTGCTTTTCTTTCATTTTTTTCATATTGTCTTGATCCAATTAAGTTTTACCTTGTGCCATTGCGTCCTGTTTTATATTGTTCTCCACCAGGCTTTAGCTGTGTATTTTACCTCTATGTGGGCATGGATGGAAGATGCTCTTGGCTTGGTAGAGTGATCCCGACTCTCTGTGCAGAGCTGGAGGCCTTCTGCTCTAGGAAACACCTCTCTCGTACAACGTGTTGACACCCCCACCAGACAGTTTTCTTAAAGTAGCTGCAGTATAATATCATTTTCTTGATAGCACCAGTGTCAGACTAGTGCCAAGCATGTAACAGAGGCTTACTCAATGTTTCTGTAATGCCATAGAAACTTCCCACCTAAAGAGAACGCTCTAGCAAGAGGGCTGTTCCCAGGACCCCTTTGAGCAAGGACGGGTTCCCAAGAAAGATGAGTTGAACTGGCCTCTGGTTGGCACCACATGTTGGCAGGGCCTTGCCATGCACCGGGAATGTCCCTGACTGGTGGAGCCCCGAGGCCTTGGCACCACCCTTCTCTCTGAGCAGAGCTATCGGGGAGGGGGTGCTCTGGTGTCACCTGTGGGGAGAGACAACGGGGTGATGTAAAATGTCAGGGTGGAGGGGGCTAATAAGTGCCAACCCATCATCTGAGTTCAAGACAGAGACTTGGGGAGTCGGGCACATGGAAATCAGTGCGTCACATTTCGTGATTATAAAGGGTCAGCAAGAGGGCAGGCTCAGGTGTGCAGCCACGTGGGCTCACATCCCCGGGGCATGGCCACCCTCTGGCCTCCCCATGTACAGGGCCGGAGCTGCCCTGCAAAATCCACTTCACGAGAGAGCAGAGCACAGGAGCACTGTCTGCAAAGCCAGTGCAGTGGGATCAAAGAGAGGAGGAGTACCCTCCCCTTCCTCTGCCCTAAGGACTTTCAGCTCCTGGGACGTACCCTCTGCAGCAAGCTCACAACTCAGGCTTTTAAGCCAGTGCACGTGGGACTCCGTGATGTAGCTGGGCCCACGTTAGAATGCTTACCCGACAAGGGGCCGGCTCTTTGGGCGGTCTGGGAGCACAGGCTTGGGAGCTGTGCAGCTCAGGTGACGGTCCTGGCTTTGCCTTCCACTGCCTGGCGTCCTCAAGGAAGTGCTTTCACTTCCTTTACCTTCCTCATCTGTAATATGGGGTAACAACAGTTCCTCCCTCAGGGGATGTTGTGAGCATTATACGAGACAAGGCGTATGAGACGCTCGGCCCAGCGCCTGTCGAATGGTACGTGCTCAACAAACGCTAGCATTAGTTACTTATATTTGTTGGAAATAATGATGCTAGCATTGTCACCTTCCAATGACCTCAGATGTCCCTGTTAGTACGAGTCATAAGATTTTTGGACATTGGATTTCAGAGGTGTTCTCCAACTCTCACATTCTATGGATGGCTTTGACCCTGTTCTCTGAGGACTCCGTAAAGGAAACAAAGAACAACCTTCTCATTTGGCGAGCAAGGGAATCTAGCTCCTTGTTCCCTGGGACAAGGCGGCACCACACGCATCCTCCCAACTTCCTGGAGGACCCGAGATTGGCTTCCCGGGGAAGAGACCTACTGGCTCCATTGCAGCCCTCCTGTGCAGAACCTGCCTGGTTCCCCTTCCCCACCACTCTGCATTGCACGCTCCCATTGAATCTGCTCTCTCCGCGTGACTTCTTTGGGTGTTTTAAGCATCTCCTTCCTCTGACTTTATCAGTGTTTGGGATTATTTTTCCCAGACCCTTTACCTGGCATTTATCCAGCTGGAATCTCATTATTTTCTGGCTATGTTTATAATCTCCTTAGATCCATATTTATTATTTATCTTTCTTCCCAGGTGTTCTTCAAACTGCCTGATTTAGTTCTGAGAATGCCGCAATTAGCAGCAAAGGCTTTGAGACACTGTTTGCCCATCTCTGCGTGGATTTGGCCAACATGTGTGTCTGGGTTTTCATGTTTTGGTGGAGCATTTTAAAAAACAAGCTACTCATTCTATTAAGATTTTATCCCCACTCTGCCCGGTTCCTGATCATGTTGGGATGCATCTGTATCTTGCTTGTAATTCGATATGATCAAATCATTCTAGTTTAGAACCAAGTTAAGCATAATCATTACAATGGGCATGATGTTAAAATTCTTTGTCATTCTCAATTGACACTTTTGATTTTATTTATTTTTTTGCAAATGTGTTGGCTGGATTTCAGAGTTCTGAGAGTTCTTTCAACTTGGACCTCTGATTTTCCTGTCCCTTTGATTTTTTTTTAAGAAATACTTTTTAAAGAGCAGTTTAGATTTACAGAATTATTGCAAAGATGGTACAGAGAGTCCCTGTACCTCATATTCAGTCCCTCCTGTTATTAAAGTTGTTAAGACTCTCATCACATCAAGTGTACTATCAGCATGACTGGTCACTATTGACGCTGACCTTGATTGCCGGCTGGGTAGCCTTTGTCAGGTTTCTCCACCGTGAAGTTAACACTTTGTCTCTTTCTTTCTCTGTGTACTCTTTGGAAGAGAATTGCCAAAAGTTAGGCTCTTCTCCTTAAGCAGAGCACCTACACAAATTATTTGGAATTCTTCTAGATGGAAAGTTTGTCTATTCTTTCCCATTTATTTGTTTAGTCAACCATTTTTTTTTTTTTTTTTGAGACAGAGTCTCGCTTTGTTGTCCAGGCTAGAGTGAGTGCCGTGGCGTCAGCTTAGCTCACAGCAACCTCAAACTCCTGGGCTTGAGTGATCCTTCTGCCTCAGCCTCCCGAGTAGCTGGGACTACAGGCATGCGCCACCATGCCCGGCTAATTTTTTATATATATATATCAGTTGGCCAATTAATTTCTTTCTATTTATAGTAGAGACAGGGTCTCGCTCTTGCTCAGGCTGGTTTTGAACTCCTGACCTTGAGCAATCCGCCCGCCTCGGCCTTCCAAGAGCTAGGATTACAGGCGTGATCCACAGCGCCCGGCCTTAGTCAACCATTTTTTGTATTGCTTTGGACTCTACATATTTATGCTTTGGATTATAATCTGATACTGCTTTACTTACATTATTTTATTGCTCAAATTTTTGTAATGTTGGCCACTAGGCACTCTCTTAATTGGCTCCTGTCCCTTTTATATAACCCCATATTTTTTTTTTTTTTTTAAGCTCTTCCTTGCATTCTTGCACTACAGGATGCTACAGGCTCATTGTATATATTTCTGACCCAGTCCATAAAGCCATTTCTTAAGGAGCCCTGTTTGCTTTCACTGGAGAGTGGCATTAGAAACCAAAATGTGGGCACCATTTGTGCTTGTTGCTACTGGGGTGTCATTTCTTTTAGGCTCTCTCAACTGACAGAGCAGCAGATATATGTGTGTGCCTATTAACCCATGTATGTGCTCACATTTATAAATATTTCTACATGCAACAATCTATATCTATACTAAACTATTCCTGGTTTTAGGGAGAAAATGTTCAGTTTCTCATCATCAAGTATGATATTAGCTTCAGGTTTTTTGCAGATATACTTTATTAAATCAAGGAAGGTCTATTCCTAGTTTGCTGAGAGTTTATTTTTTTTTTTAATCACGAATGACTGTTGGATTTTATCAAATGCTTTTTCTGTGTCAATTGATGTGATCATATGATGTTTCTTCCATAGTCTGTTGATGTGGTAGATTATATTGATTGATTTTCAAATGTTGAACCTGCCTTGAATACCTATAATAAATTACATTTGGTTGAGGGATAGATTCTGTTATGTGTTGTTGGATGCGAGTTGCTAATATTTTTTGAGGGTTTTTAAGTCCGTGTTCATGAGAGATGTTGGTCTGTAATTTTCCTTTCTTGTGATGTATTTATATGATTTTGTAGGTAGGATAATTTTGGCCTCATAGAATGATTAGGAAGTAATCTTGCTGCTTTTATTTTTTGGAAGATATTGTTGAGAATTGTGATTATTTCTTCCTTAAATGTTTGATGAAGTTCACCTGTGAAACTATCTTGGGAAGATGTTGAGAATTGTGATTATTTCTTCCTTAAATGTTTGATGAAGTTCACCTGTGAAACTATCTTGGGTAATTTTGTTTCAGTTTCTTTGAAAGATGTGCAGCTATTCAGGTTATCTGTACCTCTTTGTGTGAGTTTTGGCAGTTTGCATCTTTCAAGGAATTGGTGTATTCCATCTTCTATTATAAAGTTTGTGGGTATAGAGTTTTTCATAGTCTTCCTTTGTCATCTTTTTAATATCTATGAAATCAGCAGTGACGAAGCATTTAAAATTCATGTTATTAGTCATTTGTTTCTTCTGTCTTTTCTTCTTGGTTAGCTTGGCTAGAGCTTTATCAACTTTATTGATCTTGGCAAAGAGCCAGCTTTTGGGCTTATAGATTTTTCTCTATTATTTTCCTATTTTTGATTTTATTGATTTCTGCTGTAATTTTTTATTATTTATTTTTCTCTTCTTGATTTAGACTTGAAGTACTTTTTTCTCTGGTCTCCTAAGATGCAAGTTTAGATTATTGATATCATAGCTTTCTTTTCTTCTAACACATGCATTTAGTGCCATATGTTTTCCCTAAGCATTGCTTTCACTGCGTTCCACAAATTTTAATAAATGGTATTCTCATTTTCATTTAGTTTGAAATATTTTTAAATTTCTCTTGATACTTCCTCTTGGACCCATGAATTGTTTAGAAGTGTGTGGCTTCATTTCCAAATGTTTGAGGATTTCCAGTTACCTCTCTGTTACTAATTTCTAGTTTTAATACCTTTGTGGTCTGAGAACACAGTTTGCATGATTTCTATTCTTTGAAATTTGCAAAGGTGTGTTTTGTGGCCCATAATGTGGTTTATCTTGCTAAATATTCCAGGTGAGCTCGAGAAGAATGTTTTTGTGTGGTGCTGCTGTTGGATGGAGTAGTCTATAAATGGCAATTGAAGTTGATTGATAGTATTGTTCAGGTCTACTATATCCTTATTGATTTTCTGTCTGATTTATCAATTACTGACAGGTGTTGAACTTTCCCCCTATAGTAGTTGGTTTAAATCTCTCCGTTCATATCAATTTTTCGCCTTATGCATTTGGATGCATGGTTGTTAAGTGCATACATGTTTGGGATTATTATATCTTCTTAGAGAATTAACCCTTTGTCATTATGTAGTATCCCAAATAATTTCCCTTGTTTTAAAATCATCTTTGTCAGAAGTTAATATAGCTGCTCCAGCTTTCTTTAGAATAGTATTAGCTAATAATAAAGACAGTCTTCATTTCTATTACACTGTGGGGTTCTTTTTATTTCTTGCATTTCCTTTTCATTTTTTTTCCTTTAATTTCTATCTCTCTGCTTACATTCACCATCCATTCTTGCATATTGTCCACTTTTTCTATTAGAGTCCTTAACAAATTAGTTATTTTACATATCACCTGTCTGATAATTCAAACATCTGTGCTATGCTGGAGTCTGGTTCCCATTCTTACTTTTTGGCTTCAGATTTTTGTTTTGACTTGCCTTATAATTTTCCCCCCATTTAAAAAATGTTTAAGTGTATGAGTCAATGGCCTTATATACATTCACAATGTTGGGCAGCTGTCACTGGACATGAGCAGGGTGGGCTTTCGTGGCATCTCCAGGGCTAGCACAGAGTGGTTGCCAAGGAAATCTTAAATGATAGATATAAAGAAAGAACCTATGTTTTGCTTACTTTTTTTTTTATTTTTGGAGGAAGCAGATTATATTTAGGCTTAACATTTTTATGGGGTAGAAGCCATGAAGCTTGTTACTTAGCCCAGTGCTTCTCAAACTTTAATAAGCATCAGAGTCACTTGGAGGGTTGTTGAAACAGAGTCTGCAGGTCTGACTTGGAACCTGAGATTCTGTGTCTCCAACAGCCTCCCAGGTGATCCAGATGCTGCAGGTCTCTGGATCACACCTGAGCAGCTCTGACTTAGCTCTTTCTCTGACTTTGTATTTGTTGCCCTTAACAGCTGGGTGCTTACCTGGGAGAAGCGGCAGCTCCACGTCCTGGTCACTGGGCTTCCTCAGGTGCATTGTATTGGCACCAGGAGCAGCAGGCCAAGGCGTTTATTCCTCCTTAGGCTGTAGTAGTTTCCGCAGAGCCTCTGGGAAGTTGCTACAACCACAAATTAAATCAGGGACTGTGCGTTAGTGTACAACTAGGCCCACCCAGAGCTCCAGAAGCTTCCCCTAGACTAGGACGGTGTACAGCCAGGTGCAGACATCTGTGAGGCTGCGTTATCTCCATGCCCTGGAAGGAACAGCAAAGGGAAGGTCACGCCGTGAGCACTGGAGGCCACGTTGCCACACGAAGGGGCCTGGAGTCAGTATGCCATGTCTGTCTACTTCCTCTTCCAAAAATCTCCCTCAACAGAAATCTTCCAAAAGAAAGCTGCATATTCCAAATTATTAGGCTCAGTGACTTGGTATCAGCCTCTTTTCCTGGGGTAGGGGTGGCATCTTATCCCGAAGAGTCTTTTAGATGAGAAGCTTCTATTTTCCATGTTATTTAAATACAATGCAGCTTTGAGACCCTAAATACTCAGAACACCGTTGGTAGCTCAGTGGTGTCCTTTTCTTGGTAAGAAACACTGAAAATGAGGCCAAAATGTCACATGCGTTGGCAAGAGGGACTCGGGACAGGAGCACAAGTCACTGGCATCTAAAACGCATCTGGAGAATTAGACCAACCTCTCTTCTGTAACGCACGGCTATTCCACCAAATATGTGCCCTCACAGCTTTGTTCCTGTTGCCATTGCAGAAATGTTCTAGCAGCTACACAATTCTAAGTCTGCTCACGGTGAGTTTTAGAGCGGTGGAAAGCTTCACGCGCTACGATCTTGGGCTCCAAAGAAATAATTACAACTCCGGGGATATATTTTATTAACCTCAGAAATGGAATGTGTGAACTCAGGGACATTTGCTGGATATGCCAGTGAGTTTTATGCACAGGCCTCACCCGTGGGCACAGACGAAATGCGCGCTTAGACCAGGCACCTGCTTCCTTCAGGTGGAAGAGGCAGGCTGTGGGAAGTGTTCCAGGTGTGAGACTGACTGGCAGCTGCTTTTCTGTGATAAAAAAGTTTCCACTGAGTTCCAGAATGCCTTACGTGTCATCCACCCCCCTTCCAAGCCGCCGCCTCGAGTTTCCCAGGTGTCCGATAGTGTGTGACAGTCTCATTCCAGGGACAACCGCCCAGGCTCATAAGCCAGCCAGGGCACATAAGCCGTTTTCTCCCCCTACGTCCCCCACAGGACTCTTATTGTCCGGGAAGGTCAAGGTTCACCTGAGCCCCTCTTCCCTGGGCTCACGGTCCCTGGAACCCCGAACTCCGGTTTGCTCCAGAAGCTTTGAATTGCCATAATGCGTCACCTTCACAGGACTGAGATTCATTTTTGCTGGAGGCAGGTTAGCTAGCAACTTGTCCTTTTTTAGGAAGCTGACTTTTCTCATACCGAGCCTTGGGCTGTTAAATTTATTGCCTCTCTCTTCCTGGAGGTGTAAAGGAATAAATTAACATAAGTTTTCTCCTAATTGCTTGATTCCACTTAATTGCCTTTGTGCATCTAGGCGTCATCTTTTATGTTTGAAGGGATGACAATGGAAGCAAATGGGTGACTGTTTTTGGATTTAAAAATACTCCCTAACGGTCGGGAGGCTTCCGAGATACCCCAGCAGCGTCCACTAGCACCAGACAGTCTCTGACGGTCTCTGACTTGTCCGGGCTTCTGTGTTTAGGAAACCCGTGTTGGCTGGGGGTTTGGCACACTCCAGCGCTGCCCTGGCCACTATGCAGCCCACAGTTGAGCACTGGAAATGGGATGTAAGTGGGAAATACACCCTTGATTTCGAAGACTTAGTAGGAAAAGAAAAATATAGTTATATTTCAGTAATATTGCTTATATTGATTACATGTTATAAGATTGAGTAAAATGAAATATATCACTAAAATTAATTTCACCTGTTTCTTTTTGCTTTTTTAAAAACATGGCTACTGTAAAACTTATGTATGTGGCTGACATTATTTCTGTTGGACTGGGTCGGTCTAGGCAGTTCAGGTTATTGTACAATTCAAGCAAGAACTTATTTAAAAGGATGTCAGATCATCTCTGGGCTTGTCCATATTTCTGTTGCCCGTTACATAGGGAAGCTTCCTTGCTTGTCAATACATCGGAACTATTCTCAATACTGAGGCTATCATGTTATTTGAGTAGTCATAGCATTTTGTAAGAGACCTCTGGGACTTTAATGACGTGTGAGGAATATAACTGGTTTTTTAGCGTTAGCTTGATCTTCTTGGTGACCAAGAGGAATTCTGTTACAACAGCAAGTGGTTCTATCACAAACTCGTATGAGCCACACATTTGTTTATTAATGGTAACACGTGGTGTCTTTACTTTGTTTTACAAAACTAAACAAGTTGGATATGCTGGTTAGAATCACATTTTTGAAATATATACTTAGTATCTATTAGTGGTCCAGGTAAAACTGGACCAATTTCAAAAATGCAGAGAAGCCTATATTGGAGAAGACAATAACATTAAAAGCAGAAAAATATTAATGTAGAAATAAGAAAGCATTAAGGAAACCATGAGTGTAGTTCATACAACTGATGCATCCTGTATGTAATGAAAATTGAAATAGCTAAACCCTATCATGGCTTCATCATAGGGTGTTAACTCCCTACAAGTATCTCCTTCCTCAGATGCTTCCAGACTATTTCTGCAAGTTCCTCATGGGTTTCCAGCCTTAGCAGGTAAACATACAGAATGCCTGATAGAATTTGAATATCAGATAAACAATAATTTTTAGTGTAAGTGTGCCCCAGGCAATATTTGGGTCATCTTATATAATTATTAATTTGAAATAGTTCTTTTTTACGGCAACACGGACTCTGCAGATGTGGTTAAGAATCTTGCCTTGGGGACATTCTCCTGGATTATCCAGGTGGGCCCAATGTATTGATAAGGATCTTTATCAAAGGAAGGAAAGAAAGTCAGAGAGAGGGGAAGATATGTGACCACGGAAGCGGAGGTCAGCGAGAGGCTGCCGTGGACCAGGGAACGCAGGAGCCCGCTGGCAGGTGGAACATACGAAGAAGCACATTCTCCCCAACACCTCCAGAGAAACACAGGTTTCGATTTTATCCCTCTAAGACCCAATTTTGACTTCTGGCCTATAGATCTGTAGCCATAAATTTATATTGTTTGGAGCCACGAAGTTTGTGGTCGTTTGTTACAGCAGCCACAGGAAACTCGTGCAAGGGTGGAGCTGGGCTTTCTCCGGGGCTCCTCTGAATCCTACACCGCAGCGATGACCAGGCTTCGGCTTCCAGGAATGTATTAATGAACGATCCGCAATCACGGGCGATGGACAGGATCACATCCAACCCCCGCAGAGGGGCCTCTATCATCCCCACCCAGCCTGGGTTCACGGTGCACTTCCGCCTCCCAGGCCAAACTGATCCCAGATCCCAAGACTATGAGGACGTCCCTGTGCGCTTTACGCTAGCAAGAAGTCCTTCCAGGTTTGATGTCTTTAGGACCGTTGGTTCGTCCCACCGTCAGCCACAGGATGCGAATACTTTGCTCCAAGCTGGGCTACCTGGTCTTAAATCTACCTGTGTCCTAACTGGGCCATGCCAAGGGGCACCCAGTGTCCTCGTGCTTCTCCCTCTGGGAGGGCGGCGATGAATGAGGCTGTGCGTGTCGCCTGCAGACCCCACATCCCATGCTCATTGCCCCACAGCTGCTGGAGCGCAGCCCCAGCCCCGTGAGACCACAGGAGAATACACGGGCAAAGGGCAAGCTCAGTCCTCCCTTAGGAGAGAAAAATATTTCTGCCGACAACACTCTGCGGAGTTGGCAGCTCTGCCCACAGGAATGACAGCATCCGGGATGACCATGCGGAGATACGTGCCGCCCCGAAGCCACGTCTGCTCAAACCCGTCCTTTCCAGCGGAGTCGCTTTGCTCTGCAGGTGGACATTAGTGTTCTCCCCAGAACAAGGAACGGGTGACGACAAAATGCAAATTCAAGCACCTCCCTCCCGCTCAGGAAGAAAACTGCTCACACATGTAAACGAGTTTTCCCAATTTCTCTTCATGTGGATGACCCATCTCACCTAACGCTGCCCCTGTGTGGACATGGGCTTGGTCATCGTCACCCAGGCCCTAGAGGAAGGGATCATCCAGAAACCCAGGTGGTTTTAGAGCTTGCAAGTGGGTGGAAAGTCCTGGGTGTGCGGGCGGGGACGCAGCCTCAGACTGTGTGAGTTGCGCCGTGCGTGACTGCGGCTGGTTATTCAGTCTCTCCAGTGGGTGGGCTTTCCGAGCGCTTTCCTCTTCTTCCGGCCATTTCTTCTTCTCTTCCTAAAAAGAAAATGCATTGCTGCTAAGCAAGACTGCCTGTAGATTTGTAACGTAGACAGGGTTGGTGCTCAGAAGACACGTTTTGTGTAGGCGGCGGTTGAGAGGGAGGCTGAGGAAGAGGAGCCACTTAGCGAGTGTGATTTCCGGTGGGTGTCTGGGGAGACAGAGGGAAGGAGAGCCAAGACGGAGCTGTAAGGACTTTGACCTCAAGTGGAGGAGACGCTAGCAGTTGCTATTGCCCCGCTTCTTGCAGAGTCTTCCACAGCGCTTGGGAGCAGAAATCTGACCAGCTCACGTCCACACTGAGAGGGTGGGGGTGGGGGTGGGGCGGGGAGAAAGCACCCACTGGAGAAGCAGGGGGACATTTCCTCTTTAACCCTTTCCATGCCTTGTTCAAGATGAAATCTTCCCTTAGGGGGTGCGATGGGGGCAGATGTGGAGTGGAAAGCTCTGTTGGTCTCTGATATCATTAGAGAAAGAAAAAACAAACCAAAAATGAATGGGGAAAATTTTCCAGGTGGAAATATTTTCTTTTTGAAAATTAGTGGTAATGTTGACAGGGCAACTATAAAATGCAGGGCAACCCCAAGCTCCAGCCTTGCTCCCCCGAGGTTTCAGCCTATCCCGGTCTCTTTCCGTAGGACCCCCAGTCTCTCTGGTAAAGGCTGTCCTGAGTGGGCAACTCTGCCCTTTCCCTTGTTTCTGGGGCGGTGGGCTTGAAGGGAAGCGGGGGCAGATGGAATTGGTGTGCAACTCAAAATTAACTATTAGCTGTGCTGTGCTTCAACCCCTCTCTCCTCTCTTCAACTCCTGAATACAGAGGAGCTCAACCACATCCCCTGTTAACTTGCTCTAAGGCATCCTGAGTGGGAGAATCTCTCCTTAACCCCCACGAGCAGCTTAATAAGGGCTTTTCCTAAATAACGGGAGCAAACCTCCCCCTGCAAAGGAGAATGCCGGTACTTCCATTAAGCTAACTTAAAATCCCACTACACAAATAGATGCAGTGTATCTGCACTCTAAAATTCTACGTCATGAAGTACCATTTTTTTTTTGGTACCCTATATGAAAATGCAGCCTTGAATTAGTTTAATAACAACTTCACATTTTTTTTCTATCATTAGTATAATGGATTTAAAAGATTCAATGAGAAAGTGCAGTAGTGCACAGGATTATCTTATTATCTTCATTAAATATTGCCTAAGAAAGTAATAATTATTGTAGTCAAACTGTCAAAGCCAGAATGAGTCACAAGACAAATATTGTAGCTAAACCCTCTGGCTCCTCCAGTGTAGGCATTTGCCTACAAAATATAGGTTTCTGAGTTCTTCTAATTAACGGCGGAGTGCTTTCTCAGGTGCGATAGAAATATGATCCCTTAGCGAGATATTCCACTTAAGGAAACTTGCAGATTATGGATATAAACTATTTATGATCACGTAATGTCATTTTCTAAAAGAGAATTTTGAGAAATACTCCAAAAGACTAGCAGCTGCATAATTTGCAGTCAAGACGTGCCACCCTGGAGTATTTGTAAACACATTTATGAGCATACATGGCAGAGACATTTGCATGCTATAATTTTTAATGGGTCTGGAGATTCCACATGGAAGCCTTTAGTTGAGGAGAAATTCTACACTCCTCTCCCATCTAGACAAGAAAAAGCCTCCCCAGATGCCTTCAGAGGCTTGTGTCATCTTCCCCAGCAAACACAGGACTTTTTCCAACAGAGCCAGCATCGCCCTCCTTGCCAATCAAAGTGATGTCGGGCACGTGGCGTCTCGCTGCTCAGCATTTCTTCATCCTCTTCTCCTCTCACATCACAGGTGCGACCGGGACGGGCTGTGCAATCTGTGGGGCCCAGCACAAAATGAAAACGTGGGGCTGTTTGTTCACCGAATTAGGAATTTCTAGATGGTGACACCAGAGCGTTAGACCAGTGCCCTGCCCTGGGTGCCGGGCCCTGCCGTGTGCGCAGGCTGCAGCCTCTTGACGCCACTCTGCACGCAGGGCCTGTTCCCCTCTCTCCGCCCTACCGACCTGTTCAGACCTGCCCGGGTCCGAAAGGAAATAGGTTCACTTTCAGAAATGTATTCCTACGTTGCAAACCAAATTGTCTCATCTCCAGGCCGCAGAAACAGGACAACCCAAGCTTCCAGGCAACTGAAACATCACAACGAGCATCCCTTCTTGTAGTTTCTTCAGCTTCTTTAAAACATTGCTAATTAAATATTCAAGCAGCATTTCTTCTTTGGGCATTTTGTAGTTCACAAACACACCCTTATTCAACATTGTTCTATTATCCCATGTGAATTGGATGATTATTATTCTTTCATATAGTTTCAAGATTGGGTATATGGTTGCCAGATAAGCAAATCTGCCTAGATGATTCAAAATAGAAATCTTAAGTCTAAGAAAAGATTTCTGGCTTGTAGTCCCAGCACTTTGGGAGGCCGAGGGTAGGAGGATGGCTTGAGCCCAGGAGTTTGAGACCAGCCTGGGCAACGTAGTGAGACCCTGTCTCTACGAAAATAGAAGTAAAAAAAAAAAAAGTATTCAGGTGTGGTGGTCCATGTGCCTGTAGTCCCAGCTACTCAAGAGGCTGTGGTGGGAGGATTGCTCGGGACTAGTTAGTTTGAGGCTGCAGTGAGCTATGATTGAGTCACTGCACTCCAGCCTGGGCAACAAAGTGAGATTCTGTCTCTACAAAACAAAAATATTTCCAAAAACTTCAAGAGGATGAAAACATCAGAAGGAAGGCATCAAGGTTAATTTTGGAGGAGGTTTTGAATCTACTCCAGGGGAATTTATTTCAGCAAAGGGATTTATCACAGCAAATAATTATTGCATGTGCACTATGAGATGGGTGTTGTGTGGCATTCATTATAGTCCGCTCTCCAAAGAAATTTATAACTTAGAGAGGAGAATGGACACATATATCCATCGTTCTCATAAAGGCGGCAAAAACAAAGCAGGGATCTGGGAAGGCTTGCTGGCAGGTGGGTTGGAGCTGGGCCTCGAATGGTTTTGGCAAGTAGAGGTGGAGGATGAGGAAGGGTGCTCCAGGAAGGCACATGTGGGGAGCGGCAAGCTCTCTGCTTAGGAGGGAACTTGTGACCAGTGAGGAGGAGGAGGGGGAGAAGGAGGAGGAGGAAGAGGAGGAGATAAAGCCGCAGACTTGGCTGGCTGGAGCCAGACGGAAAAGGGGCTCGCACCCCAAGCCCAGGAGACTGCACTGTACAGAAAGCAACGTGGGCAGTGGGCGTGGGGCTGAAGGGCTTTGAATTTTGGGATTGCACGTTGTCATTTAGGAAGACGAGCTCGGTGGTTGTGTTGGAAAGAAGAGACTCATGGGGCAGGAGGCCAGGTGATGGCAAGGTCAGCATCCCGGGGAAAGGACTGCACAGCAGCTGGGCAGGAAGGAGTCCCAGCAGAAAGGACAGAAGGGTCCCAGGGCGAGAGGGGACGGAAGGGGATTCTGACAACTCCAGGTTTCCAGCTCGGGCACTGGAAGAGTGAGTGGGGCCCATCGGGTGGGAATGCCGAGCTCCAGGCAGATGGCGGTGTGAGGAAGGGGGTGGGCATTTCGGGGGCTACCTGCTGCGACACTCGGGTCAGGACACGCTGTCCACAGCTGGCAGTGTGGGCCGGGACCCAGGGCAGCTCAGACGCCGGCGTCTGCTATGCAGAGTGCCAGCTGGACGCCCAGTGGGCTGAGGAGGGCAAAGGGGGAGGATGTGGAAGGAGCGGGAAAGATTCGGGCCAAAGGAGGGATGTCACTTAGGAGGAAGGGGGGACGAGTGTGCGAGGGGGAGGGGCAGTGCCTGGGGGCAGTGCCACCTGCCTAGTGAACGGGGAGCCCCAGGCAGAGCTGGGCGCTCGGCAGGGCTGAGGACAGCGAGGGGAGAGACCCTCTGATTAGGAGGTCAGCAGGTCAGCGGGGGCCTTCGAGGAAAGTTCTGGTGAGGACGTCAAGGGACTGAGCAGTCGGGAATGTTTAGGTCTTGGAGCTTTGGCCTGAGGGATGGGGCCAGGAAGGAGGGTCCCTCCGCTTGCTCGGGCGGCAGGCAGAGGGCTCGTCGTCTGCGTGGGAGGTGTCCGCGTGAGTCTGCGGCTTGAAGAGAGGGACAGCCGTGCGGGAGCAGAATGGAAAGGTGAGAAAGGACATCAGGGTTACTTCCTCCCGGGAGGGGAGAGAAACAGAGCTGTCGCAGACTGCGCCCACAGACGCTCTTCCCGTCGCAGTGCCGGGTGGCGCCCGTGTGCAGGTGCTGCCTCGGAGACGTGTGTTGAATGCGTGTGCAGGTGCAGCCTCAGGGAGACGTGTGTTGAATGCGTGTGCAGGTGCTGCCTCGGAGACGTGTGTTGGATGCGTGTGAGCTGACACGCGGCTGCGCGCTGCGCGGCTTTGCCAGCGCCCAGGCACCTGCCCGGCGCCGCTCTGAACCGCGGGCACGGGAGGGCCGGCGGCGTCTCGGGGGGCCGGCTGTGCCAATCCATGTGGGGTTGGACCAGATTTCCTTAACCCGTTCTCCCTTTCCTGTGACATCTCGTGTCTAACTACTGCCTTAGAGTCTGAATATTGACAGTCACGTCTTGGGTATTGGAAGCTGCTTTACTTTCAATGCTTGTGCAAATACACTGGGTCCTCGCCGTGCCTGTGTGAGCGAGTTGTGGCTGTTAGCACTGTGCCTACTCGCCCAACAGCGGCCGACACCTTGGGGTGCTGGGCGATCAACCAAATCGTACGGGTACCTGCGTGGGGCCGGAAATGGGCTCTTTTGAGCTCCTAATGTAATTCCCTTTCCACAACATGAGGCATGGGGGCAGCAGTGGCCCCTGGGCACCTGGGCAGTGCCTTTTTGAGGGAGTGATCGGAGTGGAGGCCTTCCACGTGGAGTCAGGATTTGAGGTCAGCCTTGGAGCGGCCAGGCCGAGTATGGTCTCTTACTAGTGACACACAGAGTGGGCCTGTTTGTTCTCCTCAGTGTCCTCCCATAATGGCATTGATGAGTCTTGTGCCCATACACATGACCTCACTCATATCTAGGGTCAAGCAAATTGACCACTGGATGCAAGAGGTGCCAACCAACGAGGGGAAACAAAGCGGAGGGGGGTCAGGAAGAAGGAGATAAGTTGCTCAGGACGTGTACTTAGTTAGCATCACAATAGGAGCAGTGCCACGAGCCAAGTAAATCCAATTTATTTTTCTGATAAATAACTGCTGCACTTGTCATTGTGCAATGATATCAGGTTCCCTTCATGCATCCATTCCTTTCACAAAGAATCCATTAGTCTTGCATGAATCTTCAATTATCCCGTTACCCAGTGGGGAAGCAAAGTTATTTCAGTTGATGGAAAATTTCCTTTTTTTACTCTCATGACTATTTGAACAGAGGGATTAGACCTTAGAACACCAATAATCTTTCCTTATATCACATAAAATGGAGAGGAAAACGATCTATGGGTTTTCATATGCAACCAGTGCACCGATGCCTGTTTGTAGAGTCTGTCCTGTCCATTCACTCATTCAGAAAACATCTGTAGAGCCCCTGAGACATGCCAGGAGCTGAGACAGGTCCTGGGAACTTGTGTCCATTGGACGCGGTACCCACTGACCTCGCCCATGAGATTGAACACACTGCGGGCTATTTCAAATCAACCACAACAGGAAGAGTATTATTAATAACATAGTTGTGAAGTTCCCTCTACTGATGAAAAGCCTGTCAAAGAGCTTAAACTTTTTTAATCCTTAAGTAAAAAAATAAAAAAAATTTAGATGTTTCTAGATTTATAGGAAAGGTACAAGTGGAAGAGAAAGAACATCACTTTCTCAGACCACTTGAGAGCAAGTTCCTGAGTGGAGCCTCATCTTCCCTGGGCACTTTAGGGAATTCTTTATAAAGAAGGCATCGCTTGACCTAAATTCTGACAAATGAATAGAATTTGGATATGCAAGGATGGGCAAAGGGCCGTGTCAGATAGAGGGATTAACCTGAACAAAGGCAGGACGGTGGAAAGTTATGGAGCACACACTGGAAGGTAGTATTGGGGAGAAAACAAAATTTCTTTCCCTATTTAGGTTCTTAGTTGAGAAGCTGTCCTGAAAACAAAAGTCAGATTAACAAAGGGAAAATGGAACTTTGCTAACACATGCTGTGCCCATCACGTGGGAGAGGCCTAGTTTACAAGTATTTCTCTCTAAAGTCAGCGGCTTAGAGGGGCCTTGCTTAAATAATATTTTTAAAAGAGCCAGAAATCCTATATAGTGACAAGACAAAGAGGAGAATATCTTTAGGCTTCCTAAAGGCGGGAAAATGCGGGCAGGTAAACGTACGGGAATGGCAAAGTCTGCCCCTAGGTCCTCTGTTGCCGCCGTTGCTGAGCTGATAAAGGCAGGGAGAGGGGTGGCGTGCACCTCTGTGCTTTAACCTTTTGGCTTGAACTGAAATCCCCAGTATTTTAGGGAGGAATATTTTGGTTTCTTTGAATAGTAAAATCGCAAAAAGCAAGAGCAAATCATGTTCCACTTAAGACTCTTTGGTTGCAAATAACAAAAACACAACACCTATCAGCTGAAGATAAAAGGAATCTATTGTTTCACATAAGTGAAGAGTCAGGGTTAGCTTTATGGCTGGCTCAAAACATGTCCAGACCCCATTTTCCCTCATTTTGTCACTTGAGTTCAGTTGTGGTCTTCATCCCAGTCTTTTCCCTCATGTCACAGAGGAGCTGCAGCAGCTCCAGACCTTGCGTACTCTCAGCAGGAAATAGTGAGTGTGTCTTTCCCAGGATACCTAGAAGTCTCATTGCAGCTTGTTGCTTCTGACTGGCCTTGGGGAACCAGCTATTCCTGGAGTATATTATGCTCCTATTGTTTCACATGCTTAGAGCTCTGTAACAGCCCTTGTTCCAGTGCCTCTTGGTACACTTCAGGATGGTAGGGGCTTTTGATGAATTCCCCAGGGGCTGGACTGTTCAATGAAGTAGTAGCTCCCTGAACTATAGAAATGAGAATTATTAATTCTGTTGACCTCACGGAGGTGGGTTTGCTACAAAGCCTCAGCACCAGGGACCCCAGGGACCGGCACTTGTCCCAGGGGCCACCCCGGGAGGGGCCCTTGCAATGTGTTCGCATGGTCATGTTTTATATAATTTGCATGAAAACTTTCCTGAAATTAAAAATCACTTGGAACTAAAAATTGAAAAGGCAAAATAATGTGCCTACATTGACACAGAATGGCCATAAGCTGGAAAACATGTTGGACTTTTAAGAAACATACTATAAAATAACAGGAAAAAGGAAATAATCTTTGGACAGTCGGATGAAGAGGTCAAGTCATTTTAAGGGACAGAAACTCAGATTGTAATCAAACTTTTCAACAGTAGCAATCCATACCAGAAGGCAAAAGAATTACATATTTAAGATACTCAGGGAAGGAAAATGTGAGCCAAGAATTATATTTCCAGCCAAACTCTCTTTCAAGGACAAAGGCCACAGACAAGCTATCATGAATATGCAAGAACTCAGGGCTGCTGTTACCTTGAGCCTTGCTCTAATGGAGAAGGTTGCAGGTCACTAGAAAAACTGCTGATATGCTTAAATATATAACCGATGGCTATAAGGCTATAAGCAGTGCATAACGGCTCTCACCATGTACAGCTAGCAAAAGTGGGAAGAGTTTATGAAGAAAAGGGTAAGCTCCTTGATTGTTTTGTTGGTATTGACCGGGAATAAAATGATATTCTTTCATATTAGAGGCTAGAGAGAAGAATGAGAATGCAAAGAAGAGACTACTAGCTAATATTTAGAGATCTCATAGGAAGAGATCCATAAACAAAATCCATAAGAGGAGAGACTTGAGTATAATATTAATAAAATATTAGTATACAAGTAGCTACTTATGCAAAGATACAAACATTCCTGAATTCTAAAAGATAACAGAAAAATGTCAAAAAAGACCACATACTGAAATACTATTATATATTTCAATATACATATATGTGAGTGTACGTGCATGTATGTACAGATGGTCCCTGATGTATGAGTGTTGACTTACGATTTTTGACTTTATGATGGTTTATTGGGATAGAACCCTATTGTAAGTTGAGAAGCATCTGCACTTACAATGGTTTGACAAGTTTTTCACTTTACTATGGGTTTATTAGGGTATTAAAGGTATTTTCAATTTATGATATCTTTAACTTACCATGGTTCATCAGGATACAGCTCCATCATAAGTGAAGGAGAATCTGCATATATATGTACAAATATAAAATATGACAGAACTGAGACAAAATACACTGATTATAATAAATGTAAATGGGCTTATCCTATCAAAAGGAAAAGATTTACAGTTTTGGCTGCCAAAGGAAAATTCAACATAGTACTCTATATGTGAGATGCTCATGAAATAAAGAGAACCAGGGACATTAACAATTAAAGAAAAGACAAACTTACACTATGTAAAATAATACATAAAATAAAAATAAGAATAAAAATTTTAAAAAAAGAATGAAAGGAAGAAAGACAGGTATCTGGTAAGGTAGAATTGGGATCAGAAGGCATTATAAGAGACCAAATAGTTGATGATCTTTGCAATAAATATACCACACTTAATAATATTTAGGTCTCTAGTAACACAGAAACAATTTTTATAAAGCAGAGATTCAAGGATTTAAGTAGAAGTAGTCAAATACCTTAATATTAGACTTAATCCTCCTGTCGGTTGAAGGAATACCACATGGACAAAAAAGCAAGAACATAGAAGGCCTAATTAGCAATCAGTAAGGCAAATCTTATATATAGAAATCTAAATAACAATATGAAGAGATACTTTCTGTTAAAATACATTTAACATGTAGGCATTTAAAAATTTGACCAAATCATCTTACAAAAAAAAAATTTCAGTGATTTAAAGAAACAGAAATAATACAAGCAGAATCCTGACTGCAGTGAGCCAGAAACAATACCAATAATTATCATCCTAACGGGAGCTACACGGGTAGCTTATAACATTTATGTGGAAGAACAAGTGAAGGAGATTCACTAGGAGAAACTGTAAGATGAGTAACGGTTGGGAGCAGAGGAGGTTAAACGTACTAGGAAACCTCCAAAAGTAAAATGGTAAAATATGATAAAGCCTCTATAACTAAAATAGTGTGGAACTGGTGCATGTGTAGACAGACTGACCATGGGACAGAGGAGGAAAATCTGGAAACAGACCCATTGCATATGGAGATTTAGCGCTTGTTAACGATTGGACCTCAGACCAGTGTGGAGACAGCAAGCGCCTGTTTCGGCCCCCTTTCAGACGCGGTTGCAGTTACGGGTGTGCTGGATTTGGTAGTGGCACGGTCTGTTTTGTGTTGCTATAACTAAATAACCACAGACTGGGGAATCCATAAATAAATCCATTTATTTTTTTACAGTTCCAGAGGTTGTGAGGTCCAAGATCAAGGGGCTGGCATCTGGGGAGGGCCTTTGTGCTGCGTCACGCCCTACAGTGGAAGGCGGGAGGGCAAGAGGGTTCGTGAGAACAAGAGGGGCAGAACTCCCTTTTGTAACCAGCCCATTCTTGCGCTAACTGACCCCCACCTGCAGCAAGCGCCTTGGTCCACTCGTGAGGGCAGAGCCCTCAGGGCCTCATCGCCTCTCATTAGGCCCCAGCTCCCAACGCTGTTGCCTTGGGAATTAAGTTTCCAACGTGGACTTTGGGGGACACGTTGAAACCACAGCCGATAATGTCTCTCCAAAATTCATGCTCTTTTCAGAACTTCAGGAAGCAGCCTTATTTGGAAGTAAGGCTGTTGCATTTGTAATTAGTTCAGATGAGGTCGTAATGGAGTAGAGTGGGCCCTAATCCAACATGACAGATGTCCTTATAAGAAGAGGAGAAGGGACACAGAGACAGGCAGAGATTGGAGCGATGCGTCTACAAGCCAAGGAATGCCAAGAACTGCCGGCAACACCAGAAGCTGAGAGAGAGGCCGGGAGCAGATTCTCCCCTGAAACTTTAGAGGGAGGAGGGCGCTGCCAGCAACTTGCGTTCAGACTTCCAGCATGCAGAGCCAAGAGAGTAAATCTCTGTTGCGTTAACGCTATCCAGTTTGGGGGACTTCGTTATGGCAGCCCCAGGAAACTAACAGACGGGGTGCAGAGACCGAGAAGCTGCTGCTGGACAAGAGCTGAGACCTGCCAGCCTGTGACAAGCCTGCGTGGGTTGGGGGGGAGTCAGGGCCACAAATACTCTGCTCTTCCTCTCGCCCTTGCTCTGACCTTCAGACCCGAGCTGTCCAGCAGGGCGGCCACTTGTCACAGGCGGCTGTCTGTTGTGCCTTTGCAGCGTGGCTAGTCGAAATCGAGATGTGCACCTGCCAGTCACCCTGTCTAGAAACTGGCTCCTCCCTTTTCCCCAGCCCAGTCCCTGAGTCCTGTCAGTTCTGCCCCCTACATGTTTCTTAGGCTCACCCTTTTCTCCCCGTCAACTGCTACCACCCCAAAGCACTGGGGGAGAGAAAGGAGCCAGGTTTGTTGATGGGGTGACTTCTGAATGTCATTTCCTGAGATGGAAATAGCTACAAGGAGTAGTTCGATGTGGGAAGAGGAGGGAAGATGGTTTTTATTTTGGAAATGGTAAGTTTATTTGTAGGACATGGCAGAAAATATGGGACCAGAGTTTAGGAACATTCACAGGCTAGAGATTTTGATTGGAAAATTATCAGCCTATGTTACAAATCATTGCATCTTAAACGTTTTTGATGCGAGTTATTTGAGACACAAATGCCATGGCTCCACACTGTTCCGTTCCAACTTCTCGGTTGAAGAAACACTTCTAATAACCACAAAATTTCACTATCCAAAGACGTTCTGAGGGGATTATTTATATAACAACAAAGTAACATGAATGATGTACTTATCATTATATAATTATCTATAATAACATCTCACAAATCTTAGCAATAGGAGTCTGAAGGGTTCATATTTGTACCATTACACATTGTCCTAAATCTGAGCACTGAAAAATTATGGGCCCAAAATGCTCTGGATGCTAATAGGCATCTCATTATATAACAAACCAAATAGCCATAAGAAATCAAAGTGATAATGATGAAGTCAAACTAATAAAGATTTCTAATTAAAATGGAATAATAGCAGCGAGCCCAAACCACAACAACTCAAGGCAACACTGATAATGCATTAATGACAAAGCATCATCCCTGCAAATTCCAAGTGCTAATTTGCACAGGAAGCAGCAGAGAAGCAATACTGTCAAGCTGAATACCAAAGCACAGCACTTAGTAAATTCTGAGACTGGGCCGATTTTCATTTAAGAACTCCAAATTTAGAAACATACTTCACGGGTAATTCTTAGTTGTATAAAAATGAAAGACGTTGGAACTGCATGCCATTAGTCAGTTAGTAAAGAAAGTGATTTGTCCATAAATATTTGCATCTAAGTATTTTCAGCCTGTCCTAACCTCCTTCCAAGGGGGAACTCCGATCATTCTGTTGTGTTGATCTGTGTAACGAGTAAAGAAGAGAAGCGAGGAAAGCTAGACTGAGTTAAGTAAGAAAACAGAAGAGGTACTTGTGGAGAAAAGATGGATTGCTAAAATGAACAGGGGCTGGAGGTTTTTCCAGGAGGGAGGAAGACAGAGGCTCAGGAAAGGCCTGAGACAGGCGGGAGGCTTCAAGAGGGCGTGGGTGCCTCCGAGAAGCAGGACTCTGTGCGAATTGGATCACCTTCCGGAGTGTCAGGCAGTGTCCTTCTCTCCTTGGCACTTACTTGGGAGACTTCACTGGCAACCTAAGTGGATTTTCACGTTTTGGATGCTGTCCTTGTTGCTCTATTGCATTTTCACTGGAGTCACAGGAATAGATTTGACAGCCCGACAGTACGATGTTGAGGAAATCCTGCTGTAATTAAATAACCACAGACTGGGCAATGCATAAATAAAGCAATTTATTTGTGCTTATTTATCTGTGCTGCTGCTGAAGATGGCAGTTGGACGCCTGTGGGGTGCTGAGGACGGGGCTCAGAAACCCCCATCCTTTGCCCCTCTTGAACCGCCGTCCGTGGCTTTTCAGAAGCTGCATCTTCGGGAAGACCTCAGTTCTTTCCACGGCTCAAAGTCCTTTGGGGCGGAACTTCCAGTGTTCTGCATGGAGTCAGATGTGAAAAGCCCATCTGCAATGAAGTCCACAAGGCTGAGGATTTGTCTTCAGGGCCTCCAGTTCTGTAAGTGCTTAGCTTCCTTCTGCTCTTCCTCCTTTTGTTGGGGGCTGAGAACTAGACCCTTCCCCTCGCAGCCCTTGTGAAGGTCAGAGTGTGTGTATACAGGAGATGATGGTGTCGCTTAAGCAGGATATGTCATGGGCAGCAGTTCTCAACCACTCTTAAAAGTTACTGAGAGCCCCATAGAACTGTTGTTAATGTGAGTTACATCTATTGAGATGTTTCGCATTAGAACTTATAACTGAGACATTAAAACTACTCATCAATTAAAAACAATAACAAAGCCATTTACATATTAACCTAAATGACATAGTCATTAAAAACAACTGTATTTTCCAAGAAAAAATAGTGAGAAGAGGGGCATTGGTTTTTTTTTTTTTTATCTTTGAAAATCTCTTTAATGTCTAGCTTAATAAAAGACAGCTACATTCTTATATCTGCTTCTTCATGCAATGCATTTTAATGTTTGGATGAAGTACATGAGGAAAATTTGGCCTCACACACATATATAGTTGGAAAAAGGATGACTATTCTAATAATTCTGGATTTTTTTCATACCATATTAAAACTTGACAGCAGTAGTTTCCCAAAAGTTAGCTGCAATGTGGAATAACATCAACAAATTTTCATACCTTGTTATGTTAAAATCCATTTTCTGTCTTGTACTTTGAATGGATGTTTTGCCCATGTACAATTTTATAACAACATGCACTAGCCCCTTGGAAAATATTAGTTCCCTAAGTTAGGTAGCTCTTCCTAATGTTGAAGCATTTCATTAGATGCTATCAACAATTACATTTATTAATATGCACACAGCTCACATCAGAAAGTATTTAAATATTAGAAGACTATCCAGCTCATGGTGTCATATACAAATTTTCCAAAATATAATTTTCACTTGAAGGCTTGAATTTTATTTTTGGCAACAAATAATATCAGTTGTTTTCCTTGAAGTGACAGGCTTACCTCATTCACTCTGGAGAAAATGTTTGCCAATTACCCAAGTCTGAATAACCATAGTTTGTCAGAGATTCTTTCAAGTAGAAACAGTGTTCCATGAAAAAATGACTGGTTCAGTGTGCAACTCAAATAATTGCACAAGATCTTTTATTCAAGGCAACTATTATACCATGGCATGCAGCAGAAGCATTTTATGTGTGGTTCCCAATTTTATCACAAGGGATATTAAAAGATGTGTTCTCATAGGTAGGGACAAAATTAATATTTTTTACTGCTTCATCAGAAACATTCATGAGTGAAACTGGCTTTTCTCCCTTTCTATGAGTGTGTGGTGGTGGTGAACACAATGACAACTAGCACAGTTGGATGCCACGGCCTTCCTTGGTCACTAAGGCACCAGCAGTTTTACCCACTACTATGTGCATCATCAGTGCAAATGTCACTACAAAGGAAAAGTCAAATAGTATCGTGGTAGTATCATGAACATGGTTTTGTCATTACAGACTTTCAGAATGAGTTGTAGTATACCCATGGCTCCACAGACCCACTTGGTGAACTTCTGGTACAGTCAAACCTCATTACTCACAGATTCAATATTTGTAAATTTTCCTACTTACTCATATTTATCCCCAAAAGCAATACTCAAGTACTTTTGTGGTCATTTGCAGACAAACACATGCAGAGCGGCTAAAATCTGAGACACTCAATGTGCATGTTGTCAGCTGAGGTCAAACAGGTGATGCTCTACCTTCTTGTTTTGCCTCTCAGACTGTGATCAAGTGGCCTTTACACAGTTTGCTTAGTGCGATGTTTTCACATTTTTGTGCCTTTGCTTGGTGTTTAAAATGGCCCCAAGCACAGTGCTGAAGTGCTGGCTAGTGTTTCTAAGCACAAGGAGACTGATGCGTCCTACAGAGATAATATGTTTATTTGTTCAGGCCTGAGTTGTAGTGCTGTTGGCTGAGTTTAGTGTTAATGAATCATCAATATATATTAAATACAATGAACCTAACAGTCATTGACAAAACATTCTACTCAACAACTGCAGAATATTCATTCTTCTCATCCGCGTGTGGAACATTCCCTAAGACCATAAGGCCACAAAACAAATCTCAATAAATTTAAAAAAATTGAAATCATATCAGTATCTTTTCAGACTACAATAGAATAATTCCAAGAGGAACTCTTGAAACTATACAAATACATGAAAATAAAACAATATGATCTTGAACTATCTTTGGGTCAAGGATGAAATTAAGAGAGAAATAAAAATTTTTTTCTTGAAATTAATGCAAATGGAGACACAACATACCAAAAGACCTCTGGGATACAGTAAAAGCAGTGCTAAGGGGGAAGTTCATAGCATTAAATGCCTATATAAAAAAATAGCAAGATTACAAATTAACAACCTAATGTTGCACCTCAAGGAACTAGAAAAAATAAGAACAAGCCAAACTCAAAACTAGCAGACAAAAAGAAATAACAAAGATCAGAGCAGAACTGAACGAAATTGAGACCAAAAACAAACCAAAGGATCAATGAAAAAGAAAATTGGTTCTTTGAAAAAAATACATAAAATCAATAGACCACTAGCTAGACTAACCAAGAAAAGGAAAGAGAGGTTCCAAACAAATATAATCAGAAATGAAAAAGAGACATTACCACTGATATCACAGAAGTACAAAAGATTGTCAGAGACTACTATGACCAACTCTACACTCACAAATTAGAAATCCTAGAAGAAATAGATAAATTTCTGGAAACAAGCAACCTCCCAAGATTGAACCAGGAACCAGGAATCCTAAACAGACCAGTAATAAGTAATGAGATTTAACCAGTAATAAAAAAAATCTACCAACGAAGAAAGCTTAGGACCAGATGGATTCACAGCCAAATTCTATCAGATGTATGAAGAAGAACTGGTATCAATCTTACTGAAACTATTCCAAAAGATTGAGAAGGAGGGAATCCTCTGTAACTCATTCTATGAAGCAAATATTACCCTGATATCAAAGTTAGGAAAGGACACAACAAAAGAAGAAAACTACAGACCAATATTCCTGATGAGCATAGATGCAAAAATCCTCAGCAAAATACTAGCAAATGATATCTAACAGTATATCAAAAAGATAATACACCATGATCAAGTGAGTTTTATTCCAGGGATGTATGATTCAACATATACAAATCAATAAATGTAATTCACCATATAAACAGAATTAAAAGCAAAACCATATGGTCATCTTAATAGATGCAAAAAAGCAATCAATAAAAGTCAGCATCCCTTCATGATAAAAACTCTTAACAGACTAGACCTAGAAGAAACACACCTGAAAATAATAAAACCCATATACAACAAACCCATAGCCACGTTGTACTGAATGGGGAAAAATTGAAAGCATTTCCCCAAAGAACTAGAAAAAGACAAGGATGCCTACTTTCACCACTTCTATTCAATATAGTACTGTAGGTCCAAACCAGAGCAGTTGGGCAAGACAAAGAAATAAAAGGCATCAAATTGGAAAAGAGTAAGTCAAATTATTTCTGTTTGCTAATGATATCATCTTATACCTAGAAAATCCCAAAGACGCCTTCAAAAGGCTCCTAGATTTGATAAATGAATTCAGTAAAGTTTCAGGATAAAAAATTAATGTACAAAAATAAATAAAATTTCTGTACACCAATAATGATCAAGCTGAGAATCAAATCAAGAAATCAATCTCACTTACAATAGTTACGAAAAAAAAGAAAAAAACCCTAGGAATACATTTAACCAAGGAAATGAAAGATCACTATAAGGAAAATTATAAAGATGAAAGAAATTATAGATAACACAAACAAACTGAAGTTCCTATCAAAGTACCAATATAATTATTCACAGAATTAGAAAAAACAATCCTAAAATTCATATGGAACCAAAAAAGAACCTGTAGCCAAAGCCATCCTAAATAAAAAGAACAGAGCTGGAGGCATCACATTACATGACTTCACATTACACTATAAGGCCATAGTAACCAAAACAGCATTGTTTTGGCATACAAATAGACACATAGATCCACAGAACAGAAGAGAGAACCCAGAAATAAAGCCACAGGCCTACAGCAAGTGATCTTTTATAAAATTGACAAAAATATACACTGGGGAAAGGACACCCTATTCAATAAATGGTGCTGGGAAAATTGGATAGTCATGTGCAGAAGAAAGAAACTGGACCCCTACCTCTTGCCATATAAGAAAATCAAATCAAGATGGATCAAAGACTTAAATGTAAAACCTGACACTATAAAAATGTTAGAAGAAAACCTAGGAAAAACTGTTTTGGACATTGGCCTAGGCAAAGAATTCATGACTAAGACCTTAAAAGCAAATGCAACAAAAACAAAAATAGACAAATGGGATTTAATTAAACAGAAAAGCTTCTGTACAGAAAAAGAAATCAACAGAGTGAAAGACAGCCTACAGAATGGGAGAAAATATTTGCAAACTATGCCTCTGACAAAGGACTAACATCCGGAATCTACAAGGAACTCAAACAATGCAACAACAACGACAACAAAAAAGAAATACCCCATTAAAATGTGGACAAAGGACATGAACAGACATTTTTCAAAAGAAGACATACAAATGGACAAAGAGTATAGAAAAAAATGTTCAGCATCTCTAATCATTAGGGAAATGCAAATTAAAACCATGACAAGATATCATACAAGTCAGGATGGCTACTACTAAAAAGTCAAAGAATGACAGATGTTGGCAAGGATGTGGAGAAAAGGGTACATTCATACACTGTGGTGGGAATGTAAATTAGTAAAATATCCATGGAAAACAGTATGGAGACTTTTCAAAGAACTAAAAGTAGAACTACCATTTTATCCAGTAATCCCACTACTGGGTATCTACCCAAATGAAAATAAATTATATCCAAAAGATACCTGTACTCATATATTCACGGTAGTAAAGATATGAAATCAACCTAGGTATCCATCAGTGGATGATTAGGTAAAGAAAGTATGTTATATATATGGCATAGAATACTCCTTAGCCATAAAAAATAATGAAATCATGTCTTTGCAGAAAGATGGATGGAACCGGAGGCCATTATCTTAAGTTAAACAACTCAGAAATAGAAAGTTAAATAATGCATGTTCTCACACAAGTGGGAGCTAAATAATGTGTACACATGGGGATAGAGAGTGGAATAGTAGACATTAGTGACTTGGAAGGGTAGGAGGGTAGAAGGAGGTGGTGAGGGATGAGGAATTACTGGATGGGTACAAGGTACACTATTCAGGTGATGGCTTCACTAATAGCCCAGACTTCACTGCTATGTGGTATATCCATGTAATGAGACTGTGCTTGTAACCCCTAAATCTATTTTAAAAAAAGAAAAAAACATAAGGTGTCTTTAAAGAGAAACACATGTGAAACAAGATGTTTAGTTGATGAAAATGTTGTGACCAATGGCTTGCAAGAATGTAACTTGCAAGGTATTACCCCTGTATTTTCCCCAGGGGTAATGATTCAGTATTTGCTAACTCAGTGTTCATTGTGACTTTATAGACCATAACTACCAAGAATAATGATAATCAACTGTGTAAGGCAACATGGCCCACATCAACCATCACTTCATTAGTTAGGATAGGCTAAGTTATGCTGCAGTAACATCATCGCCTACATTTTAGTGGCTTAGGGTAATAAAGATTTAGTTTCTTGCTCGTACTTTCATGTTCATCACTGTTACCTTGTCTCTTCTGCATGCTTCCTTCTCTTTTTGACGTGGACTGACTAAACCCCCTGGCAACTGTAACATTGCTGGCTGTGATGGCAACTGAAGGACATGTGGCTCACAGGCATTGGAAGGTGTTCTTCTGGAAGAAATAACATTTCCGCTCACACTTTGTTGCCCAAAGTCAATCTGACAGACGCACTGCATTTCCAGAGGGTAGCCAGGGGCGCTCTTCCCATGTGTCCAGGGTGAGAGCAAGCAATATTGGATAAACAGCACTAATGACTGTCACATTCATTATATGTCACTGACTCTAGGATGCTGTCAGTTGAAGATGCATCATTGTTTTATATACTTTCAAAGACAAAATTAAAGTGATAAAGGCAGGTTTTCATCAGTAATACTATTGCAATAGGGAAAAGAGTCCAGCGTGAACCGAAATCTACTTCAGTTTGTACGGAGGTGACTCGGCATTTCAAAGGCAGAAGGAGGGAGTAGGGAGGGGGCAAGCGGGGGCTCAGCTGAGTCAGGGAAGTGAAACATTACAAAGGATCCATCAGTGTAAATGCAGTGAGACCAGCTGTGTCTGCTGGCTGGAGCCTATTGAAGTTAGGATTCTGTCCTCCCACAGAGACCAGGAGACAGAGGTCCTAGCAGGTGAGGGCTGGAACAGACAGGACATATTTTTTGGCAACTTTGAGTTTTCTCAAGCAGATATTTTAAGGGGGGGCATGAGGATAGAGTCATTTTAGATATGTGGCCTTGAGCTGTTAGAAACTCTGTCATTGTTTTTTTCCAGTCTTTATATGTTAAAGTTGAGGCCTAGTTGAGAAGAGGGCTCAGAGGAGCCTGGCTAGAGTTTGGTTGAGGAGAGAATCTTTGTACCAATAAGAAAGAAAAATGCTGCTCGTTGACCTGTGACAGGCCACCCATTGTAAGACCCACCCTGATCTTCAGGGAGTTGAACTATAAAAATACTAAAACTTAAAACTGAGGGAATATGGAAGATGCTAAACGAAAATATTGCATTTAAATGTAAAAAGCAACATAAATTATCCTTAGCTATGTTCACAGCTTATCATTAATGTCTTATTACCTCAGAATGTAATAGTTATTATGCCTACCAGTAACTGTGGGCTAGAGCAAACTCGTTGGTATGTTATTATTTTAACTTTTTATTTGGAAATAATTATATGTTCACGGTTAATTGCAAAAAAATATGTATAGGAGAGTCCCATGTACCCTTCACTCAGTTTCCCCTAATGCTAGCATCTTGTATAACTCCAATACAATGTCACAACCAGAGAGTTGACATTGGTACAATCCACAGAGCTTATTCAAATTTCACCAGTTTTACATGCACTCATTTGTGTGTGTGTGCTTATTTCTATGCAATTTATCAATGTATATATTGGTGTAACTACCACTATGCAATTTATCAATGTATATATTGGTGTAACTACCACCCCAATCAAGATACAGACTCTTGGTATGTTTTATGTGACACTAACAATAAATTCTATACACATGAGCTCAGCATTTGAAGAGATGACTCACATAGAACACTTGCCTATTTGCAACTTAAAATAAAATTGTTGGGCACATAGTTGATGATCTCGATTCCTTGAAATACTCTGGATCAAATTGAGCAAGTAGGATTGTCTGAAATAGAAATTCTCTGCTTGGAAAGTAATTTGTGAGAGATTTAAAAAAAAATAGTTATGGAGGTCTGTTAATTTTAGAAGGAGATATAGGAAGCAGTAGGGAAGTTGGGAAAGGGAAATAAAGAACATGCGTGTTTGTTCTTGTCAGAGCATTCATGGCGTTAGACCTTGCTGTAGAGCAGGCGTCCTCAAACTATGGCCCTTGGGCCACATGCCGCCCGCCTAGGACATTTATTCAGCCTGCTGGGTGTTTTTGCCACCGCTACCTGTCCTGCTTAGCAGCCAACTTGACCTGGTCCCACAGCGCGCACGCTCCAACGGTCTGAGGGACAGTGAACTTGACCCCCTGTTTAAAAAGTTTGAGGACCCCTGCTGTATAGGTATGACTTTATCACACACACCTGTGATTTAAAATGCCCATTACCTCTTTTAGTTTCATCCAGTTACATAACAGACCCAAAACAGCCGGCTTCAGCCTCAGCTGCCACGGAGGGATGGCCTGCTCTCTGCCAAACCCTGCCACAAGCTGTCATGCAGATTGTCTTGTTTGTTTGGATAATGATCTCATAAGGTAGGATTTCTCCCCCATCCCCATTTCACAGATGAACAAACTGATTAGCCAACTGTAGAATCTAAATGACTGCTCCTCAACTAGCCAAGTTGGATCCCACACCCAGCTTCTTTGACTCCCAGGTCTGCGTTCTTCCACAGGGCAGTGCTCTTTTTCTCGTTGGCTGGGCATTTCCCCCTCTTGTTTCAGCAGATCTCGAGAGGAGACCATCAGAACTCTGCTGGGTACCAATTCTCAGCATGCCCATGGCAGGCAGACCTGCACCTGTTAGTCCACCCACCATACTTTTAAATGTTGATTGCTCTACCTCCAATTTCAGACTGTCTCCCTCAGCACACATCCAGTCTCACGGGCTCCCCATTCTCTCCCAGGGCGCCCAGCTGTGGGGTGCACTACCCCCAGCTGCCTCAGTCTTCCACGGGGCAGATGGGAGCAGCATGTGATTGCGCAGCACAGGAAAAAGCAGCCACCACCAGAGGGCGCTGTGACCCTTACGTGGTTGGTAGCTAAAGGACAAATGGCCCCGTCTACTTTCCCAGCAGAGAAAGGTGATTTCTCTGAGATTTACATTCTCTTTTGGCTCAGACACTGCCATAGGAGGATAAATGGCAGTGGTGGCTGCATGTTACAGAATGCTTATGTGCGCTATTGCAGTTGGAAGCAAACGAGCCACTTTAAGGCATTTCCCTTCCATCCAACAGTAATAGATGAGGATCCTGCAGGCTGCCTTTTCCCAAAGCACAAATGCATTCAGCCGCTCTCTTTAGAGCCCACCATTCAATTGATTCTGACACTAGCATATAATGAGTAGTGTCAGAGAAAGGTCAGTAGATTGCTTGGAATTGTAAGCAAAATCCTGTGCCTCCTGGCCCTTGCTGATTGTGTTAATAGCTGGAGGGGGCGTTCAGGTGCCAGGCAGCCGCTCAGCCTGCTAAAAGCAGAGAGCTACAGCTCCAGTAGAGGAAGGCCAAGGATTTCATGATGTAATGGAAACTGCTTTTATGTGTAGAGTCAAGCTGCCCCAAAACAGCTGGCTTTAAATTCCTCTGACCTAGCAGAGACTCTGACGTTGGAAAATGGAAAGTGATTTGGACGTTATGGAAGGGAAAACACGAGGTGAGTATTCGGTGCCTTCTTGTGCAGTTTGGTCCGTTGGTTTCATACTCTGCACGGGCAGCGTCCTTGAGGAGGTAAGGCCTGTGGCAGAGGCAGGACACAGGATGACGGAAGCAGCCAATGATGTATCTTTGTCCACCCAAGACAGGAGGCCACAGAGCAGCACTCCACGGACCCTGCCGTTTGACACGTGCTGGGCTCTGGTCTGTAGCTGGGGATTGCTCTGGCCAGAGCGTCCTCACTGCGGGGGTCTTGCCGTTCCCTTTCCTGTGAAAATCCTTCTTCTTTCTGGACCTTGGTTTCCTTGTTTATAGAAAGCTGGACCTAAGCTAGGTAGACTCCAGCTCCTCCCAGCTCTGGCCCTTCCCTTATAGGCTGCTCCCAGTCCTGGGGGGGGGGGTGGATACCTGGTTCTCAGCATGTCCTAAGGTAGATACTCCCTTCCCCACAGCTCACCTGGGTTCCAGCCAAGCTACTGGATGGCAATTGGAATGACCCTTCCCATAGGGACCTACATTTTCATAGGGGTTTGGGGATTTTTAAAAATTATAAAATTAGTCCATTCTAATAAAAAAATGAAAGCCTCATTCTTTATCTCACCATCTCACCATCGATTATATTCTCTGGGGTTAATCTCTGTGTATCCTTCCAGAACATTTTCTATGCATAGAAATTTACATACATGTTTTATATGCTGGTACATACCCTTCATTTTTTTTTTCAAACAAAGTCGTCTATATAATGGTCTCTGTAATGGTTTCCCCCCCAGTGGTGCTGTCCTGGGTGTCCTTCCACGTGAGAACAGACAGTTGCCCAGTTCATTTTGACTTCTGCAGAGAGTCTGATGGCCTGGAAGTACTGTAATTAACTCGCCAATGTGTGTTGGTCGGCTTTTAGCTAGTCTACGATTTTTTGCCATTATGTACGGCCTTGGCGACAGCCGTCTCACAAATATCCTGGCTGCATGAGGCTGCTGGGTGGGAGGGCTGCACATGTAACCATTACTAGGCATTACCAGATGGTTCCAGTTTATTTTCAATAAGGACAAATTTTGAAGGGGAAAACATTCTAATGTTGAGAAAAATGACTGCGAGACAATGAGATTGGGGTCACAGAGCACCCCAGCCAGGGCAGGCTGGGCCTGGGCCCCAAGCGAGGCAGGAGCTGCCTTCCAGCCCGTGTGCCCTGGGGCGAGGGTGTCCGGGGCCATTGTGAGAAGGGACTTTGAAGCATGTTCCTTTTATTTACGGAGGAAAGCAGTATCCATCCAGAGACTCATTATCCAACTCCTTGAAAAAGACTTAGTAGAAGCAGGAGAAGCAGCATCACAAATCCTCCTTCCCGTTTGTGGGTCTCGGATTCCAGACAAGGAAGTGACAGCAGAGGTGGCGAGACTGCCCCCACCCACAGGAGCCAGTTCATCCGGGAAGATCACCCCTGTCTTCTTTCTTGATGGAGTCTCTCCGGCAAAGGCATATATGCGCACGTGCACACACACCACACACACGCTCACTCCCACATACTTGTTCTGTCATTTAAGTCAACCACGACGCTTTCCAAACCACACATTGCTCTTGTGAATTTTTGCAGCACGTACACTCTGCTTCTTTAAAACAACAACCTATAGCTTTTTTTTTTAAAATTCCAGGATCAATCAGCATCAATCCTGGTATCACCGATGTCTAACAAACAGCCTAAGTAATCTCACTTTTTACATTTCGTGATCATAAGACCTACGGATGCCACGTTTCCAGTGATCCGAGGTGGCGCTCTCTGATGGCGTTAATAGCAGTGGGAGCGGCTGAACAGACAGTAGTCGCAGGTATACCTGGCAAAGGTGAATTAGTTAACATCTCAGGGAAAAGCATGTAGAGAGCGCCTCCTAAGGTCCGCACGGTGTCAGGTGCCGGACGTGCAGAAGGGCTGAAGACGACGTCCTCGGAGCAGACACATGCGTGCTGGGGAGGAAAGACAGCTGTCCTCGGGAAGGCGGCTGGTGCAGCGGGAAGCCTCGCGGACACGCGCACGGACGGCGAGACGCCCCTAGGTAGACGGAGACTGGACGGCAGAGAAGCTAAGGGAGCGGCCCCTGTCTAGAATCAGGCGGGCTGGTTTGAGCTCTTCCCTTCCTGCGGCGCTGGGTCCTGTCGGAAGGCCTGGCGGACCCTGTGGCAGGCTTCCCTGAGGTGCGGCCTTGCTTGGGAACTACTTTTAAAGGTCTGGCCCTGGGGCTGGCCTGTCCAGACAGGTGTGCCAGGTGCCGGTCAAGCCACAGAGCCAGGGCAGCAGCCAGAGGGCCCCACGCGAGTTTTCCCTTTGGCGGGAAAGTTCTCCTTTTTGTTCTTGTAACCTTCCCTGTCTATGTCCCCGGTCTCTGTAGAGGTCCCAAGGTGGCTTTGAGCGCATTCTGTTGCTCGACAACATCTGCTCTACATCGTAGAGCATATCTTCCATCTCCCACCCTGGCCCTCTTCTCTGGGAAACGATGACTCCGCGTCACGCTCCCCAGGGCGTTCTCTGACAACCGGCGCGACCCTCGCTCTGGCTGTGGCTGTGCGTGTGGTGGTCAGCCTGCCGCCCTGCCAGCACCAGCGGCTTGATGCGCTCACCTGTGTGAAGATGGGGCTTATCCTTGTTCCCACTGAAGAGTTCTCCCCGTGCGGGGCCAAGCAGGACCTTGACTAGGCCTCCTGCCGTCTGCCTCGGTGGAATCAGCGGATCCCTGGGCTGTGCCTTACAGCTCACCAAGCATGAGAGCTGCCCGGCAAGGCCAATGTCAAGTGCGTCCCAGCGAGGACTTGGTGCGTGACTGACAGGGACTCACCAGGAGGCTGAGCTGTGCCTACGCTGGCCTGGGGGGGGGGAGGCCCCTAGGGTCAGCTCCAGGGGGGCTTTCCTCTGAGCAGGACGGCTTGCTAAACATGCAGATCCCCGGGCCCCACTCACAGGGCTTCTGGTGTCTGTGAGCTAGGGTGGAGTCCAGAGATCTGCATCCTTAATGACATCTCAGATCACTCTTATGTGTGGGCTGGGGTGGGATTGCCCCAGGCTTCCAGAATCACTGCCTTGCCCTAGGTTAACAACTGGCCTAGGGGCTGATTCTGACTCCCTGACATGTTTTTTGCTCCCCTATCTACGCCAAAGAATATAATAGAATTTGAATTAGTTGGCAACCTTTAAAAATCAGGATTCTCTTTTTTTTTCCCCCCCGGACACAGAAGGTGGATGGAAGGAGTAGAAACTGACTCAACAGAGCAAAAGAAGCTGCTGCCTGACGTGCCTGCAGACTGCCGTGCTTGGGAGAAAGAAGGGCCAGAGTGCCCTGCAGGACCCCGAGAGGCTCAGGACCCAGAGGCCCCAGGCTGTGAGGGTCAAGGGCGGGTTAGTGGGATTGGCGGGAAGTGGATACCAGAGCAGTTTGGCCCCTGCAGGGTGAGGAAATTCGCCGTCTAAAGGTATTGAAATGGACAATACTGGACTTCCGAAGACCAGAAGAGGTGTGGGAAGTTTGCATCAGAAGCTTGGGACCCCCCAACTCTGTTCCAGAATGGTGCAGGCAGCTGTGTCCCCAGGCAGGACAGCTGAGGCTTCTGCCCTAGGGAAATGGGAAGGGCTTTAGAGAGAAGGAGCCCACCGGTCAACAGACACAAGCCACGGGCACGGGGTTCCATGCAAACTGCAGCTTTTGGGGACCTCCCTCCTGGGTATGAACACACAGCCAGGGGCATTCAGAACTTTGCAAAAGAAATTCTCTGCTGTAGAACTGGCAAGAATAAAACAAATAAATAGAAGAAAGGAACCCTGAGGAGACTCGATTGCAGAAATCAGAAAACAATTTCAATAACAGTTGACTTATTATTCTCAGAGAGATAAGAGAACATACTGCATCCAGAAACCAAAAGCAACATGCTGATGGAAAAGAAACCATCAGGGAAACAGAATGAGCTCTTGGAAATTGAAAGTGTAATTGCCATCAACGAAATCAGTGGAATTGGAAAATAAAGGTCCAGGAAATATCTCAGAAAGTAGAAAAATAATAAAAAGGAGAAATGAAAAATATAAAAGCATGGGAGTAGGAAAGGAAGAATGCAGGAGTCTAATATCTGCCTAATAGGAACTGCAAAAAGAAAGAAGAGAGGAAACAGAGGAAGTTGTCCCAGATGTAGTTCAGTAAGGGCACAAACCACTCCAAGGAAAGGCCAGCTGGAACAAAGAACGATGATGGCAGATTCAATGTTATAAAGCCCAGTGTTTACCAACTGCTCACTATCTGCCAACCACTGTTCTAAGGGCTTTGATGTGATATCTCACTAATCTGCACACTCGCTTTATGCAAAGAGCACTCATCCTCATTTATTGAGGCACAGAGAGGTTGCGTTATATGTCCACGATCACACAGCCATTAGTGACATGGCCAGGTTTCAGACCCAGTAGTCTGACTGACATCTCTCCATGTCACTGTAAACTGTCAGAATAGCATATATAAAGAGACGATCCTAAGGTTTGTAGAGAGAAAAACGAGACATACACAAAGGAACGTGCATCAGATTTATCTGTGGCAACCCTAGAAATGGGAAGGCCATGGAGAGAGGCCTTTAAAACTCTACAGGAAAGCAGCTTTCAATGTGGAAATATACCAGCTCAATTCCCAATCCAGTGTGGGGGTAGAATAAAGACATTGCATGCATGCGAGACCTCAAAACATTTACCTTCCTAATAGCCCTTTTAGGAAGTTACTGGAGATATGTTCCCAAAAAATGATGTCTGAGAAAAACATGGAAGTCAGAAAACAGGGATTTGGCTGGGGAGAGTGGCGCAGGGGGACCCCAGGTGACAAGGTGACAGCCCGTGGCAGCAGAGCTGGGGAGCCTGTGTCGGGCAGGTTGGTGCCATGAGGCTTGAAATAAACCCACCTCTGTGAATGCAAGGGGTAAGCAGGTAATGTTCAGAATAACTAAGCAAAATGCAGCATAAGAGGAATTTCTAGTAACATTGAAGAAAATACGAGAAGGAATAAAAAGAGGAGTTGAAAATGGTGTTAATAGTTTCCAAGAATGGGAATGGTGTTTGGAGAGGGATGGGGCAAGGACTACTGTTATCATAAGCCTTTGATTTTTTTTAAACTAGATGCATGTGTTAAGTTGATTAAGAAAAATACAGTGGCTTTCACCTAAAATACAGATTTCTGGCATTTTTGGAAACACTAGGAAGTCTGCAGGTCAGGGCTGCCATCTTGCGCGGTAGTAGTGAAGGGAGCTCCATGGCTGCTGACCCTTCCGGGTGGGACCTGCCCACCAAGTTTGCCACTGTCCCAAGCAGGCCGACTTCCGTCGTTTCCTTTACTTTTGCTCCTCACAGCCATTTGAGCGTGTGACCTGCAATCAAGTGACTCACTTCTGCACCTCCCTTGTTAATGGCCTACGAGAGGGTGCGTAGAAAATCCGTTAGCCGTAGGAACAGGCTCTCGGGTGCCAAAGCTGATGTTGGCATCAGTAGTTCTCTTTTTACTGGGGTTCCATTCAGTACCCCACAGCAGCTTCTTGCTAAGTCACACGGTCTTTAGAAAGCCCCAAGTAGTGGATTATGTAAATAGGATTAACACTGATTTAGTGAAATCCCACTTTGAGAGGCTCAACTTGCGGGCAAATGCATGTAAGCCCCATACTCTTAACGGGGGTTGTCTCTGCTGAGCAGGTGGCATATGGCCCCTCCGTTCTGTTTCCAGGAGCTTCCCCCATAGCCAACTCACCGGGGCGGAGAGGACAAAGTCATCCCGGCAGAGTGCTGTCAGCAGGAATTATGAAAAGTGCATTTCATGGCCCCAGGAGTTGACACTCTGATTTTACTAAAGTGCCACACGGATCTTTGATCTCTTGGTGTGTTGTTGAAAGGACGATTGTCATGCTCATAAGAGGAGCAGGAGCTCATGGAGCCTCAGATCAAGGTGGTCCTGGCACTCGGAAAGAGCAGTGGGGATTCCTGCTTACTGCCAGAGCGAGAAAGAGTGTGTGCGTGCGCATGAAAGCGCGGCTTTGGGGAAGCCAGTAGGGTGTCTGGAGTCTCCGTCTTGAGAAGTTAGCAAGTTAGGGGCCGGTATGTTAATTTCTCCTCCTCTCAGATCTTTTGTCAAGAACACCAGGAAAATTTCAGACAAGAGGCAACTCTGGGCTTTTCTTTGTTACCTTGCCGCCAACCATCTCTCGTGTATGTACTTCTCATCTCAGTAGCAGTCCAGTGCGGGAACTGCTGTGGAAAGAAATGGAAGGGCTGGTGATCAGAATCCACAGCCCCGGACATGTCAACACTGAGACAGTGACAGGCAAAGTCCTGTGAGTGCACGTCCCTCCTGGTGCCCAGGGGAATGCAGCCATCAGTATCACGCACTTGTGCACATGCCCCGGCACAGCTGGAGCTCACGAAATACTGACAGCTGGTAAACAGAGCACAGCCAAAGACTTTGCTCAGTTCAGTATATTTCAAATGAACTTTTCTGCAATTATAAATTGTGTCACTGCATTGATGTTTAAGTTAATGACTGATCATATCAACTTGGGAAATTTTCTAGCCCCTAAGCAAGAGGGTTTCCCACTTTTGAGCTATGACCCTCCAGAGTTGTAATTCTTCTTCTTCTTTTTTAAGAGACAGAGTCTCTCTCTGTTGCCCAGGCTGGAGTGCAGGGGTGCAACCATAGCTCACTGCAGCCTCAAACTCCCAGGCTCAAGCGATCCTCCTGCCTCAGCCTCTTCATTAGCTGGGACTGCAGGCACACACCACCATGCCTGGCTAATTTTCAACTTTTTTGTAAAGCCCGAGGACTTGCTATGTTTCCCAGGCTGGTCTCAGACTCCTGGCCTTAAATGATCCTCCCACCTCAGCCTTGCAAAGTGCTGGGATTACAGGTGTGAGCCAACGGTGCCCAGTCATGGTCCTTTCCAAAGTTCCCTTTCTCCAGTGATGAGCTGTGGTGCTGCTGACTGTGGCCCCTCCTCAGACCTCCTCCAACACCCGAGTCTTCTAGAAGAGGCCAGACTGGGAGGCAAGACAGTAAAGTCACTTTGATTTACTAAAATTAGTTCAGTTCTCTGTTCCGAAGCACTGACGGGGAATTTATGGGTGGAAGAAATAAACACACGAGTGTGACATCAATCTAATCTGTCAAGTCCTGTGTAATGAAGTATGGGGCAGGGAAGATGATAGTGATGCCTAAAACCTGGGAAGGGCTGGTGCCACAGAGCTCCCTTTCTTGTTGGGTTTGTTTTCTCCATAAATTGATCCTAAGTGTGGAATATCTCTAAGACACCGATCACATCAAAGGCTGCAGGGTGGGCGGAGAGCATCCTTCGCTGGAAACCGCCGCCCTGCCATTCAGTATTTAATATTTCCCTGTGTTGTCCTGGGCGACCTGCATCAGCGTCACATGGTCACATGCGGGACTCGCTCAATGTTTGGGTTCTGGTAGCCCTGCCTGCTCCCAGGAGGGTGGCTTTCTGGAGGAGCAGCCTGGGAATTTGTAGTTAAACTCCCCAGATAATTCTCAGTCACTTTAACGTTGGGAATCGGTGGCTATTCCCTGGGGTGCCCCATCCTGTGATTCTGTGTGTTGCGAGAACGATACAGGGGGTAACAGCCAGTCCGAGGCGTTTGGGAGCCACAAAGTCAACGTGTCACTGGTTGCTAAATTATTTGGACCCTCAGCACATTTAAATGGCTAAACACATGCATTTGCTTCTATCGAGTGCCTCATGTTCTGGCTTCACTTAGAGTGACACCAAACGAATTATTTAATCTCCTTCAGCCCCGTTTTGGTTTTCTCATTAAAGAGAGCACTGAATTTTAATCCTCGCCGTCACTGAGTGTGAAGGCCAAGGACAAGAGGGTCACTTTTGAAGATGAACATTTTGCTGAAGTGTAGATCATTTAAACACCATAATACACAAGCGCACGGCAACCTTTTCAGAAGAGAAACTCAAGTATTAAACACAAATGGGGACGTAAGTGGGAAAATAGATAAAATCTGAAGCTAACTGAAATAATAATTTAAAAAAATGTCAGAATGACAGGAGCAACTTAAAATTGTACAAAATATGTTCCCTGCATGTCTCCCTTCTACCAACCTCTAGTTCTTCTCAGAACCACTGAGATTTTGCAGGAGAAAAATTTTGGAGGCAGAAAACAGGGAGATGGAAGGAGAGAAAGCGAGAGAGCTTTAGTTGGGGGAAGAGGAGGCAGGTGCATGTGGGGCGTAGTTCTTATCCCTACTGAAAAGTGAGTGGGGGTCATGTCTCCACAAGGGCCAAAGACCCATCACTCTCGTGCCACTGTCCCATGTCTCCCAAGCACTGATAACATGAATCCTCCCAAGGTATCTTCACTTTTTTGCCTGTTTTGTCAACACGGGCTGCTCTGCTTTAGAGCACAGTTGTGTGAGTGGAAGTCCTTTGCTCAGGGTGAGAGAGGACCTTGTTTCGTGGAATGCAAGCTCTTAACCCGGCTTTTTCACATTTGATTACCCACCAGGTAACCTGTGGGGGCTTTGGGTTCATAAGTAGACTCCAGTGCTTTTGCCCGATAGGTTCTTACCTTTCAGTTTTATTTGTGTGTTCTTTGCCCCCAACAATATCAAATACCTGAAAATTGGCTGTGAATGTGATAAATGCCCCCATCACATTATGGGTGTCCCACAATGATGGGGGCATCACCAAATGCTGGGAGCAGAGGAGATATAGTAGACATGGCTACTTAGGCATAGGACACTTTACCCTAGTACACTACAGTAAAATAAGTGTGATTTGTGCATTGGCTTTTTTTTTTTTTTAATCAGATTGTCTAGCAAGAGTTGCAGAAAAATGTTCACAATTAGTAGTTCCAACAAGCTTAAGACACAATTATTTTTAATAACACATCTATACAACCAAAACTCTTTTATTTAACAAATGCATACAAGTCATAATTGCTGTTGCTGAAATTTGTCATAACGATTTTGTAAAGTACATTATTAACCTTTGTGACAGTCTCGAGGTGATTATTCTAACCATTTTTTACAGATGAAGAAATGAATAGTCGAGAGGGCATATGACTTGCTCCAAGTCACGCAGCTAATTAGTTGTAGAATCTAGCTTGTTATACCAACCTTGAGACTTTTTCTGTCACGTCCATCACATTTCTAGAAAGAAAATCATTAAAAGCAATAGAAAGGAAGTTCTTTATTTTTATCAAGTTATTATGGCTGTAAACAATTGACTTGGGAAATTTTAAAATGTACTTTTTTTTTAACCATATATCATTGATTTTTATCTTGTTATCTACTGCCTAATATTGAGAAAACCCAGTGAAAATCCAGGTCAGAAGAAATATCTCTATCTTTTTTTTTTTTTTTATTAATTCACTGAGGTCTCTACCTAATTGAGAGAAAACACATAATGAAGTGTGCCTGATGTTTTTTTTTTCCTCCCCATAATGAGTTATCATGATTTCTTAAAATAGAAGATGAATGTCTCCTAAATTGAATGTGTAGATAACGGTGTGTGTAATAGGGTACCGTGAGGGACTCAGGACAAGAATAAACAGTTTGATTTCCCGAGAAGAAAAGCACTATTGTCTATGTCTAATTCTGTTCATTTCTCATACTGTAATCTTACTCAGCTGGTAATAGAGGCGTTGCCAAGCTGATGGTCTTGAATCCTAAATTGGGACTTGATAGGGTGGTCACTTTGTCGGTGCTAGGCAGAGAGTCCTGGTGAGAGGAGTCCGGTGGGGAGGACACCAGAGGCTCAACACACAGGCTCCTGGTCTGAGCGCGGCCACCCCCCAGGTGTGTGGCTCAGTCTCTGCTCTGCAAGTGCAACTCTGCTCAAAGGAGGCTCGTCGTCGCTCTTCCGCCCGACCCACTTCTGCACTTCAGTTTTGTGCTTCTGCCTGTAGCACTGCAACCTGCCTTCTTCATCCCCTTGTCCTGAGGCACCACATGGTGCCTGGCATGAAGGTGGCACTCAGGCGCTGTCCACTGTCTGCTAATAAGTGATCACACCCCTGCCACCTCCTTTCCTTTGTCCTTCAAGCCCCACCTGTACCTCACTGGCTGGCGGGGCTGCGGGTTCCCCCTTTAATTTGCACCCCACGCCTTTCTGCTCCTCCCTTCTCTCTGGGTTCGGGCTTACGTGGAATTCACTGACACGGACAGTAGAACGGTGGCTGCCGAGGGACAGGGGAGCAGGGAAGGGGAAATTGTTGTTTGATGGGTATAGAGTTTCAGTTCTGCAAGATGAGAGAGTTCTGGAGATTGATTGCATAACAATGTGAATGTACTTAACACTACTGTACTGTGCTCTTAAAAATGGTTTGGATGGCAAATTTTATGTTGTGTGTTTTTTGCAATTAAAAAAAAGGAGGCAGCCTGGGGCCAGGTCCCATAGGGTCCTGTGGGCCAGTGTAAGAGCTTTGGTTTTTCCTCTGCATCAGATGGATGGACTTTGAAAGGTTTTAGGGGAAGAATGTCTAATGTGCATTTTGAAGTGTTGACAAGAGACTGCAGCGGTCAAGGACAGGAGCCAGAGGCCAGCAGGAGGCTTTGGCAATAACCCAGGCGCAGGTGTGGGAGGCTCGGCCAGGTGTTAGCAGTGGAGATGCTGGATCAGGGTGGATTTGGGAGGAAGAGCTCACGGGATCTGCTGATGGGTAGGACGTGGGGTGGGAGAGAAAGGGAGGAGACGTCTCCCAGACTTCTGGCCCCAGCAAAGGGAAGGATGGTATTGCCATGTAATGGGGTTCTGAACATTGCAGGAGGAAGAGATTTAGGGGAGGGAATCAGGAGTTCAATTTCAGATGTTCTGAGTTCAGCTCATTTTACAAATATGCATTCTTGCACACTTACATAGATCACGGAGTGTTCGCTCCAACTCAAATATTCCATAGTACAGGAAGCTACTTAGACGTTATTTCTTTGCCTCTTGAATAGAGCATCTTCATTTTGGAAGAATCAGTAGCCTGAAAATGAATTTTAAAAAAGACTTCTTTAGCAGTCAGTGTTATTTGGAGAAGCAGGGGCGCTCCTGTATCTTACCTGGAGAGGAATAAATACAATCTACAGCTCTCTCGGAGCTTCATCCTTCCAGACTACGAGTTATCAAACACTGAAATATTTAAAGCCTCAAATTAACTTCAAGATAACACTAAAATGCACCAACATCCCTACCCTGATAAGAGGTACAATGAATGATTTTAAATTAATGCCAAATGTGCATGCTCTGAATAGAGTAAGGAAGCCCTGCAATTTGTATGCCTAGCTGAGCCCGCGCTCGTTCCCTCTGCAATCCAGGAGGATCGGTGCTCCTTAAGGCCAGAGGCGGCGCAGCGGTGGGATTGCCGAACGCCGGCGCAGTGAGCAGGCGGCGGCTCGACCTGCCCAGCCCAGCCCATCTGTGAAGCTGCCGGCTGCCTTTGAAGTCTCTTGTTGAGTAATTCCTAACACTTGTACTCCATGCTGTACACTTCACGGCGCAGACACATATGTGGTCTGATTCCATTCTCACAGCCACCCTGGGACGTAGGCAGGGGATGGATTACTAATCACCTTTTTACACGTTAGGAAACTGAGGCACAGAAAGGCTAAGTGGCTTGCCAGAGCTGTGTGCTGTTTTGCCAAGCTGTTACTCCAGTGCTTTGGGAGGCTTTGGAGGTCGATTTGGCATTATCTTCTATTAATAAAATTAAAATGTATACAACCTTTGACCACGTAATTGCAATTCTTAGTACTTCCCCTATATATATATTGGCCTGGGATGCTCTTACAGGCGTATTGTCATGAGGAAAAATAAATAAAAATTAAAAGGCAAGTTGCAGACAAATACAATATTTATGTAATAAAGAACCCCATATATTTCTATGTGTGGAGACATATGTCTGTAAAGCTTAGTAAGAAGGTACCCAGCAGTCGCCATGACTACATCTGGGGAGGACAGGAGGAGGAGGAGGGCGTTTTGGGGGAACTTCCCTCTCTGCTGTGATTGTTTCTACTACCAGTAGCCATGGCAGCAGCAGTGGGAGTGGCTTTTGCTCTAGTAGCAGCATAGTGGGGATTCTTGGTTCTTTGGTAAGTATTGCAACATAAGACACAAAGAATTTAGAAGAGTTACACTTTTTGCTACTCTTAACATTCACTTATGATTAAGAAATGACCTCAAACAAAGCGCAGACCTGGGTTTGGACACTGCCCCCCAAGCATTTTGTAAAGCATTTGAAAATGTGTGTGGTGGAATATTTTGCGGTATTGAGGGAATCCTGGCTTCTGTCTCAGGCAGCTTCAGAGAGGAATAGCGCATTTGGCCCCCATCACTCTCTCGGCAGTGGCCGCTTATGCGTGACACGTTTCTGCTGCTGAGATTCGTGGATTAAAGGGTGGCTGGGTGACGTCATCCGTCATTGCCGCGCTGGCCTGCCAGGAGCATGGGGAAGAATTTTCATAAAGAGTATGTTATTGTGCCAAGAAACCGGCTCTCTTCATCCCTTTCTGTAACCCTAGAGAAGGCTCTGACTGCATCATCCGACAAAAAGACATCCCAGACTTCGTAAGTGAGAAATAAGTGTGTAAATGTTTCCCAGATGTGAGTTGGCCCACCAGGTGCAGGAGCTGCTAAGCGTTTTAAAGCTCAGTGTGAGTTCATTGCGCCCTATTCTCTTCCCTGTTGCACTTATCTAGAATACAGCTTACTCCTTAATATTTCCTTGGAAAAATAGCTGGACTCCAGCGGAGTGGGCTTGACAAGCGGAAATCAGGATCGCTTGCCAAAGGCTCAAAGGAATGGCTGGTGCAGGACTCTTCCCTTCACTCAGCGAGCCCGGCACGAGCCGGTGCTGGCCTTAGGGGATCGGCAGGTCATAGCTCCAGCATTCTAAGAGCCACACTCTTTTTCCAGGGTTTTAAACCTGGAACTCATAGGCCTGGCGACCTGGACTTCAAAGGTCTGTGAAACTTCTAAAGCTTCTGCCAGAAGTTCCCGTGTACCTATGAAGGTACGTGGAATACCTTCAACCCCGTCACTCACACAGTCCCTGGGAATTGCCGAGCACCTGTCTCATGCTAGAATTCCAGTCTGGATGTCACTGATGACAATTTGATATCTTTCCATTTTCATGCTCCCTTTAGCATCTTTGGAACGTAGCTGAATGTACCAAAATATTTACATAAAAATTCAACTTTTAGGCTTTTATCTCATTACTCAAATTGTTGCTGATGATTGCTGAGTTTAATGAGCATCTATTCAAGACCCTCATGAGGCACCGTTTCCCTGGCAGTAATTCTGCCTCCCCTTTAGGGTATGTTGAGACCCTCAGCATCTTCAGAGCAAAGTCGCAATAATGTCTCTGGTTATTCGGTAGAGTCTCCTGGGAAAGCCTTTAAACTGCAGCAGGGATGTCTAGGTTCTATCCCCCAGAGACTCGGATTGAAATCATCCCAGAAATGCCCCAGGCATCAGTGTGTTCTAAAAAGATCTCCATGCGATTCTAAAGTGGAGCTGGGAGGGAGAACTCTGAGCTGGGAAAGACCTTGCCAGCCGGCTCAGGCACACCTGGGCTGCTGAGCCCTTCTGAGGCTCACCTGCCCCGGGGACTGTGAGCAAGGACGATCTCCAGGGACTTGGGGCTGGGGGTTGGCGGCAGGAGAAAGCAGCTTGGCTTTGCATTTGGAGGCAAAGTAGTCTGTCCTGGTAGTGAAGAGCAGAAGCAGATGCCACAGGTAACAATGGATAATGCCATCCAGGTGTGGCCAAAGAGCCTGCCTTCCTGCTACCTGGAGGCCCAAGTGAGACAGACTCACTGGATGGGGAATGGGGTTGGCCAAGATGCTGGGGAGTGAGGTGGGGTGGGTCAGCCAGGGCAGCGCTGGGAGTTGCAGGTGATGGCGAGAGATTGGAGACTGCCAGCCCAGGAACCTATAGATTAGTCCCCAGCTTGGTCATAATAAAAACAAATAATAAGTATACCAAAAAATAGTCATGACACATGAAGCGTTTACATGCAGCCACCGTGCTGAGTGATTTTCATGTATGATTTTACATCAGTATCATAAGCAGTGTGGCTCTTCTTGAACTTTCCTTTTACCTCGAAATCCTCACCGAGTCTGTCGGCACATCCCGCCAGCTCTCCCTTCGTGATACGTTCACCTGGCAGGGCGCGGTGGCTCACGCCTGTAACCCTAGCACTCTGGGAGGCCGAGGCGGGCGGATTGCTCGAGGTCAGGAGTTCGAAACCAGCCTGAGCAAGAGCGAGACCCCGTCTCTACTATAAATAGAAAGAAATTAATTGGCCAACTAATATATATAGAAAAAATTAGCCGGGCATGGTGGCGCATGCCTGTAGTCCCAGCTACTCGGGAGGCTGAGGCAGGAGGATTGCCTGAGCCCAGGAGTTTGAGGTTGCTGTGAGCTAGGCTGACACCACGGCACTCACTCTAGCCTGGGCAACAAAGCGAGACTCTGTCTCAAAAATAAATAAATAAAATAAAATGATACATTCACCTTTGCACAACTTTGCATTCCCGTTACCATCGGTACTTTGGTCCTTTGCTGAGACACCTGCAATGGCTGCTAGCTGCTTTTAGTACTTTACTCTCTTCCCCTTTCTCATGTTCCCATCCATTCATCGTGCAGCAGCCAGAGCTCTTTCTCAAAATACATAAACCCGTAGGTGTCATTCCTTGTTCAATTCCCTGCATCCCCACCCCAGTAGCTTCACAATGCACACAGGGTGATGTGCAGACTCTTTTCTTTGCGTTAGGAGAACCCACAGCGTTGGGCCCTGGCCTTCCTCTGAGAACTCATCTCCCGTACGTCGCTTACATGCCCCGATCACATTTGTCTTCCTTCTGTTCCTGCCGCAGGGCCTTTGCATTTGCCGTTTCTTTTGTACCTCCATTCTTCCCGTTACCCACACTGTCACTTCGCTGTGGTGCCTGTCCAGTGTAAGTGTGACAATGTGTTTCCCAGACACCTTCCTGGATATGCAGCCAATGGCCTTCTTCATCCCACAATTCACTATATCTTTATTTGCTTTTCATTCATCACTAACTGGCATTAAGATGTGTATTTGTTCACTGTCTGCCCGCCCCCTGGAATGTAAGCTCCGCGGAGGCAAGAACTTTGTCTTAACCCACACACACAGTGTGCCCAGTCCCTAGTAAGCACGCAATGTAAAACACGGAAGAATCCATACAATAGCCCTGTGTAGGACATATTAATGTCCCATCTTATGGCTGCTGAGAATACAAGCTGCCTTGTGATTTGCAGTTGGCCAGATGCCATCATGTGATTTGTCCACTTTTCTTCCTTGCAGTTTCTCGTGATGGACGCAGGGCAGCTGTTACGAATACTTTCTCCATTTTACTGATAAAAATACTAAGTCCAGGGTTACTTCCAAGGCTACACATATTCATTGTACATGATGAAACTAGGACTCGAAGTGCTGTTTTTTTTTTTTCACACCATGTTGCTTTCCCAGTTATTGGCTTGTGTTGGTTTGCTCGAGTTTCTCAGTAAAAGAGGTCTTTGGAAAATTCATGCTTATGAGAGTTTGCAAAGGGGATTTTGCTGCCTTTGGTGGGAAGCAGTTGGAATGGCCCCTGAGGCTGTCACTGCTGCTGATGTCAAACAAGGTCATCTCATCAGAGAAGCAGCTGGGAGAGAGAGTGGGAGACTGGGGTGAAGGCCTGGGGGCATATGGGTGTTGGGGTGCACCGAGGGGCTCCTGGATTCATCATCACAGCCACGCCTACTATTGATGTCAGAGGCTGCCATTGTGCCTGGACAGTTCAGTCGGTGATATCAGTGCTCTGTCACCAGTTAACTCATGGATGAATGGGAGACTGTCAAGTCCATGAATAATGAATAAAAGGGACTAAGCAGTCATCCAAATTAGCTCTTTGAAGGCAGAAATAATTCCGATATCCCATTGTCTGCCTACATCCTCAGCTTCTAGAATAAAGCCCAATATTCTCTATCCAGGCCAGGAATACTCGGCACGCTCTGGCCTCCTCTGGCACTTGCTGTGTCTCCAGCCTCTTGGGAGACCAGCTGCCCGCGTCTGCCAGAAACCGAGAGGTTTCCTGGGACAGGCCCTTCAGTGCTGAAACTGGGACAGGCCTGAGCAAACTGGGGTTGGCTGGTCACTCTCGTGGTCACCTTCCTGCCCTGCCTATTCATGTGGACCTTTCCTGATGCCTTGAATAGAAGGATATCTCTTCCACTGCAGGGCATCGGTACGTGACATTTACCCCGGATGGAACGTTCCATTCTCCTCTTCACCCAGCAAACTCGTGTTCGACCTCTAGGCTTCAGTGTCCCTCTCACTTCCTCCCTGTCCTCTTTCCACTGTTCTGTGTTCTCAAATGCTCCCTCCCGGAACTGTGAACACCTGTGTGCCAGGATGCTAAATAAATGACTGTGTGAACGAATGGGTAAGTAAATAAGTAGAATGACAAACAGTTTTGGGGGGTTAATTGTTCTTACTGAAGTATAACATACAGAAAAGTACATAAAGTGTACAGATCTGTGTATTTTCAGAAGATGATGAACACGCCCAGATTAAGCAGTGGAAGATTACCGGAACCCTGCGAACTCCGTTAGGCCCTGTTTTAGTTATCCATCGCTTCGTAACAAACCGCTTTAAAACTCTGTGGCTTTAAACACACACAGTTTATTTACTCTCGTGATTCTGTGGGTCAGGAATGTGGGCGGGACTCCGTGGAGCCGTCCTTCTGCTCTGTCTGGCATTGTCTGGGTACATGAACCAACCGCATGCAGTTGGCAGCTGATCCCAGCCGGCAGGAATGTCCAGGAAGGCTTTGCTCGGGTACCTGGCACCTCAGGTTTCCTCCCCTCTTCACCTCATGCGGCCGCACAGTTCAGTGCTCTGGCCTGAGCTGCATGACAGCACGGGGGCTCTCTTCCCCATACAGTGACAAAGTGAAAGCTTCCAGGCCACTAGGACGCTGGGCTCAGAACTGGCACAGTGTCCCTCTCTGCATCCTATGGGCAGAGCAAGTTACAAAGCCAGCCCAGGGAAAGGAGCGGCACGTGCCTACAGGAAAGGCGAGCAGGATAGTGGCCGTCTTCGGAGCCTGTCCTCCCTACAACCCCCTCCCGTCACTACACAGTCACAAGTGTAGCTGCCCTGACTTCAAATACCATAGATTAAATTTGCCCATTTGGGAAATTTATATAGATACGATCATGCGGTATTTGCTGTATTAGTTATTTGTTGTATATCAAATTATCCCCCCAAACTTGCTGGCTTAGTACAACATGTATCATCTCACGGGTTTTGAGGGTCAGGGATTCAGGAGCAGCCTAGCTGGGTGGTTCCTGCTTAGGGTCTCTTATGAGGTTGCAGTCAAGATGTCAGCCAGACTGGAGCCATCCAAAGGCTGGCCGGCCGGCCCGGGGCAGCTGCTCCAGGAAGCTTCACTCGCACGGCTGTTGCTGGAGGCCTCAGCTCCTGGCTACATGGACATCTCCATGAGGCTGTTCCTAACATGGTAGCTGGCTCAGCCCAGCATGCACAGTCCAAGAGAACAAGGAGAGGGATTTGCAGGGCCTTTAAAAGCATTTGCTTTTGGGGTTTTAATCATGAATTCTTTGCCTAGGCCAACATCCAGAAGAGTGTTTCCTAGGTTTTCTTTTAGAATTTTTATGGTTTCAGGTCTCAAATTTAAGTCTTCAATCCATATTGAGTTTATTTTTGTATATGGTGAAAGATAAGGGGTCCAGTTTCATTCTTCCACATATGGCTATCCAATTTTCTCAGCACTGTTTATTGAATAAGGAGTCCTTTTCTCAATGTGGTTTTCGTCTGCTTTGTCAAAAATTGGTTGGTTGTAGGTATGTAGCTTTATTTCTGGGTTCTCCATTCTGTTCCATTGGTCTATGTGCCTACTTTTATAACAGTATGATGCTATTTTGGTTACTGTAGCCTTATAGTGTAATTTGAAGTCAGGTAATGTGTTACCTCCAGCTTTGTTCTTTTTGCTTACGATTGCTTTGGCTATTCAGGTTCTATTTTAGTTACAAATTAATTTTAGGACCGATCCTCCCTCCCTCCCTCCCTCCCTCCCTCCCTCCCTTCCTTCCTTCTTTCCTTCCTTCCTTCCCACACAGTCTTGCTCTGTTACCCTGGGTAGAGTGTGATGGCATCATTGTAGCTCACTGCAACCTCAAACTCCTGGGATCAAGAGATCCTCTTGCCTCAGCCTCCCAAGTAGCTGGGACTACAGGTGTGAACCATGACACCCAGCTAATTAGGATTCATTTTCTAATTCTCTGAAGAATGGTGTTGCTATTTTGATACGAATTGGATTGAATCTATAGATTGCTTTCGACAGTATGGTCATTTTAATAATATTGGTTCTTCCATCCATGAGCATGGGATGTTTTTTCATTTGTTTATGTCACTTAGGATTTCTTTCATCAGTTTATTGTACTTTTCCTTGTAGAGAATGTTCACCTCCTTGGTTAAATATAGTCCTAGGTATTTTTTTTTTTTTTTTAGCTATTGTAGCCATACAAATACATGAAAATTTAAAAAACCTGCTTCTGAATGATCTTTGGGTCAATAATAAAGTTAAGATGGAAATAAAAGAAATTTAAAGATGAATGATAATAGTTACACAACTTATCAAAACCTCTGGGGTACAGAACAAAAACAGTGCTAAGAGAGAAGTTTATAGTGCTACATGCCTAAATAAATAAGACAGATCATAAATTAACAACCTAACATCACACCTGAAGGAATTAGAAAAACAAGAACAAACCAAACCCAAAGCTATCATAAGAAAATAAATAACAGAGATTAGAGCTGAACTAAACAAAATCAAAACCAAAAATAACCCCCCCAAAAACCCAAGGATCAGTGAAATAAAAAGTTGGTTCTTTGAAAAGATAAACAAAATTGATACACTATCAGCTATATTATCAAAAAAAATTGAAGAGAAAGGATTTAAATGAGCTCAATGAAAAAATGAGAAATTTAAGAGTACAACTGATACTACAGAGATACTAAAGATCATCTGAGACTACTATGAGCATCTCTACATCCACCAACTAGAAAATATAAAGGAAATTGAATAATTTCTGGAAACATACAACCACCCAAACTCAAATCAGGAAGAAATAGAAATCCTGAACAGACCAATAGTAAGTAGTGACATTGAATCAGTAATAAAAAAGAAAATCTCTCAACAACAACAACAACAAAAAACTTAGGACTGGATGGATTCACAGCCAAATTCTACCAGATATGCAAAGAACTTGTACTAATCCTACTGAAACCGTTCCAAAAGATCTAGAAGGAGGGACTCCTCCCTCACTCATTCTACAAAGCCAGCATCACCCTGATACCAAAGCCGGGAAAAGACATATCAAAAGAATAAGACTGTAGATCACTATCCCTGATGAACATGCATGCAAAAATCTTCAACAAAATACTAGCAAACTGAATCCAAGAGCACATCAAAAAGATAATACACCATGATCAAGTGAGTTTTATTCCAGGAATGCAAGGATGGTTCAAGATAAGCTAGTCAATAAATGTGATTCACCACATAAACAGAATTAAAAACAAAACCATATGATCATCTCAATAGATACAGAAAAATCATTTGATAAAATCTAGCATTCCTTTGTGATAAAAACCCTCAATAAACTAGGCCTAGAAGGAGCATACCTGAAAATAATAAAAGCCTTATGTGCCAAGCCTACACCCAATATCATACTGAATGGGGAAAAATTGAAAGCATTCTTAAAAACTAGAACAAGATAAGGATTCCCCACTTTAACTGCTTCTATTCAACCTAGTACAGAAAGTCCTAGCCAGAGCAATTAGGCAAGAAAAAGAAATTGTTTTCTTCCTCTAGAGAGGACTTGACTCTTTTCTTCCATGGGAACATACAGAAGTAGCTGATTGTGCCAATACAATCAAGATCTATATTGAGTTAATGATGAGTTGCAGTTTAGTAAGGCTCAGTCTGCTTTGATTAATCTCTGACCCTCCAGGTGTTTTTTTTTTTTTTTTTTTTGGTAAATTCTTCAATATCCCTCTTCTTGGAATGCAAATGTCTCACGATACTGTGCTTTTTGAAATTTTCCACTTATATTTTTTAGCTTACATTCTGTATAGCAACTAATGTTGACAAGAAACAGGGCCATGTTCTGGAGGACTCACAAATGCCCACCAGAACTCTGCTGGTTTTTCTGTCTCCTTGTGGTGACACTTCATCTGGTTTTTCACTGAATTTACACAAGATTTTCAGCCCCCTTTCCATACCCAGAATTGGAAAATCTCCCAGGGTAACAGTCTGTGGCATCCAACTTTTCTCTCTAAAATTCTTCCTTTTCTGGAATCTTAGCCCCTCCGATCTTCATTGCCACAGAAGCTCATTGTTACCTCCAAGCAGTTGATGTGGTGGGTGTGATAATGAACCATAATATCCATCTACTGGGAGCATAACTGAACAGGCTCCTCAGCTGTTGAGCTCTGGAATCTATCCCTGCCTTTGTGCTGAGGCTACACCTTCAATAGATTTCTCCCAGCTAGTGACTGAGGGCCCCAAGGATAGAACGCCAACCCATTCCTGGGAGACACAGGACTGCTGCACCAGCTGACTTAGGCTTTTGGTCTCTCTGATGGCTTTGACTGAACTTCCTTGACTGCATCACAGCCTGGGACGTCTCCTTCCCTATTCTCCTTCACTGGCCATGGGACTTGCATCCTGGTCTGATGACTCTCCCCTCTCCATATGAGGCATTTTCCCAATAACATCATTGAAGGTCAGTCTGAGGGTCTGCTTCTTGGAGGACTTGTATTAATATAGGTTATTTCTGTATTTTATCACCTAGGAGCACTAGTCAGTTACCTAGCCCCTTTGGAAGTGAAGTTGTCTCAGTGACATGTTGAATTCATCATCTATTCTTTCTCTTAAACTTGATGTATTCAGGGGAGGGCTGGTAAAATAAGTTCAGCCAGAATGCAACAGGTAACTAAATAGTTGATTTTCATATTTTATTTTAAAAGTTGAGGTGTAGATATAAGATAAATAAGATTTAAAAGAGAGCCAAAAGAGCCAATTTTCTTGTTCCAGAGAAGAAAAACCTTTTTCTGGGCACTGGCTGGGGAGAGTTGGAGGGAGAACCACAGAGTCAGTGGCTGGTTTGGGACCGTGAAAAGAGGCTTCTCCTAAGTCCCCCCACCTCCAAGCAAGTGGGTAACTACTGCTGAGACGGAGGGGTGATACAAGCACCAGGCAAGCCTGGGGATCTGGGAGCAGAGGCCCGAGTGTCACTGCCCTGCTGGGCCCAGAGAGCAGCGAAGCCCTCGTCCCCCACCCATGTGTGGTGCAGCAGCAGGAGGGCACGTGGAGTGCAGTGGGGGGTCTACACAGGGCAGATCTATGAGTGTCCCACCGGGGTTTGCGAAGCCCCAGAGCACGGAAAACAATATCCCTAAACCTCCCGAGGCTCTGAAAGATAAAGTGGCCAGATGGAACCTGGGGTATCCTATATTTTTATTTGCTAACTCTGGCAGTCCTCCTGAAAGAGTGATGTGGGAGGTAGAGACGGCCGCTGAGCTGCAGGGCTCTGGAAGCTGGGGTGAGCAGGCTTCAGCTGGACCTTGTCAAACCCTGCTAATAGGCCAGGTGACTCTGAGCAACTCTCATGGATGCTAGCAGAAATTGATGCCGATGATTGGTGACTGGGGAGGATGAGGGCACCATGGCAGCTGTCAGTTAGACAGATGGCACCAAGGACCCCCTCCCTCCCTCCCTCCTCTGTTTAACACAATATAAACTTCCCTTCCGAGTAGAGATGCTACCCTGGGGAGAAACGGCAGGGAGGGGACGCTGAACCGAATGGGCTTAACCTGAGCCATCGAAAGTCACACTCCCGCCACTGGTGACTGGAGCTTATGATAGAAATTATGTTGAAGTCAGAAAAAAAGTTTTAAAAATAAAGAAAAAATAAAAGTTACCTTTTCCTATGTCTGCACTTGTGGCTTGAGAAGTTGGCATCTGGAGTCCTGGGGATTGTTTGATTTTTCACAATAAAGTCTCATGGATTCCTCACTAGATGTTGATCTCTGCTGGAGTGAGACACGGCGACTACCTCTCCATCCTCGGTCCTTAGCTTGGCAGCTGCACACAGCAGGTGCTGTCTCTCCTCTAAAAACCCTCCTGTGTTTATCTTACTGTGAGTTTTGTGGCAGCAGAAAGAATGCATTGAGAGGCCAAATCGTCACAAGTGTGGCATTTATTAAAAGCACTCCCGGGTGAGGTTCAAGGGTCCCAGAGAAAAGGGGGCCCCAGAAGTCGCACACCCAGGACTGTGGGCTAGCCTTCTATAGGGGAGCCGCAGATGTTTTTCTGGGGCGATGCACGGTCTAAGCAGGAAGTTCTGCATCTGGCGCCGCAACTGCTTTTGGGGAGGGGGTGCAGGGTCTGAGCAGGAAGTTCTGCACCTGGACGTCCTCCTGCCTTGCCTTGGCAGTTTGTCTGAGTGAAGATGTGCCGCCGACAACAGGATGCAGTTGCAGCACGGCGCAGCCTGTTATCAACGGAACACCCTGGCCCAGGGCTTGGCAGGTTCAAGGTAGGGAGGCAAGGGGAAAAAGGGGACGGGGGCCATCGGCCTTGCACTTACTCCCTGTTCCCTGCCAAGTATGAGCTTCTAGGGGACAGGAACCTGCCTGCCTTGCCCCTGCTTAGCTGGACCGTGTGACTTTGTCAGTCTTCCTGCAGCCACCACGCCTGGCCGTTCTGCACGAGGTGTTAGAGGCCCAGCTTGGGACTGGAGCCGCACACGCAGGCTCTGTGTTTGGCGCTGTAGCTGCCTCCCTGGGGTCTGGGAAAGCCTGTGCTCTCTTCGGAAGCCCTGGCTTCCTTGTCTCGGCAGTCGTGGCTGGGGCATTCCCAGTGTGCCAGGCTCTGCGGGCGTGGGAAAACGAACGTGAGTCCATTTTTCCTCTCAAAGTGAGGAGCGGGGCTCTCACAAGGATCCCGAGAGGCCAGTGCCCAGGGACAGCGCAGCAGACCCGAGACAGGGTGTGTGCACAGCCGTTCTGAGGGAGCTCAGGGCAGGAGCCCCCAGCCCAGCTGAAAGCAGCCGAGGGGGCTTCCCCGGAGCCACGTGAGCCGGGCCTGAGAGCTGAGCAGAGAATGTTCCCGGCTGGGCTGGGACGCAAGAACGAGGCGGGGCGGGCATGAAGGACACACAGGCATGACTTTGTTTCAGGAGCAGAGATCGATTCAGGGCGCCTGGAGCCTCTGGCCCGAGGATGGGATGGATCTAAGTTACCTACTATTCAGGATGAGTTTCTCGCAGTGATTTGAAGTGTTAGATAAAGGTTCTTATCTTTCATTTTTTCCCCTAATTAAATAATTGCAGCATTATTGGTGCTTTCAATATTTTAACTCAGTTCAAGCCTCTGCGGAGTCACAGTAATCTCGCATTTTATGAAGATAACGTGTCTGTCCTTTGCAGAGCCTCTCTGTGGGAGGCGTGGGCGGTGGGGACCTGCTCCGGGCAGGAGAGGTGGGAGGTGCCTCGTGACCCTGGGAAGCTCTGCGAGCACTTTGAAGCCACCTGGGAGCACCTGAGACCAGCAAATGCTTCCGAAGCTGAGCAGTGTGGCCGCGTTAATGAGCCAAGCGGTGGCCGGGGCGGCAGGAAGTCCCGGGGACCTGGGGAGTCCCTGCCTGATCTCAGAAGCAAGGCCAGACCCTTCCTGGGCTCCCCAGGGTCCCGGCGGAGCATGCACTGCCCTGAGGAGGGCACGGGGAGGAGGCAGACCCGGGCACGCGGGGCTGGGGAGGGCAGAGAGCTGGAGAAGGGAAGCCCTCAGGGAAGTGACAGGCTCCAGGGCTGGCCCCTTCAGGGCAGCTGGGTGCTGCCGGGTCTCCAGGTGTTGGAGGGGAAGGCAGAGCATTACGCACACCTGGGTCTCCTTCCGCAGCCGTGGGGTCACGGGGGAGCATCTCCTCCACCCTCTTTCCTTGTGTCCCCTCCCCAGCTGGCCCTGTGTATAGAGCACCCAAGACGGAGCTCAGACTGTCTGGGGCCGAGTCCTTGCCCTGCCACTCACGGCCCACGTGACTCTCAGCGAGCCTTTTAGCAGCCTGAGCCTCAGTTTCCCTATCTGTAGAGTGGAGGCAATACCTGAGGGAGAGTCAGCAGCGCTCAGCCAAAGTTCGAGTCCCTGTACCACTTGCTCCTTTGAGAGGTGTCCCTTCCTGCTGCTTCCACTCTGTCCTCACATACGAGGGCTTGGGCGAGGGTGACTGGGACGATTAGAACATCCTCCCTGTGACCGCACGCCCTTCTCAGAAGGTTTCGCCTGAGGCTGTGGCTGCAGGTGCCTTGTTCTCTTCTCCCCTGAGGCCAGCTGGACTGGCAGCCCCCAGGAATGGGCAGACCTCCCTCCCTCCTTCCCTCCCGAGGGTGTCTGCAGCCAGGGCTGTGCTCTGCGTGGTCCCTGCACGCTTCCCACCTGGTCCCCCGAATCCCTGGGGAGATGACGAGGCTCTCAGGCCCCTGGGCTTCTATACCTGCCTGTGCCACCTCACCTTCTCCTCCCACAGCCTCTCCACACCTCCTCCCTGCTTACTCCGGTATTTCCTTTCCAGTTTAGATACCACTGCCTCCAGGAAGTCTTCCTTGCTGACACCCTCCCCGATCCGAGTTACCCATGGCCTGTGGTATCTGGCCCCCCACCCCCCACTGATTCCTTTATCATACAGAGCCCCACTGTTAGCTTCTCTCTTGTTTCTTTTTTTAAATTATAAGTTCTGGCTGGTAGGGCGCATTTCTTTTTAATTGTGGTAAAAGACACATAATGTAAAATTGACCACTTTAGCTATTTTACAGTGTACCATTCAGTGGCACTTAGGACATGTGGAATGTGCAACCAACGCCCGTGTGTAGTGTCAGAACATTGTCATCCCCCCTAAACAAACAAAGCCCTGTGCTCAGCAGTGACCCCCACCCCCACTGCCTTCTCCCCAGCCCTTGGCAACCACCGGTTGTCTTCTTGTCTCCGTGGATTTGCCTGTTCTGGGTGCGTCATACGAATGGAATCAGACAGTGCGTGGCCTTTGCATCTGGCTCCTTTCACTTAGCATGTCGTCAGGGTTCATCTGTGTTGTGGCATGTAGCAGTGCTGCTTTCTGTGGCCAAATCCTCCATCATGGGGATGGACCTACCGCACTTCATTCATTCATCTGTGGACGGGCATCCGGGCAGTTTCTACCTTTTGACTATTGTGAACCATGCTGCTATGAATGTCCATGTTCAAGCTTTAATTAGAACACTTGTTTTCAAGTCTTTTGGGTAGATACCTAGAGGCAGCATTGCTGGGTCTCGTGGCAATTCTGTGTTTAACTTGCTGAGGAACCACCAAGAAGTTTCCGCAGTAGCCACACCATTTTACATCCCTGCCCCCAATGAGCACGGTTCTAGTTTCTCCACATCCTTCCAACGCTTGTTATTTTCCCTTTTCTGTCCATCCATCTATCCATCCGTCTGTCCATCCGTCCATCCATCCCTCCCTCCCTCCATCTTAGTCTGCTGGTCGGACTTGTTTTTGTCTTCTTGGGTGTGTTCCCGGGTCCCAGTACAGCGTCTGCTGGGAGGTAGGGGCTCGGAAGGACCTGCTGGTGGCTGGCTTCCCCTCCCTTGGTCTGAGGGGCCCCTCCAGCTCCGCCAGGCTCTCTGAGTGTCTCTGGGTGACCCAGAGGAGAGTGAGTGCCCTACCTTTCTCCCGCAGAGTTCTCGAAGCCCACCCTGGTCCCCTTGGGCAGGGGCTTCTTCCTGGGGTCTGCGTCCTGGCATCTCCATCACCGACCTGCCCCATGTGGCATCTAGGCCCGGAAGAGGTTCCGGGTTTCCAGTGCGCCTGCAGCCTCAGGAAGGTCTAGTCCAAGGCACCACAGAGTATTATGATCTGCTTTTTATTTTTTCCACATTTCTCTTCTTGCCGCTCGTCATCGCCCCGGCTCTCTGGGTGCTTTTCATCCTCTTTAAATGCTGCTCACAAGAGGCGGGTCGTTGCCCCCGAGGGCTGCTCTTTCATGTTAAATCATCGGAAAGCAGCTTGAATGCTGATAGCTATTATTATAGAAACCTAGCACATGACAGTTGTTTTTGGGTTTTTACATGCCTGTTTTGGAGGCAGCTGTTTCTGGGAAACCCTCTTGGCAAACACCTGTCACGTTCCTGCCCGTGGTGCCTCTGCCCTGGACCACGTCCCAGACCCTGCATTGCATTGGTTCAGGTGTGTGTGTGTAAGATATAGACACTGGCATCAGTGGCACGAAACAAAGGAATTTGCAGGGATGGTGAGAGACAGCTCCTGGAGGGTGGAAAACTAAGACCTGGGCCTCAGTGGGGCTGCTGTGCCGGGCCAGGGGCAGGAGTGGATGAGTGGCCTCTGCAGGGTGCCACCCTGGGATGGAGCAGTGCCAGCTGGCCGGGCAGGAGGGCTTGGGACCTTGGCCTGCAATCTCACCGTCACTGCGTCCCATGTTGGAGGGCTAAGTACCAAAGGCCAGGTGCGGCTGCCATTGCAGGAAGGTCGTGGATGCAGGCAGGCAGGTGTGCACGCTGTCCCCTATGGGCTCCAGGAGGCGTAGGGACTTCCTCAGCATTTAGGCTTCCTGGAATCAGTCCTATCGAGACATCCAGCAAGAGGGGATTCAAGGAGCAAAACCCGGTGTTTCTCCAAGTGTGCTCCATGAACACACATTGCAGCAGAATCTCACAGGGGAGCATGTTGAAAGTGCAGATTCCTGGGCCTCACCCCTCCTTGGAATCCGAATCCCTAGGTTTTTGGGGGTGGGGCTCAGAATCTGATTTAGCACGTTTCCTCTGTGATTTGCCTGTAAACCTAGTCTTGGCTCCAGCTTGCCCTTCAAGCATCTTAACTTCAGAGCAATGTGCTGGCTGCTCTCTGCCCCTGTGAATATCATATTCTGGGACTCTCTGCATCCAGACTAGGAGCACTGAAGGCTGGGAGGTGTGATGGGAGAGAAGAGGATCCCAAAAGGGTAGAGGCGCTTTTGCATGCAAGCAGCAGGGCAGGCCTTGATGGCTGCAAAAGCATTTTTCTCCAAAGGTAGCAAAACTGAAATGTATCATTTTTGGACTTTGATAAAAATGGAGACTTCTTTTAATAGCCAATAAATAATAATCCCTAGCGTTTACTGAGTGCTTACTCCTGGCTCCAGTGCTTAATATTGGTATTATTTCCCGGCACCATTTATTGAAGAGGCTATCCTTTCCCTTCTGTATGTTCTTGGCAATTTTAATAATATTGATTCTTCCAATCCATGAGCATGGAATATCTTTCCATTATTTTGAGTTCTCTTTTATTTCTTTCATTAATGTTTTACAGTTTTCATTATAGAGATCTTTTACTTCTTTGTTTAAGTTTATTCTTAGGTATTTTATTTTATTTATAGCTATTGTAAATGAGATTACTTTCTTGGTTTCTTTTTCAGATTGTTTACTGTTGGCATATACAAATGGTACTGAGTTTTGTATGGTGATTTTGTATCCTGAAACTTTACTGAATTTATCAGTTTTGATAGTGTTTTTTTGGTGGACTCTTTAAGTTTCTCTAGATATAATATCATATTGTCTGCAAACAAGGATAATTTGAATTCTTCCTTTCTTATTTGGATGCCCTTTATTTTTCTCTTGTCTCATTGCTCTAGCTAAAACTTATAGTACTATGTTGAATAACAGTGGAGAAAATGAGCATCCTCATCTTACTCTATATCTCAGAGGAAAGGTTTTTGTTTTTTTCCCATTCAGTATGATACTAGCTGTGGTTTTGTCATATATGGCTTTTATCATGTTGAAGTAAGTTTCTTCTATACCCAGTTTTTTGAGAGTTTTTATCATGTAGGGATGTTGAATATTATCATGCTTTTCCAGCATCAATTGAAATGATCATATGGTTTTTATCCTTTGTTCTGTTGATTTGATGTATCACATTGATTGATTTGGCTATGTTGAACCATCCTTGCATTCCTGGGATGAATCCCACTTGATCATGATGAATAATCTGTTTAATATGCTTTTGCATTAGGTTAGCTAGTATTTTGTTGAGGATTTTTGCATCTATATTCATCAGAGATGATGGGTTTAGAAAGAAAAAAGTTTCCTTTTGTGTATGTGTGTCTTTGTCTGGTTTTGGTATCAGGGTGATATAGGCTTATTGAATGTGTTTGGGAGTATGCTTGATAGAATTCAGCAGTGAAGCCAGTGGGTCCTGGGCTTTTCTTACGCAGGAGAATTTTTTATATTATTATTACTGCTGCTATCTCATTACTTGTTATTGGTTTATTCAGGTTTTGGATTTCTTCTTGGTTCAACCTTGGTAGGTTGTATATGTCTAGGAATTTAATTATTGCTTCTAGGTTTTTCAATTTATTGGCATATAGTTGCTCATAGTAGTCTCTAATGATCCTTTGTATTGCTGCAGTATCAGAATTAATGTCTCCTTTCTCATCTCTTATTTTATTTGTTTGGGTCTTCTCTCTTTTTTCCTTAGTTTGGCTGAAGGTGTATCAATTTTGCTTATCTTTTAAACAACTTTTCATTTGTTGATCCTTTGCATTTTCTTGTTTTAATTTCATTATTTCTGTTCTGATCTTTATTATTCTAATAATTGTGGATTTGGTTTGCTCTTGTTTTTCTAGTTCTTTTAGTTGCATTTTTAGTTTGTTTATTTGAAGCTTTTCTACTTTTTTTTTTTTTTTGAGACAGAGTCTCGCTTTGTTGTCCAGGCTAGAGTGAGTGCCGTGGCGTCAGCCTAGCTCACAGCAACCTCACACTCCTGGGCTCAAGCGATCCTTCTGCCTCAGCCTCCCGAGTAGCTGGGACTACAGGCATGCGCCACCATGCCCGGCTAATTTTTTATATACATATCAGTTGGCCAATTAATTTCTTTCTATTTATAGTAGAGATGGGGTCTCGCTCTTGCTCAGGCTGGTTTTGAACTCCTGACCTTGAGCAATCCGCCCACCTCGGCCTCCCAGAGAGCTAGGATTACAGGCGTGAGCCACCTCGCCCGGCCTTTTTCTACTTTTTTGATGTAGGCATTTATTGCTATAAACTTTCCTCTTATTGCTTTTATGGTATACCATAGGTTTTGATATATTGTGTTTTCATTTTCATTTGTTTTAAGAAATTTTTAAATTTACTTCTTAATCTCTTTATTGACCCACTGGTTATTCAGGATCATATTGTTTAATTTCTATGTGTTTGTATATTTTTCAGTGTTTCTCTTGTTATTGATTTCTAGATTTATTCCACTGTGGTCAGAGAAAATACTTGGTATGATTTTAATTTGGGGTTAAGTCTTGTACTTGTACTTGAATATCGATATCTTTCTCTAGATTTGGAAAGTTTTCTGGTGTTATTTCTTTGAATAAACTTGTCCCCTAATTGCTCTCTCTACATCTTCTTTAAGGCCAGTAACTCTTAGATTTGCCCTTTTGAGGATATTTTCTAAATCTGTAGGTGTGCTTTATTCTTTTTTATTGTTTTTCCTTTGTTCTCTTCTGTGTAATTTCAAATAGCCTATCTTTCAGCTCACTAATGCTTTCTTATGCTTGCTTAATTCTGTTGTTGAGAGTCTCAGATGCATTTCTCAGTTTGTCAATTGAATTCTTCAGCTTCAGAATTTCTGCTTGATTTATTTGTTATTATTTCAATCTTGTTGTTAAATTTCTCTGATAGGTTTCTGAATTCCTTCTCTGTGTTGTCTTGAAGTTCCTTGAGCTTCTTCAGGACAGCTGTTTTGAATTCACCTTTCTCCATCTCTCCAGGATTTGTCACTGGTACCTTATTTAGTTCATTTGGTGAAGTCATGTTTTCCTTGATGTTCTTGATGCTTGCAGATGTTAGTCAATGTCTGGGCATTGAAGAGTTAGGTATTTTGTTTAATCTTCATTGTCTGGGCTTGTTTGAACCTGTCCTTCTTGAGAAAGCTTTCCAGATATTCAAAGGGAATTGACTATTGTGATCTAAGTCTTTGGTTGCTGCAGCTGTATCAGCACTGGGGGTGCCCTAAGCCCAATAATGCTGTGACTCTTGCAGACTCCTGGTGTTGCCACCTTGGTAGACCTGGGTAAGATACAGGAGAATCCCTGGATTACCAGACACAGTCTCTCACTTTCTTCCCTCACTCTGTGTTTTGGGCTTCTGGAGTTGGGTGAGGAGTGATGTGGGCACCAGCATCCAGGTCACACCTGAAACCAGCCCAGTCTCACCCAATGCCTATGGTGACTGATGCCTGGCTACCTCTGGTGTTTATTCAAACCCATGAGCTTTTTAGTGAGCAGGTGGTGAATCCTGCCAGGGCTGGGTCCTTCCCTTCAGGGTAGCATATTTCCTTTTGGCCTAGCGCAGGTCCAGAAATACTGTCTAGGAACCAAGGCCTGGACTTAGGTGCTTCAGAATCTGCTTGGTACTTTATGTTACTGTGGCTGAGCTGGTACCCAGGCTGCAAAATAAAGTCCTCCAAAGTCTTCTCTTTCCTTTCCCCATGTGAAAGAAGACTCTCCTTGAGCTGTGGTGCCTCCAGCTGGGAGAGGGGTGCACAGGCACTGGCTTGGCTGCCACAGCTGGTGTCTCACTGGATCATGTGCACCCAAGTCCACTGGCTCTAAGCCAGCTCACCTGCAGGAATTGTCCAAGGATTGTAGCCTTTGTGGTGTGACTGCCTTAAGAGTTTAATATTCTGAAATTTAAAAAAAGAATGAATGAATGAATAAAATAAAATAAAAGAGTTTAGCCCAGGCCCCAGGCTGCTTTTTATCAGCTAGTTGTGGGGCTACCCACAACTGGGGTTTTGGGGCAGAGAATTCCCCTCTGGCTGGGTTCATCTAAAGGCTCCCTTGGTGGGTACCAGCAGAATTCTGCCCTGTGCTGTGTTCCCCTGTGTCAGGGTGGCCTTGAGTTTCACTGCAAAGCCCCACAGTCACTTCACTCTCTCCCCTGTAGCCACACAGATTGTCCACTCAGCCTGCTGGCTGGCAGTGTCAGGGGATGGGAGAGGGGCGGCCTTGGCAACTCAAGATTGTCTTTTGTGTCCCTCAAAAGGCACTGATGTTATAGCCAGGTAGCATGATCACTCACCTGAGTTTTGGTTCTTCTCAAGATGCTTCTTGCCTGGATAGAATTTGGTGTTATAGAATTTGGTGTTCGTGGGGAGGGATCATCACTGGAGGTTTCTAATTCAGCCACCTAGCTACGCCTAGAATTGGGAGTGGTGCTTTGGTTATCTGTTGCTGCATTAAAACTTAGTGACTTAACTACCCCAATGTATGATCTCTCCCAAGTCTGTGGGCTGATTGGGCTCAGCTGGTCAGTGGTGACATCACATTATCTCTGGACTGTACTGGATCTGGAGCATCCAGCACGGCTCCCTCCCGCTGCTGCTGGGGTTGACCTGCTGTAATTTTCGTCACCCGGCAACTGGGTTCCAAGAGGACTGACTATCCTGAGAGTGAAGAAGGTGTAGTCACCTTAAGGCACAGACTTGGAAATTACGCAATGCCACTTCCACTGCATTCTGTTGGTCCAAACAGATTCCAGAGCTAGCCCAGATGCAAGAGAATGGGAAATTAACTCCACCTTTTCACAGGAGAAACAGCCAAGAGCAGGTGGCCAGCTTGAATCTGCAGCCAGGTGTGTGTAGCTCCCTGATAAGCTGGCTTGGCCCAGGGGTGAGATTTGGAAGAGTTGACGAATGCGAGGGCAGCTGCGGCATCCCTTCCCAGCAGTCCCCGTGAACAGCAGCAACTGAACGTGGCATTCCTGACGTAAAGAGCAGTGAGTAGAGGGGTCAAGGGTGTCTTCTGTCAGGATATGGCCTATGTTCTTTCATGCTGCAGGTTAGGGAGCAGCTGTATGTTTCAAGAGCCAAGCAGGAGAGTTCTCTCTTATTATGTGTCTTTCTGCCCTTAAGTGACTGATTTCAGTTGAGCAGGCCACAAGGACTTTCCCAAGCTAATGAAATGGGGTCTGGTTCATCATGAACATGCCAAGTGCCATCTGCGATGGTTCCTTGTGGGGTCAACTTGGCTAAAGTGAAGTTGTGTTTCCCAGACTCTCCCTTCCTATATGGTCCTGAGTTAAAGTTGGTCAAGAGACATTTATGTGAGATTTGGAGGTTGTGAAGTTTGGCTGCTGACAGCTTCGACACCTCATCCCTGCCCCCCTCGTCCCTCCCAGCTGGGCAAGCTGATAGAAAAGCCTCTTCTCCCTCCCGTTGGTGCTGATGGGAGATTCGAACCACACAAGCCCTTGCCCGTGCTGGGAGCCCGCATGGCGGCCCCACCCCAGATCACATAACCCCCCAAGGCAGCCCCTCCCTGCTCTCCCCAGCACTTCACACCCACTTGGGAGGCTGCCTGCTGCCCCAGACCTCAAGTATGTGAGCAGTAGGCCTTCTCATACCTTCTGGGGTCATGTGGCACCACCAGTCTCCACATTTGAACCAAGTTTTGGGTGAGGATCCCTCTGCCTTGGCCTGCAGCTGTGACTGAGGTGGGAGTGAAGTGGCCACCTTCACTCTCCCAGAACCATCCTGGTTAGCGGCTGTGGGGTGCTGGCAGGTCCTGCTGACTTCTGCCCTCCTCTGCTCTGTGTTGAGCACTTTTCCCCTGATCGGTGGCCCTGCTGATGGAGGGAGCCAGCCTTGGAGGGCCTCTTCTGCTTGCTCCCCAGGTCTTCCCAGTCCCATCCTGGCAGCTGGACACACCTGGCTTCAAGGGGGCCAGTGAGTGACTCTGATCTATCAACGTCCCCTGCGTCTCCTGCCGTCGTGCAAATCCCCATCCTGTAATAAATCTCTTAGCCTGCAAGACTCAGCGTGTTCCTGCTCCTTTTGTAACCTGCAGCCCAGACTGCGGAGCTGCTCCTGAGCCCAGGCAGCTGCCAGGGCTGCGCCCTAAGCACACCGGCCTCCCGTGGGCTGCTCTTCATTTGAATAATGGTTTTTCCCATTGTTCATGGCAGATTTTTCTTCATCTCTCTAATCTGTATTATAAAAGAGTAGGAATGTAATTTCCCAGTTAGCTTATATTTTACATGAAAAATGGCTGGTTTATCTTTCACAGTGTAATGACCCCTGTTTAGTGAAATGGCAGCTTTCCCTATGAGAGGAGGGAACAATTCACTTCTCCTAAATTGTTTTTCCTCCAGCTATCTTTTCCCCTGCAAAGGAACACGCCCGAGGAAACAGCCTGGTGAGTAACACAGAGGCAGTCGATGGGTCCGGAGACCCTGTGGGTTTCAGACCACTTTGCCCATGGTATGATTGAGATCTGTTTGCACAGATTTCCCTTAGATCTGGAATTCTAAGAAGAAATTCTAGCAAGGTGGAGACTTCCAGCAAGGTGCCAACCCCAGGGAAGTGCAGCACCACTTTGCATTTGAAACGTTTTAAGGACCGAACTACTGGTTGGTCCTGGGCAGCTTTCCCAGGCTCAGCGCTGTTGACCTCTGGGGCTGGATATTCTTTGCGGTGGGGGCTGTCCTTCGATATTCGCTGCATCCCTGGCCTCTGGCCACCAGATGCCACATTGTCAGTTGTCCCTGGGGGGCAGGAAGGAGGAGTGGCCTCGCAGGTTGGGTCACTGGGCGTCTAGGTTGGCTGTGACTCCCTCCTCCTGCTCAGAGTGGTCCTGGTGCCACCTCCTGCCCTTGTGACCCCTGCAGGTCCTGGTGTGGCACTGGTGTCTTCAAGATCAGGGGGGCAGGTGTGAGAGTGAGCGTGTGTGGAGCTCGCCTTCTGGACAGATTCTGCCATAACTAAACCACTGCCCCAGCAGGTGTAGCAGCCCTGCTGGTCAGCTTTGTGGTTCTAGTTTCTGTTAGGTCCGAAGCCGAGAGAGAGACACACACGAAGCCTCACGTAAAATGCTGTTTGTTTTGAGCATCTGGGTGCAGGTGGGTGGAGGCCAAAGGGTGTGTGCCCTCAGGCAGGGGAAAGCCTTGGGTTTTATAAAGAGTTTCTTTGGGGGGAGTGAGTACCTGGACCAGGACAGTCGCTGCAATAAAATTTTTTAAATAACCAAGTTCTGGGACCCCTGGGTCAGTCTCATCCTGCAGAGATAAGGGAGAGAGGTAGTTTCATCCTTAAGGGGGTCCTTAGGAATGCCAGCACCCACAGCTATCTGTTAGATTTTACAACCTCTGGAAACTCTTCAGACTCTTGGGGCTATTGTTGTACAAGCCTAAGTTTTCCATTAACCGTGTTGTGTCCTATACATACTTTCCAGGTTCCCATTGGGAACAAACGTAACAGTTTCCAAGCCCGACCCTGCTTATGCTTTGTGTCCCTGCCTGTTTGACTCTGTGTCTGGTCTCAGCAGCTCCCCATTTCTGGTGTCAGGGCTGGCAGTGCTGCTCTCTGCCTCACTAAACCCCTGGAACCAGGTCGCCTCTGACTAGGAAGGACAGCCAGACGGTCTCAGGAGACTACATGGACTTGGGTTCTCAGGCGCCCGACACCACCTCTCGGGACAGTACTCAGGCCTTGCCAGTCGAAACTTGGGGGATGCTGCTGACCCAGGAGTGGGGCCTGGGGAGGCCCCCTCTGATCCCTGGATTCATTCTTGCTCTTGTGGCACTAAAGCCATCGCAGCTGGCTGGTTGTGCTGCAGGGATCTTTCTGTCTCCTTATCACACTTTTGTTTGTTGCCTCATTCCTTGGGGATGTATTTTTCCCCCTTCACGTAAGTACTTGCATTGAATCCTTTGGAAGAAGATTTCCTTTTATCAGACTCAGCAGGTTAATGGAATCAAATCTGCAGTGCTCAAAACTGTTCCAGAAAACACAGGCTCTCCTTTGCCCCTGTCCTTACCCTCCAGGCTGCTCTGATTCTGCTAGACCAGGAAATCAACAGTCAGGGCATCCGCCTTGCAACGGGTCATGTCAGTATTTCGCTGATACCTTTTAGGGGAAGATCACAGTTTCTCTTTTGGATGTTTCACATTCAGAAAAAGAAAGGCATTTCCCAGTGGGCATTCCTGCCCATTTTTTGGCCTGGGGCTTCCCCAAGTCCTTCATCCTCACTGGAGTGAGGTGGGCAGAGCCTCAGGCAGTGCAAGGCTTTGCTGGAAACCTCTGGCTCCACCCTGGTGGATGAACAAGAGCCTCATCGTCCACGTCCGGAGCTGTGGTGGGGCCATAACCCCATGGGAACAGATGTCTCCCAAATGGGGTCTGCTGGGCGTCTCCCCAGAGTTGGCCAGGCTGACTTGCTGGAGCCGCCGGCTGTGGCCGCAGCCCACACCCTCTGGAGAGAGCAGCGCCTGGGTGGCCCCTCAAGACCTGTCCACATTCTCCCTTCTCAGGAAGACTGGGGCACTGGGATTGGAGTATTGCCATTTGCTTTTGGGGAGAGAATCTGGCTCCTTATTTTATGTGAATGCAGGTGAGAACCCAAGGCAGAGAGGCAGGCGAGTTAACTGTGTCCTTCGGCACCGAGGGGAAGGGCCAAGGTCAGGAGGAGGCTTCCCCTCCTCTGTCTGGACTCAGAGCCGCAGCAGGTAGAATTGTTTCCAGCGCCAGGCCTGGCCCACTGGCCCTGTCTGCCCAGGAAAGCCATCGAGGACTGTGGGGCTGCGACCAGGGCCGGTCGAGCCTGTGTCTTGGTGAAACTGCGCCATCTCAGCGGGGCCTCGAAAAGAAGCAGAGAGAGCATACAGCAGGTGAGACAGAAATAGGGACAACCCCAGGACAAAACAAACGAAACGTGCTCAGAGGAGGGAAGGCAGAACGAGACACCAGAGGCTTGAGGAGGGAGAATGTGCAATGAGTTTGGGGAATCAGGAAAGGCTTCTTTTAGGATAAAACCTCACTCTTAACCTCCTGGTTTTGTAAGGGTGGTGTTTGGATGATTTAGTGCATCCGAAGTCTCCGATAATTTTGAATTCCCCAATGGTGAACAGCAGACAGTTCTGTTTCTACCAGGTGTCCGTGTTCAAGAGTCTAAAGATAGAAGCCACTGAGTGAAGAAAGCACACGGCTCACTGGGCAGGTCTGTAGCCGACATGCCGTCTGGAGGAAGGGCCAAGGGCTCGGCTGGATCACACTGTGTGTGCTGTGCTGTGTTGTGTTGGACGGATGGCCCCGTTGGCAGGGATAGAACCTCGTTCCTAGCCCAAGGCCTGCACTAGGTCAGATTGAATTAGCTTCTCAGGGTCCTGCATTTGGACCTTCTAAGTTCCTCTGCTGCTACAGTTCTGGGCACACACTAAAGCTTCCTGGATAGAAAGTGCATTTTTTGTTTTCTTTTTCTTTCTTTTTTTTTTGAGATGAGATGTCATTCTGTTGTCCTGGCTAGAGTACAATGGCATAATCATAGCTCACTGCAGCCTTGAACTCCTGGGCTCAAGTGACCCTCCTTCCTCAGCCTCCCAAGCAGCTAGGATTACAGGCACATGCCACCACAGCCAGCTAATTTTTTATTTTCTTGCAGAGACAGGGTCTTTCTATGTTGCCCAGGCTGGTCTCACACCCCTGGCCTCAAACAGTCCTCCCCGCTTGGCCACCCAAAGTACTGGGGTTACGGGTATGAGCCACTGTGCTTGGCCCTAAAAGTGCATTTAACTGTAGCACTGCAGTGGACACTTCCCATCTGGCCAGGTGATTTGTTTTCTTAGTGATGTTCTCAAATCTGTGACATGATTTTCAATCACCTCCTAAAATCCCGCATCTGTTAAACAGCAGTCGTCAGCATGATTTGGAAGACGTGATACGCGGTGAGAAATTTCCTCTGAGCTATTTCTACTTTTGCTTCCCTCGGGCTGCGGGCATGGATTTGCACAGCCTTCCCGTGCGCCGGGCTCCGTGTCACCTCCCTGGCTGTGAGTGGGGGCCATTCCAACAGTCTTGCAGGTGACTGCTGGGCCATCGCTCAGACATCTGGACAGGACCGGCCCCCTGGTCCTCTGACTACTTGGCCATTAGCTTTGGTGATGGCGAAAAGCAGTTAACCAGATGGTCACGACGTTATTGGCTTGAGAAACCCTTTGTCCCTTGGAGTTTCTAGGGCCTGAATATTGTGTGTTTGGTTTGATTGAACTTGAAATACCAACTGTACTTTTATCAGCTACTGAGCACCGATTATTTCTAAATAATTCTCATAGCAAATTACTGTAAGAGATAGATATGTAATAAACTCACGTGAGTCATTCTTTGCAGTCTCCTAGCATGCATGTTAGAGCAAGTATCCTCTTTGGTTCTGGTGGCTCTGCTGAACCCTCTGTTTGGTCAGGCCTTGGGCTTAGCCCCGTCCTGTCTTTGGTCTGCCCAGCCCAATCTTGGCAAGACTCTCACCCTTGCTATCTGATCAAGGTCCTATCCCCACTGTTGAGGTACAAGTCCTTGGCCTGCCTTTGGTAAGAATTCCCTGACCTTGATATTCTTCCTAATTTTCTACCCACTGACCCCCTTGTCTTGCTCCTTGGCTATAAATCCCCCTGTCCCTGCTAGATCCAAAGTTGGGCTCTCTCTCCCCCACTGTAACACAGTTGACTCCTACTGCAGTAGCCGTGAATAAGGTCTTCCTGATGTTTTTATCAAGTGTCAAAATAAGTTTTTCTTTAACAGGCTGCTCTCTAAGGTGAATAAGGCAAACAGTGCCCCCGTTTTACTGAAAAGGAAACTGAGGCTGTCATTGTTCATTTCCATAGAGCAGATGACGACGCTGGGGTGAGAGCCCCGGGGCCCTGACGTCTGATTGGCAGGGTCCCTTCTGGCTCTGCAGACCATACAACCTGCCCTGCCCAATTCCTCCAGCCAGAAATCTGCGCTTCCTCACTGGGATCTGCTCCAGCGGCCAGGACGCTTGAGGAGACATGTGCAGGAGAGAGGGTCCCTCGTCCAGTCACGACAAGGGCCAAGGGCAGGAGGGCAGGGAGGCGGGGGCAAGGACACTGCTTTCACCTCTGCAGGTGAGAAGCTTTCCCGAGCTGCAGGAGGTGATGTGTCCTCTTTTAACCTGCTTCTGCTGCTGCTCCGGGAAGTGATCCTCAGGGTGGGAATCTTTACCCCGAACAGCTTCCATTTAGAAGGAATGGAAAGGGCCCCTCTAGCTGGCTGTGTGATCGTAAGCGTGTTGCTTAACTCCTTTATTCTTTACTTTTCTCTCATGTTCAATGTTGGAGGCAGCCAGCCCCAAGGCTAACTCCAGTTACAAAATCGAGTGAGTCTAATATTTGAGACCATTGATTTTTGGAGAAGGAGGTAAAAGACACAGGGAGGGGAGAGAAACCAGTTACTAACAGAATTGGAATCGGGCTCAGCTCCCCTTCTCCTCGCTCTTCCTCTCTGCCCACGTGCATCAGCCCACTGTGAGATAGATCTGACTCGGTGCCACCAAGTGGCGGCTGCAGTTGGCCCTTCTGAGGCTGCGAGGTCAGGACCCAGGAGTCTGAGCACAGCAGGAAGGCTGGCTCGCGTACTTGTGCCTCTGCCTAGCATCACACACGTACAGACATGCAGCCCAAAATGCACTTACTGACGAACGCAGTGCAGATCAGCAGGAGACTGGCTGGATTACAGGGGAGGACCGGATGTGAAGCAAGGGAGGATGCTTCTCTGGATTCCACGTTAAGCTGAATCTCTCCCTGTGCCCTGGTTGCAGACTCACAGGGCACTGGCTTCAGTTCAACAGGAGAGCTAAGATCCGTTTGCAAGCCTGCAACAGCGACGAACATGGCTCGTTCCTTATCACCTGGGCCGCTGGGGCACCCTCCAGGGTCTTCCATGGAAGAGTCATGAATCTCATACCTGCCATCGTCGTCATGGTCTTTGTCACACTGCCGCAGGATTGTGTGTGTGCCCTGTCCCGGTAGAATTTGTGTTCCTTGTAAGAGGGCTATTTTCTCCGTCTTTGTCCCTGATGATTGGTCCCTGGGCAGACTCAACAGACAGCTGTTGAATTTGCTATCGGACAAAACCTGGACTAAACCCTGGCCCAAGGTGGGAAGGGCCGAGTCGGAATCCCAGTTCTGCTGGCGATGAGGGCCGTGACGACAGTGTCAGGCAGAAGAAGAGGGCTGCATCGGTGCCCTGCCCCCACCAGCGGTGCGACCCAGGTCCAGCTGCCTGATTCCATGAGCCTTGGTTTCCTCCCCACACCCCAGGGCCCTTATGAGAACCGAGTGAGTGATTCGGGTGGTAGTTTTAATGGGACGTCGCGTCTGAATGGATGGGCTTTGGTGGCGTGACCCGCTGTCCTGGGGTCTGGAGGACACGCTCCAGAGTCAGACAGACTCGGTCCACTCCTGGCTGTGCCTCTGCCTGCGTGGGTGACCACGAGACGTCACTGCTTTTCCTGTGGCTCTTTCACCTGTGTGTGGCGTGGGGCGGGGGTGTGTGTCACAGTGTCGCCCTCTGGGGTTGTCGTGAGGATTAAACGCGCTGCTGCTCTGCAGTAGGCCCTCTGCACAGAGCCGGGCCGCCGGAACACCCAGGAAGCGTTAGCTGTGCCGCGAGTGCAGCAGCAGCTGGTTCACGCTCAGGGCACTGCCTTCGTGCTTCAGTCTGACCTTCCACATACCTCTCCTAGCAGTAACAGGAGTCATTTACAATTTTTTTTCTAAAATTGGTTTTAATGAAGAGTAATGCATATCCATTACAGGAGTGAAGCGCAGTAAGAACAAGTTGCCTATAGTGCCACCACACATTAATATTAATATTTTAGCATGCTCCCTTCCTATAGCTTTCTGCATGTGCGTGATTCTATATTTTGTAATTTATGATTTGCTTTTTTTACTTAGACATTTCAGTCGTTTTTAAAATGTTCTCATTAGCACCTTTGACATTTTTTTTAAAAAAAACATGTTTTTCATGATCTCACATTGTTTCCTTCATCTCTGTCTACACCAGGGTATTGGTGAAGCCTCAGCTAGGGCTGGTGAGGGCAGTTTTGTTCCAGGTCCTTTTGTATCCTCTCTCGAGTTTTTCTAAATCTAGTCTGCTCATCAGCGTCAATCCAAGCCACTTGATTTCAGAATGCTTGCTTGCTTTTTATATGCTAATTCCATAGACTTCTCCTCGGTGGTCTCTCCCAGTGATTTCAAATGCATCCTCGGATCTACGGAAATCTCCCTCAGATCCATTGGCATTATAAATACCCCTCTGTGTTTCTAGCTCTAGGTGTTCCATTTTAATATTTTACCTGTTGTGCAACTGTTAAAAATTTAGGAGGTATGGTGACCTTTTTGATTACATTTTGTCCAAGATAATTTCCTGCAACCGTGCTGGGAAGGGGAGAGGTTGCATAGACCTCTCTGGGGTCATGAGGAGAGAACATCTCTGTTGGACTGTAAGATGCTGGGAACGTTCTCCCCAGTCCCTCGAAAGTTCCTTATCTCCATCCCCCCCCTTTCCTCAGTCCTCCATTTCACATTTCACCCCACCCAGAACATGTCAGGTAAGAAATGATATCTTCCTGAACATCCTTGCATGTCATTGCTCAGTGCTTCACAAGCACTGTGGGACATCTGCGAGGGGAAATAGGAAAATTTATTGAGCTCCTACCTTGCATCTTTCCTGGTACTTCCCTGAGGTATTTAAAATATAATCCTTACCCCAACCATCCTTCCACTTTATTGATAAATAACTAGACCTCACTGGTGCAGGCAGAGGGACAGTCCAGATGGAGAATTCAGTTGGTCCTGAGTCCCCAGTGAGTCCTCGTCCTTCTGTCGGCTTGATTCTTCAATCCACCCTTGGAATTCCTGAGCTTTGGGTTCCTCCCTTCGTCCAGCTTGGTGCAGGTGGGTTTGTGTCATTTGCAACTCCATGAATCCTGGCTAACATGTATTTGTTTAACCTTCCACTAGTGTAAGCTCCTTGAGATTAGCTGCTGGGTCCACACTTACTCTTTGATCCCTAGCAGAAGGAAGGGGAACATTTTCTTCAGCGAAACTGAGAATAGATCGGTTGCAAATTGAACAGAATATTTGACATCAGGATTATCTTGTAGATTTGGGCCATATGGTATTTTGACACAAAGTTCCTTTGAACTTGAAAATTCCGTCAGTTACTCCGTCAGTAAGTAAAGCATGAGTGTGGTAAGAATTAGAAATTCCTATCATGAGGACTTGGGCCTCTTCTTGGAAGATAGCTGGCAGTGTGTCACTGAAGCTTCTCCAGAGGCCGCTCATGAACAGCTGGAAAATAAGAAAAAATGAAAGAGAGGGAGGGGGAGGGGGAGAGGGGGAGGGGGAGAGGGGGAGGGGGAGAGGGGGAGTCGGGGAGCTGCCTGGGAGAAACCTCTAGGGTTGAGAAAGATGCGTGGATGAGAGGACATTTGTGCTCCATCACCTAAGCGTTGTCTGGGATGTCCAGTGCACCCTAGCCAGCGGCATTGCGGGACTGCAGGGCACAGTCAACTTGTGTACATGCAAGTAATGTAGAATTTACTGTTAGAATAAAAGTCTATTTCTTGGCTCCTAAATACAGTAAGGACAGGTGATCCCGGTTAGGATGCCCTGTCATCTCTCTCCCCTTTCACTGTTGCTGCCAAACTGCTTTTCTCTGCTCTCTCTGCACCTGGACTTCTTGGATTATCCCCACACACGTGGTTCTTCTTGGTTGACCCAAAATGGCATCCCCCAGTCTACATCTCCTTCCTGATTGGCCTCTCAGAGCTACTTGACTCAGTATCTCTGTCTTTGAGAGGCTACTTTGATGACATGGTTACTTTGAGAAAATCTGATTGGTCAAGCTTGCATCAAACCTCCACTCTTTATCCACTCATCTGTGGTAAGCAGGGTCATGTGATTTAAGGGCCATATCTATGGAGGGGCAAGGTATCAGTTAGCCAGAGCCTGCTTAAGAAAACGTGGGAACACCTTAAACGCAGAGCTGCCTTTGCAAGTAATTAATATTTTCATAAGCATTCTTAACTGTAGAAAATAACTTACTACCAGTTTATTTTTTAAAAAATCCAGGTTCTTTTATGCATTTCAAGCATGACTCAGGCTAAAATATTCTTGACTTACAATGAGCTTCCCAGGAAGTCACCTGCTGTGTATGGTGAGACGGCCTTGAACTTCATGTTTGAGCCCCGTCTTGCCTATGATGGCTTACAAGGCTGTCAGGTGGCAGTGTCTTATGCAAATGGTAACCCACTCTTATAAGGTAGTGCATTTTTCTAATTTAACACATGTGAATGTTCATGCAATCCTTGAAAGAAATCAGGTGAAAGAGCAAGAACAAGATAAATGGAACCAGAATATCAGAGTTGGGGAGGAATAAGCGTCCATTGGTTTGGTTACTTTGTACACAGGGACTTGGTTGGTAGAACAAAAGCTGGACAAGGCAAGAGAAAATAAAAATGGGCTGAAGCCTGTTCATCAGATTAAAGAACACAGCAAAAATAAGGCCCAACGATGTGCTGCCTATAAGACACTCATTTCACCTTTAAGGACACACACAGATGAAGAGTTAAGGGATAGAAAATGGTATTCCATGAAAATGGAAACCAAACGAGATTCGGAGTAGCTATACTTCTTTTAGATGAAATAGACTTTAAGTTAATAACTGTAAAAAGAGACAAAGAAAGTCATTATATAATAATAATGGGTCAATCAGTCAAAAGGATATAACAATTATAAATAGATACACACCTAACGTTGGAACATCTAACCACGTGGAGCAAATATTAATGGATCTGGAGGGAGAGACAGACTGCAATACGGTAATAGCAGGGAACTTCAATACCCCAGTTCTAACAATGGGCAGATCATCCAGACAGAAAATCAATAAGGAAACATTAGACTTAAACTGCATTTTAGACCAAATGGACCTAACAGACACATACAGAATATTCTGTCCAACAGCAGCAGAATACACATTCTTTTCAAGAACACAGAAAATTCTCCAGCATACAGTATATGTTAGGCCACAAAACAAGTTTTGACAAATTTAAGAAGATTGACTACATCTCAGTTATCTTTTCTGACCATAATGGTATAAAACTATAAATCAACAATAAGAGAAATTTTAAGAAATTTACAAATATATGAAAATTAACATGCTTCTGAACAGCCAATGGGTCAAAGTAGAAATTGAAAGAAAAATTTAAAAATGTCAGAGACAACAAAAATGGAAACACAGTACATAACTTATGAGCTGCACCAAAAACAGTTCTAACTGGGAAGTTTATAGCAATAAATGCCTATATCAAAAAGAAGAAAGAAAGATCCCAAATAAACAACCTAATGTTACATCTCAAAAAAGTAGAAGAAGAAAAATGAACTAAGCCCAAAGTTAGCAGAAGGAAGGAAATAGTAAATATCAGAACAGAAATAAATAGGGACTAGAAAAACAATAGAAAAGATCAACAGTACTAAGAGTTCATTTTTGGAAAAGATAATCAAAATTGAAAAAACTTTAGCTAGACTAAGAAAAATATGAGACTCAAAAAAATAAAATCAGAAATGAAAGGAGATATTATAACTGATACCACAGAAATATAAAGAGTCATAAGAGATTACTATAAACATACACATACCAAAAAATTGAATAACTTGGCAAAAGTTGACAAATTCCTAGAAACATATGACCGACCTACCAAGACTGAATCATGAAGAAATAGACAATCTGAACAGACCAATAACAAGTAAGGAGATTGAAAAATGACAAGTTTTCCATTAAAGACAATCCCAGGACCTGAAGGCTTTACTGCTGAATTCTACCAAACATTTAAAGAAGACCGAATGCCACTCCTTCTTACACTTCTTCAACAAATTAAAGAAGAAAGAAAACTTCTCAATTCATTTTGTGAGGCCAGCGTTATCCTCATACCAAAGCCAGACAAGGGCACTATGAGAAAAGGAAATTACAGGCCAACATCCTTGATGAACGTATAACAGATACAAAAACCTTCAACAAAATACTGGCAAACTGAATTCAGTAGCAAATTTAAAAAATCATTCACCGTGATCAAGTGGGATTTATTGCTGAGATGTAAGGATGGCCTAACACATGCAAATCAATAAATGCAACACACCATGTTAACAAAATGCAAAAATGTATCTGAATAGAAGCAGAAAAAGCACTAGACAAAATTCAACATCTTTTTTCATGATAAAAACTCTCAACAAATTAGGTAAAGACAGAATGTACCTCAGCACAGTAAAGATCATATATGATAAGAAGCCCAAGCTATACATTATACTAAAGATTGAAAAATTGAAAGTTTTTCCTTAAGATCAGAAACAAGATGAAGATGCCTACCCAGTCTTGCCGCTTCTACCCAGCATAGCACTGGAAGTCCTGGCCAGAGCACGAGACAGAAACAAAAGGCCTCCTAATCAGCAAGGAAGGAGTTAAATTGTCCTTTGCAGATGACATGATCTTATACACAGAAAATCTTAAAGACTCCACCAAAGAACTATGAGATCAAAAAACAAATTCAGTACACTTGCAGGATACGAAATCATCATGCATAAATCAGTAGTGTTTCTCCAACGAATTATCCAAAAAAGAAAAAAAAAATCCCATTTACAATAACTAAAAAAATTAAAAAAAAAAAAGACTTAGGGCAGAATGCATTGGCTTTGGAGGGAGAACGGAGAACAGAAGCCAACATCTCATTCCATGCTTCTTTGAAAATAGTTCCAGGCTGAGAGAAGTCCAAAGAGAGACCCCTGCTCTACTGAAGACAGCAAGAAAAACAAGATGGGACCCAACCAAATAGTGCATCATTAGATGTTTTTGTGCAAGCAATGGATTCAAACTGAGTTTTTAAAGAGCTCGGGGTTCGCTTGCACGTGGCAGTGGAATGCAGTGGACCGGCTTGGGCGCTGCAGGAATCCAGATGCTGACAGCTTTCTGGGTGTGACTCCAGCTCCCCTGCAGCCAGCTCGTCCTCGGGAGAGGATGGCTATGGAAGTTCTAGGCTTCACGCAGCCAAGGAGCAAAGCGTCTCCCAGATCAGGCAAGAGCATTTTCCTGGGAAGCCTCAGCAAGTTCCCCTCCCTCCAGGGTGGGACTGGACCCCACCCAGGACAGAGGCTCGTCAGGGGCTGGCCTAGGACGGTGCTGAGGGCCGGCGGGCAGGAGAGATGCTGTACCGGCAGCCCCGGGCAGCGGCGCACCGCCCCAGACCCCCAGCCCGTCCTGGAGAAGCCCGTCCCGAGCTCCTTGAGAGCAGGGCTGTAAGGAGATCGCCACAGTGGGGCGCCTAATGGCAGACTCTCAGCCCGGTAGGCAGAGGGTCACTTAGAGTACCCAGTATAGAGACACACAGGCGATGTTGGCCACAGGGGCCCAGCTGGGCTCAGCTGCCCACAGTTCTGCAGGATGACAAGCAGTCACAGGAACAGTAGAAAAAGGCCTGGAAAGAGAAGGTGCAAACTCTCCCTGACCCCTCTGGGGAAAGGGAAGGGGACTGGGAGCCGTGCTGGTGTGAGGTCTCCCAGGTACCTGTTTTACAACCTAGGTTTTGAGGCTCTGCAACCCATCCCCACTCTCCCCTGCACTGGGGAGGAGACGATCCCAGTTCTGGGATGTGTCCCCCAGCCCTCCACAGAGACCCCTCCTCCAGGACAGGGGCTCAAACCCCTTGTGGTCATTCAGCCCCACCAGTAAAGACTTTTTTGGGCTCTCCTGATATGGCTCATATATTTGTCTATAAAGTATGACCACAGGCTACTGTGCTAAATATGTTCTGTTTAGATATTTCAAAAGATAAGATGAAAATATAAATAAAAGTTTTAATATTTTCTTCCATCACTCCATGGCAACAGGATCTGTGTAAGTGCCCAGACAAGCTGTGGGGACAACACAACTGTTCAGAGCCACCAGACTTGGAGAACCTTGAGAGTAGGGGCTGTGACTTTTATTTATTTATTTATTTATTTTAAATTATTATTATCCTCCCTCCCTTTCTCCCTCCCTCCCTTACCTCCTTTCTTTGAGGCAGGGTCTTGCCATGTTGCCCAGGCTGGAGTGCAGTGGCTATTCACAGGCATGATCATAGCACACTGCAGCCTTGAGCCCCTGCCCTTAAGCAATCCTCCTGCCTCAGCCTGCTAAGTAGCTGGGATTACAGGTACATGCCACCAAGCCTGGATACTATTTTAAATTATTTTTAATTGTGATAAAATATAAATAACATGGACTTTACAATTTTAATCATTTTTAAGTGTACAGTTAGTGACATTAAGTCCATTCACATTGCTGTGCAACCATCACTTCCATTCATCTCCAGAATTTTCCATCCTCCCAAACTGAAACTCTGTCTCTATCAAACAATAACTCCCTGTTCCCCCAACTCCCCCAGCCACCAGCTCTGGCAACCACCATTCTACTTTTGTCTCTATGAATTTGACTGTTCTGCTCTAGGTGCTTCATCCAGGTGCAATCATAAAGTATTTGTTGTTTTGTGTCTGGGCTATCTCACGAACATCTTCAACGTTTATCCGTGTTGTAGCATGGGTCAGAATTTCCTTCCTTGTGAGGACTAAATAATATTCCATTGTATGGATGTGCCTCATACATATGCATTGTGTTTTTTCATCCATCCATCAATAGACACTTGGGTTGCTTCCACGTTTTGGCTGTTGTGAGCAATGCTGCTGTGAACATTTGTGTGCAAATATCTGTTTGAGTCCCTGCTTTCAATTCTTTCGGGATTACAGGTGCACACCACCAAGCCTGGATTTTAAATTATTTTCAATTGTGATAAAATGTACGTAACATGAACTTTACCGTTTTAAGGGCACAGTTAGTTAGTGGCGTTAAGTGTGTTCACAGGCCCAGAAGTGGAATGGCTGGATCGTGCGATAATTCTCTGTTTACGTTTTAGAGGACCCGCCACGCTGTTTTCCACGGCAGCTGCACGTACCACACTCCCACCAGCCACGCGTAGTCGGGGACCACGTTTGATTTTACTTTGTATCCCGGGTGCCTAGATCCGTGCCCAGCATCAGGGGCACTTGGGAAATGTACGTGGGATGAATACACGAGGGAAGAGGACACACAGCCTCTCTGAAATTCCGGGGGACACGGAGTGAAAGGTGCTGGCTTCTGCAGGGACGAGGCAGGGCGTGAGGGTGAGGGTCGGGACACTGGCCAGTGGGAAGTCGGTGAGGGCCGCGGGGCTGGGTGGAGGGGGCTGGGAAATGGGCAACGAATAATTCCTTTTGCAGCTAAGATGCCAAAAGGCCTATCCCTGTTCTTCATAGGACCCGAGCTATAAGTTTTTTGTTTGTTTGTTTGTTTTTGCTTTTTTTAAAATTTTGAAATATTAAGAGGGTACAAATGTTTTTGGTTACATGGATCACTTTGGTAATGCTTATGTCACGACTATAAGCGTATCCATTACCCAGATAGTGATTGCTGTACCTGTTGGGTAGGTTTTTGCCCTGGCCCTCTTCCCCCTCTCCACTGCATGATTTCCAATAAGTTTTACTTCCTTCTGTGCACGTGTGTGCTCATTGGTTAGTTCCAATTTAATAGTGAGTACATGTGGTGTTGGTTTTTCTATTCTTTAGATACTTCACTTAGGATAATGGGCTCCAGTTCCATCCAAATTGTTGCAAAAGGAATTAATTCATCCTTTTTATGACTGGGGATACTCCAGGGTATACATATATACTACATTTTATTAATCCACTCATGAATTCATGGGCACTAAGGTTGATCCCACATCTTTGCAATTGTGAATTGGGCTGCAATAAACATTCGAGTGCAGGTGTCTTTTTGATAAAAAGACTTCTTTTCGTTTGGGTAGATACCCAGTGGAGGGATTGCTGGATTGACTGGTCGGTCAATTTTTAGTTCTTTAAGGAATCTCCATGCTGTTTTCCATAGAGGTTGTACTAATTTGCAGTCCCACCCACAGTCTATAAGTGTTCCTTTATCTCTGCATCCATGCCAGCATCTTTTGTGTTTGGATTTCTTAATAAAAGCCATTTCAGAGACTCCTAGAATTGATAAATAAATTCAGCAAAGTCTCAGGATACAAAAATCAATGTTCATAAATAAGTAGCATTTCTATATACCAGTAACAGTCAAGCTGAGAGTCAAATCAAAGACTCAATATCATTCACAAAAGCTGCAAAGAAAATAAAATACCTACGAATAGACTTAAAGAAGTGGGTGAAAGATCTCTACAAGGATAACTAGGAAATACTGAGGAAAGAAATCACAGAGGACACAAACAAATGGAAAAACATATCATGCTCAAGGATCAGTAGAATCAATATTGTTAAAATGTCCATATTACCCAAAGTGATCTACAGATTCAATGCAATCACAATCAAAATACCAGTCATATTGACAGATCTAGAAAAAATAATCCTACACTTCATTTGGCACCAGAAAAGAGCCTGAATAGCCAAAGCAATTTTAAGCAAAAAGAACAAATTTGGAGGCATCACATTACCAGACTTCAAACTATACTACAAGGCTATAGTAAACAAAACAGCATGGTATTGGCACAAAAATAGAGACATAGACCAATGGAACAGAATAGACAACTGAGATATAAAACCATCTACCTATAGCTAGCTGATCTTTGACAAAGCAGACAACAAGGTACACTGGGGAAAAGAAACCCTATTCAATAAATGGTGCTGGGAAAATCAGATAGCAGAAGAATGAAATAACACCCCTATCTCTCACCACTCACAAAAATTAATTAAAGATGGATAAAAAACTTAAATGTAAGGCATGAAGCCATAAGAATTCTAGAAGAAAATGTAGGAAAAACTCTTGTAGATATTAACCTGGGCAAAGAATTTATGACTAAGACCCCAAAGGCAATCACAGCAACAACAAAAATAAATAAATGGGATTTGACTAAACTAAAAAGCTTCTGCACAGTTAAGGAAATGATTAGCAGGACAAACAGGCTACAGAATGGGAGGGAATATTTGCAAACTGTACATCTGATAAAGGGCTAAAACCCAGAATCCACAAAGAACCTGCGCTGTAACTTTTAAAACTACTTGAGCCCTTGCAAATGTCTAATTATATGGGTTCTTCCTTTAAAAAACACTCAGACTTTATGTTTTTGTCCTTTTTAAGAGGACATTTGACTGGTGTGGCCCTACATTCCTCGTTTCATTCCAGTTCTCCAATAGAAGACTGTTTTCTTTGCTTAAAAATAGAGCTGTCATCTGATTTGAATTTTAACTGCAGGGTGAGGAACAGAGAAACCCTCAGCCAACCCTTAGTGGACAGGAGGATCGGGGAAACAGAAGCCGGGGGAGAGAAAGCGCGCTGGAAACCTGAGGAGGGAGCGCTTTGTGCTCATCAGGGCAGGGAGGAGAATGGAATTGGGGCCCACTTCCCCCCAGGCCAGGCAGTGTAGCCCGAAATGGAGAGAGACAAGGACACCTGGGATGCATGAGCCGGGAGGGGACAGATTAGCCCAGTGAGGCGGCCTCGCCCAGTGCTGGACACAGATGCTGGGCAGCCTCGCCCAGCTGGCCTCGCCCTGCCACCTGCTCAGCAGTGGCGCCTGGTCCCTCGGCTCACCTCAACAGGTGGAGGCATCTCAGCTGTCACGGGGCCGCGAGGCTGGTCCACCAGCCTGTGAGATGAGGAGGTCACGCGGGCATCTTCCGTGGGTTTCCTAGCAGGGCCTGAGAGCGCCTCAAAGGCTGCACCGACATGGAGTTGCGCTGTGGGAGGTGGGCACTTAGCTGCGTCGTGTCTGAACTGTTGAATAGAAACCTGTCCTTAACGCAGGCAGCGTCCTGCAAGGAGGGGGCGCCCTGCCTGAGGTGGCACAGGCTCGGCCAGGCTCAAAGTGCCCCAGGCCTGCTCTAGAGAAGGAGCAGGAGATCCGAGCTCGCTGTTAAGACATCTGTCCCTTTTGCTCGTGCCACAAATTGACGCCAAGACAGCGATGCCCACTGGGTCAAATGCTGCCCGGCCTGTGGCTCCCCACTTCCTCCGTGTTTCTGAACACATCAGGAGATGGCCCCATACTCTTGTGGCGTGTGTACAAACAGCACCTTGGTGGTATTTCCTCAGGTTTGTACCCTCGCGCCTTTGAAGGTAGTTTGGAATCCGAGGAAAGCCGGCGGCATTGCACTCAGCCTGTCTGTGACCTGCCGCCGTGCCTGAGTGACGGCGGCCCTCCTGGCGAGGGGGCTCAGGCCGGAAGGCAGAGCTCCTGGACCACCAGGTCACACCCGCCAACGTTCCACCACCAGGGCCGATTCATGCACTTGGCAGGAGCTGCTCATTACTCGTGTGTGTGTATGTATCTGTCGCACAGCCGCACTTAACACATGTTCGCTGGGACTCTGGTATGAGCCACTTGGTAGGACTGGTGGAGATTCTGATTCTCATCCTGAGGAAAGCAGCGAGGGCTCCACCAAAGCGCCTGGGGCACTAGAATTCAAGGTCAAGGGTGGGGCGGGGAGTTGGAATTGGGCCCATCCTGGGTTCCCTGAGAGCAGAGCCTGAGAAACCCTCACAGCGGTGGTGACCTGGGAGTGCAGCCCAGGAGTAGCAGTGGGTGAGGAAGCAGGGGCGAGAGTCTGGGAAGGTGGAGAGACCGAAGGAAGTGGCACCGTGGGCGTCTGAGATGGGCCTTGTGAAGTGCATCTCAGGCCTGTCCTCTGGGACCCATCAAACCTGTCCCCTGGTATCCAAGGTGGCCCTGCAAGGAGCTGGTCGAAGCCTGCACAGTGAGAGCCAGAGATGGGGTGGAGGGGATCGGGTGGTGCCATAAGAGATGTCCCGTTCAGCACTGGGGGTCTCCACGCATGGGCTTCGGCGCCGTGTGTGTGACACTAACCATGCGTTTCCAAGTATTGACAAGGATGTCTGATCTCTGTGAGTCCTTCTTTTAGGGCTTTACCCCTCAATACCCATATTCTTAACACCCTGGCACAACCTCATCATTCATGCATGTCTAGGCATGGATAGGAGCAGGGAAAGGGAGATGGAGGATGGAGGGAGTGAGCTGGGGAGCGAGGGAGAAAGGATTAACACGGAAGAGCATCAGTATACGTGAGACCAGGCCCCACTCTGCAAGTTTACATTGGGGCGCATTTGGCCAAGGTAGGTCCTTTGGGAGGATGGCGTCTGAGCTGGGACCTGTGTGTTGGGGGGGAAGGAGAGGGCCAGGCTCAGGGAGGTTCAGGGAAGGAGGACGGGGGGAGGCGTGACTGGAAAGACCCAAATGCAAGTTCAATATTCATGAAATTATCTGAGTAACCCTCCTCTAACTCTTTTAGAATATTCCATGAAGGCAAGGCCATGCTGTCGTCTTCCTGGTCACAGCCCTGTCCTATCCTGGTGCCTGGCACTTGGTAATATTTACCGAATGGGTGAATATGTGAACTTGCTGACCTGTGACCTGTGCCAGGCACAGTTCCTCGAATAGATGCCCTGCTTTCCTGCGGCACTGCTAACTCCAAGCTTATTCGCTCGAAGATTGTGTACTAAACAAGCTGGCTCTGTCTTCGAGGCATCCCTTCCTGTTTTATTTGGGACATGATAGGGTCACAGATCTTACAGATCATGGAAAGTGGTCAAGGGGCTGATGGAAGAGGTTCTGCCCTTCAGTCTGAGCACCGGCCCCACCGCTGACCCACACACATCCTCCTCCTCTGCAGAATGAGCATTATATTTGCATCTTCACACTAAACAAGGAAATGCACAGTCAAGCTCTTGGAAAAGAGTAGAAATTGAAAGAGAGGTGAGGTGTTGTCATCGGAACTGCTGGGACCCGACTGGTGCTTTCCGAAGCCCCCTGTTCCACCCACCCACCCACCTAGAGCTTCTGATTCAGGACCCGGGTGGGGCCTGGGGGTCTAGATTTTTCAGAGGCATCCAGTGGTGCTGCTGCACAGGTGGGCTTGGTAAACCCTGGGCTGGTCCATCCGCCGTGGTCAAAGCCGACAGTTGCTGTCGTGCCAGCTCACTACCTCTCCAGCTGGTCTCACTCCAGGGAGTGGCAAACGTTTTCTGTCAAGGGCTAAATAGTAAATATTTCAGGCTTTGGAGG